>NW_026781905.1:35000-635000 GCF_031769215.1 Ylistrum balloti
GTCAGTGTATAGGTAACTGGATAGTTTTATCACTATAACCCCAGTGTACATCAAACTGCACGATCGTTTACTTCTAGGCTGAACTACACAGGAACATGTAGAAGAAGAAACAGTGACAAAAATATTGTGAATAACATTTCTATACAGGTAGGCAAGTCAGTGCATAGAGAACCTGGGCAGATATGTTTATTTCATTTCATTACATGACTTCTGTATTGTAAAACTACATGACTTATGTATTGTAACACTACATGACTTCTGTATTGTAAAACTACATGACTTATGTATTTTAAAACTACATGACTTCTGTATTGTAACACTACATGACTTCTGTATTGTAAAACTACATGACTTATGTATTGTAATGTAAAACTACATGACTTATGTATTGTAAAACTACATGACTTCTGTATTGTAACACTACATGACTTCTGTATTGTAAAACTGATGAGAAATAAGGCTCATCATTCCTTTTTTATGTTTGGAAATTGAAACGAGGGCCAGATCTGGGAACATATAAAATTTGAATAAACAATAAATATTGTTTTGTGAAATATATATATTTCATCACATTCATTAAACTACTGGTTCAGATTTACACAAGTTACTAGTGAAGGCAGACTGGTTTCTTTTTGAAATTATAAAATTGACAAAGAAGGCAAATATAAGACAGACTATTTTTAAATCTGTAAATTAAAGTCAGGTTAGAGTTTTACAAAGTTTGATATTTACAGCACAAATGTGTTGTGTTCAAGGCTAATTGTTCAGAAACATGGTGTTTCAAGGGAAAAGCTCTGCACAAACTGCTGAACCATGTTTTATAAGGGGCATGCTGTTGAAAACTATGCTAGAACCATGTTTTATAAGGGGCATGCTGTTTAAAACTACACGTGAACCATGTTTTATAAGGGGCATGCTGTTTAAAACTATGCTAGAACCGTGTTTTATAAGGGGCATGCTGTTTAAAACTATTCTAGAACCGTGTTTTATAAGGGGCATGCTGTTTAAAACTACACGTGAACCATGTTTTATAAGGGGCATGCTGTTTAAAACTATGCTAGAACCATGTTTTATAAGGGGCATGCTGTTTAAAACTATGCTAGAACCATGTTTTATAAGGGGCATGCTGTTTAAAACTACACGTGAACCATGTTTTATAAGGGGCATGCTGTTTAAAACTATACTTGAACCATGTGTTCCAGAAGGAGCAAGGTTGTACAAAACAGATGAAAATCTAATTAAGGTTTTTTTTTTTGACTGTCAGGAAAATGTATAATTCCACTAAAAAAAAATACAGTAAAATCTATCCTGTAGTTACACTATTATGAATGTCGGTGACAAAGTGTTGTACCTTGGGTCATTGCCCTCAGGTGATTTGTGACAGTGTTAAAACACTCAACAACTTAGTATACATTGGTCAACCTAGTGAAATAAAATTGTTTTCAACTTGTAGTATACAAACCATGTGTTCCAGGGCTCGCTATATACACAAACCATGTGTCCTAGGGGACTTGTAGTACACAAACCATGTGTTCCAGAGCTGCTATATACACAAACCGTGTGTTCCAGGCCTTGCTATATACACAAATCATGTGTTCCAGGGCTCGCTATATACACAAACCATGTGTTCCAGGGCTTGCTATATACACAAACCATGTGTTCCAGAGCTGCTATATACACAAACCGTGTGTTCCAGGGCTCGCTATATACACAAACCATGTGTTCCAGGGCTCACTACATACAGAAACCATGTGTTTCAGGGGACTTGTAGTACACAAATGGTGTGTTCCAGGGCTTGCTATATACACACACTGTTTGTTCCAGGGGAAAAGCTATATATTAAAAAACATGTATTCAAGGGTCTTGTAGTACACAAACTGTGTGTTCCAGGGCTCGCTATATACACAAACCATGTGTTCCAGGGCTTACTATATACACACACTGTGTGTTCCAGGGCTTGCTATATACACAAACCGTGTGTTCAAGGGCTTTCTATATACACACACTGTGTGTTCCAGGGGAATAGCTATGTATTAAAAAACATGTATTCAATGGTCTTGTAGTACACAAACCATGTATCTCATTTAGCTAGCTGCACAATAAAATAAGCTGTTCCAAAAAGCTAGCTTCACTAAAGTAAAGATACATACCGTTTTTCCAAGGCCAGGTATGCAGAGCAAGCAAATTTTGTGTACTATGGTTAAATTCATACTATCATATGTTTGACTGTTAATTCTGTGTTTTTCATTAAAGCTATTGATTATTTTTATTGTTTTTTGACATAAAAGTCCGTTTTAATTCCTTGTCATTTCAAAGTTTGAATTTCATCTGATGCATTCCTAGAACAATAAACAATCCAAGTAACTGTATTATTATGAAGGAAAATCTTGGGAAATGTTGTTGAATCATGCTGTTATTTGATATACTGTTTCCGCATCAAGGAAAGGAAAGTTTCATTGTAAATTACTTGAAGGAGGAAAAACCTGTTATATTCCCCCATTGTATCAAACACCTAACTTTGTAGATCTGACTGTTTGTACAGCTGCATCCTTTCTCTTTTATACATCACTGTCATTGACCCAATTTCAACAGGTTTGTAATTAAACAGAACCAAATTAGTGTAGATCTGCTGACATCTTGCTGCCTGGAAATACAATACACCAATCAGATCACAGGTCATAAGTCTGTTGTAATTAAATCTGGGGCCATCCATGGGAAAATATTCCACTGTAGTTTTTAAAAAGTTTGGGGCCATCCAAGGGAGAATATTCCACTGTAGGTTTGAAAAATTTGGGGCCATCCAAGGGAGAATATTCCACATTAGGCTTGACAAATCTGGGGCCATCCAAGGGAGAATATTCCACTGTAGATTGAAAAATCTGGGGCCATCCAAGGGAGAATGTTCCACTGTTGAATTGAAAAATCTAGGGCCATCCAAGGGAGAATATTCCTCTCTAAAAGACTCTAACTTGGGGCCAACTGAAGGGAAATTTGTTATAATCCGCTATATGTCTGACAAACCTTGGGCCATCTCAGGCAAAATATTTCTCTGTGTGTCAGATAAATCCAGGGCCTTTCAAGGGACAAAATTCCATTGAATCTGACAAATTTGGGTCCTTCCAATGGTTCTTGACAAATCTGGGTCAAACATCAAATTCAAAGCCAGGGAGTGGACTTATTACACTACTATAACAGCCTTCATTGGTCATTCCACAGGCAAATAGTGGAAGGTATGAGTGGGCTTATTACCAGGCATGGGCTTATTGACAGATAAACATGATATTTTGGAAAACAAATTGGTTTTGATAAATTGTATATTGGAGACTATTATGATTTGAGATTGAACAAAGATGATGTCTGTTATGGAAATTATGAATTTAGAATACAGTTTCTGAATCAGAGTTTAACATAATGTATTAGTCCAATCAAAGAAATATGTCTGTTTCCAGTTTATCATGGTAAATATACATTAAGGTAAGTACTTTGCTGTATTTTTTTTTACAGATGAATGGGGTCTTCTTATACCACTTTCTTAAATATTCAGTAAAAAGTCGACACAAAGATTTCAGGTTGGTAATGGAAACAGGAAACGAAACATGTGTTTAATATGCTATAGTATGTGGTAATTGGTCCTATCAGGCTGAGCGGGTACATGTTATCTGGACTGGAAAGTATGCTGTTCCCCTGGCTATAAATGACTGATTAATTATTGTGTACATATTATCTGCAGTGTTCTATCCTAATCATGTTTTTGGGAAGAGCGTGGGCGATGTTGAGGTGTTGTAAGGAGTATGTGTAGTATAATTCTGATTCAGCCACTGTGATGCACTATGTGAACTAATGCTTTACATTAGTATATATCATTTCTGCTACAGTGTAAAATTAGACAATTTCAAGTGTTTCAAATGTTAGCTGTCCTATATTTATTTTAGCTTTTCTAGTGAAGTAATATTGTGTCATCATTTTATTTCATTGCTATTTGTTAAAATTACTTAGACCTAACTGGAAACACTTGAGCACCAACAGTGATACTGTTGAATTGATGCTGTGAGCAACTCATTAGGTCCTCATTCCTTGTTCTATTGCCAGCCTGTTGATTATACATAATGTATTTATGTATGATGTGTCTAGTGAAATAGTTGTACAATCAACGATGGATGTTGTGTATGATTGCTCCAGACACTTACACTACCTTACATGTTGTATACCTTTAGC
Organism: Ylistrum balloti; assembly: GCF_031769215.1. Lineage (NCBI taxonomy): Eukaryota > Metazoa > Mollusca > Bivalvia > Pectinida > Pectinidae > Ylistrum > Ylistrum balloti. The sequence goes on from NW_026781905.1 coordinate 39,216, forward strand.
TGTGACTCATAACACTGTGATCATTTGTGATCTACCTTTCCTTACACCCCTATTGTCTCATACCACTTTATCTTCCATATCAGTAGTGAGTTACCTCCCTTTTATGCCCCTATTGTCTCATACCACTTTATCTTCCATATCAGTAGTGAGTGAGTTACCTCCCTTTTACACCCCTATTGTCTCATACCACTTTATCTTCCATATCAGTAGTGAGTTACCTCCCTTTTACACCCCTATTGTCTCATACAACTTTATCTACCATATCAGTAGTGAGTTACCTCCCTTTTACACCCCTATTGTCTCATTGTGGGGAGCATTGAGAAAGATGTAATTATGGTACACATTGACATTGTGGGGAACATTGAGAAAGATGTAATTATGGTACACAATGACATTGTGGGGAACATTGAGAAAGATGTAATTATGGTACACATTGACATTGTGGGGAACATTGAGAAAGATGTAATTATTGTACACAATGACATTGTGGGGAACATTGAGAAAGATGTAATTATGGTACACAATGACATTGTGGGGAACATTGAGAAAGATGTAATTATGATACACAATGACATTGTGGAGAACATTGAGAAAGATGTAATTATGGTACACATTGACATTGTGGGGAACATTGAGAAAGATGTAATTATGGTACACATTGACATTGTGGGGAACATTGAGAAAGATGTAATTATGATACACAATGACATTGTGGGGAACATTGAGAAAGATGTAATTATGGTACACATTGACATTGTGGGGAACATTGAGAAAGATGTAATTATGGTACACATTGACATTGTGGGGAACATTGAGAAAGATGTAATTATGGTACACATTGACATTGTGGGGAACATTGTGAAAGATGTAATTATGGTTCACTCTTTGACTTTGAGGGAAACACATTACAGGAACATTGAATGCTAAATGATACAAAAAGGCATATTTTTGATATAGTTAACCTGGATGTTGTTAGGAACATATCTGTGGTTTTAATTTAAGTGTCAATGATCTTTTGGTACAACCTTGTGGGGACCATTGACCACAGGAATTTGTTATTAAATCTTAATGATCTGTGAAAGACATGTTTCCGGTACAACCTTGATGTTGTGGGGAACATTGACGTTGTGGGGACCATTGACCACAGGAATTTGTTATTAAATCTTAATGATCTGTGAAAGACATGTTTCCGGTACAACCTTGATGTTGTGGGGAACATTGACCACAGGAATTTGTTATTAAATCTTAATGATCTGTGAAAGACATGTTTCCGGTACAACCTTGATGTTGTGGGGAACATTGACGTTGTGGGGAACATTGACCACAGGAATTTGTTATTAAATCTTAATGATCTGTGAAAGACATGTTTCCGGTACAACCTTGATGTTGTGGGGAACATTGACCACAGGAATTTGTTATTAAATCTTAATGATCTGTGAAAGACATGTTTCCGGTACAACCTTGATGTTGTGGGGAACATTGACGTTGTGGGGAACATTGACCACAGGAATTTGTTATTAAATCTGAATGATCTGTGAAAGACATGTTTCCGGTACAACATTGACGTTGTGGGGAACATTGATCATGGGAATATGTGGTTAACTCTGAATGATAAGAGGGACACTATGAGTGAAATTTGTGATAAAGCCAGAACGATCAGTGAAACAGCCAATTTAGTTGAAGAGAGGGAAACTGGCCTGAACCATGGGAGCTTATACAAACATATTGATGTTTTCATTGTGGTAGTTCAGACTCTTTGTTGTCTGGATAGCTGGTTAGTTTTCCTTAAGTTATCTTACAAAACATTTAATGTTGGGTTATAATTAAAAAAGGCATCTTATCTTTAACAACTCGTATTTTACCTTATTTTACATTATATGTCTACATAAACATACAAGAATATTTTTGAAGTTGAAGTTTGAGGTGTTGTTTCTGTTGAGAGAAGACTAACCTGGTCCAAGTAGTGCGAGAGCTGTACTGGCCAGCTGCCATCACATAGGTACATTGGGTTTATATACATGCAAGGCTGCTGACTCTTGATGGAGGCACAAAACAGGGTTTATTGTCCTACCATTCTACAGAAAACATAAACAACATCAAGATTGAAAGTCAGCTGTCAGTAAAGTCACTGGTGACAATAAAGTCAGCTGTCAGTAACGTCAGATGTCAGTAACGTCAGGTGTCAGTAAAGTCAGCTGTCAGTAAAGTCAGCTGTCAGTAACGTCAGGTGTCAGTAACGTCAGGTGTCAGTAAAGTCACTGGTGACAATAAGGTCAGCTGTCAGTAAAGTCACTGGTGACAATAAAGTCAGCTGTCAGTAACGTCAGCTGTCAGTAAAGTCACTGGTGACAATAAAGTCAGCTGTCAGTAAAGTCACTGGTAACAATAAAGTCAGCTGTCAGTAAAGTCACTGGTGACAATAAAGTCAGCTGTCAGTAAAGTCAGCTGTCAGTAAAGTCACTGGTGACAATAAAGTCAGCTGTCAGTAAAGACAGGTGTCAGTAAAGTCACTGGTGACAATAAAGTCAGCTGTCAGTAAAGACAGGTGTCAGTAAAGTCAGGTGTCAGTAATGTCACTGGTGACAATAAAGTCAGCTGTCAGTAAAGTCACTGGTGACAATAAAGTCAGCTGTCAGTAAAGTCACTGGTGACAATAAAGTCAGCTGTCAGTAAAGTCACTGGTGACAATAAAGTCAGCTGTCAGTAACGTCAGCTGTCAGTAAAGTCAGCTGTGAGTGTCACTGGTGTAAAGTCAGCTGTCAGTAAAGTCACTGGTGACAATAAAGTCAGCTGTCAGTAAAGTCACTGGTGACAATAAAGTCAGCTGTCAGTAACGTCAGCTGTCAGTAAAGTCAGCTGTCAGTAAAGTCACTGGTGACAATAAAGTCAGCTGTCAGTAAAGTCAGCTGTCAGTAAAGTCACTGGTGACAATAAAGTCAGGTGTTAGTGACAATAAAGTCAGCTGTCAGTAAAGTCAGCTGTCAGTAAAGTCACTGGTGACAATAAAGTCAGGTGTTAGTAAAACCAGGTGTCTGTAACGTCAGCTGTCAGGAACGTCAGCTGTCAGTAATGTCAGGTGTCAGTAACGTCAGCTGTCAGTAAAGTCACTGGTAACAATAAAGTCAGCTGTCAGTAAAGTCACTGGTGACAATAAAGTCAGCTGTCAGTAAAGTCACTGGTGACAATAAAGTCAGCTGTCAGTAAAGTCACTGGTAACAATAAAGTCAGCTGTCAGTATAGTCACTGGTGACCATAAAGTCAGCTGTCAGTAAAGTCACTGGTAACAATAAAGTCAGCTGTCAGTAAAGTCACTGGTGACAATAAAGTCAGCTGTCAGTAAAGTCACTGGTGACAATAAAGTCAGGTGTTAGTAAAACCAGGTGTCTGTAACGTCAGGTGTTAGTAACACCAGGTATCTGTAACGTCAGGTGTTAGTAAAACCAGGTGTCAGTAACGTCAGGTGTTAGTAAAACCAGGTGTCTGTAACATCAGGTGACACCAAAAGTCAGGTGTAAGTAAAGTCAGGTGTCAGTAAAGTCAGGTGATACCTAAAGTCAGGTGACACCAAAAGTCAGGTGTCAGTAAAGCCAGGTGTCAGTTAAGTCAAGTGACACCTAAAGTCAGGTGACACCAAAGTCAGGTGTCAGTAAAGTCATGTTAAAGCAAAGTTTGTTGTCAATGCATGCTTGAAAATCAACACCTGCTTATATGTTTCTATATTTTGATCTTTGACTTCAATCAAGGAAAAAGATGAATGGGTCATTTAATTACAACAGGTGAGCATGCCCTGATAAACTAATCAATGAAATCTGTCTGATATACATAGTAACAATTTCCTATGATTCTACAGACAAAAGATTAACATCCCACACTGAGGAGAGACCAGTAGGGAGACAGGAGGTTAAAATGATATGTGATGAAATTTTGTGATAAGTTTGTCCATCCAAGTTTATCTGTGATAGATTTGTCCATCCAAGTTTATCTGTGATAGATTTGTCCATCCAAGTTTATCTGTTATAGATTTGTCCATCCAAGTTTATCTGTTATAGATTTGTCCATCCAAGTTTATCTATTATAGATTTGTCCATCCAAGTTTATCTGTGATAGATTTGTCCATCCAAGTTTATCTGTGATAGATTTGTCCATCCAAGTTTATCTATTATAGATTTGTCCATCCAAGTTTATCTGTGATAGATTTGTCCATCCAAGTTTATCTGTGATAGATTTGTCCATCCAAGTTTATCTGTGATAGATTTGTCCATCCAAGTTTATATCTGTATAGATTTGTCCATCCAAGTTTATCTGTGATAGATTTGTCCATCCAAGTTTATCTGTGATAGATTTGTCCATCCAAGTTTATCTGTGATAGATTTGTCCATCCAAGTTTATCTGTGATAGATTTGTCCATCCAAGTTTATCTGTTATAGATTTGTCCATCCAAGTTTATCTGTGATAGATTTGTCCATCCAAGTTTATCTGTGATAGATTTGTCCATCCAAGTTTATCTATTATAGATTTGTCCATCCAAGTTTATCTGTGATAGATTTGTCCATCCAAGTTTATCTGTGATAGATTTGTCCATCCAAGTTTATCTGTGATAGATTTGTCCATCCAAGTTTATCTGTGATAGATTTGTCCATCCAAGTTTATCTATTATAGATTTGTCCATCCAAGTTTATCTGTTATAGATTTGTCCATCCAAGTTTATCTATTACAGATTTGTCCATCCAAGTTTATCTATGATCGGTTTGTCCATCCAAGTCTATGGTTTGTATTGTTTTTGCAAAGTAGATGTAATAAATTGTTTATGTTTTACAGGTTATGATACATCACTTCTAACTCGACTTGTGTCAGTGGCTTGAATGGGTCCTAATGATGCAGCTTGTGATGGTTCCGAGTTGACACCTTAGTCATGTCTCTAAAGTTGGAGAGTGTAAACAAAACACTGACTAATTACTCCACTTTGTCATAATAGTTCAGGACAGTGATTTGGAAAATACCCTATTTAGTCCAAATCACTTGAGATTAAAATGGCTGCAGAACGACCTAAATTGACGGAGCTTACTGATTGGTCCAATATTCATGTGATCAGTGAGAATGTGGAGACACCTGGGAGTGAAAGTATTGGGCAACAGTCATCTGTCAGTGCATATTCTGTGGGAAGTCGCTGTCAGTTCCTCAAGGGCAAAACGGAAAAAGATGCTTACGTGGAGGCAAGGATACAGACGATGACTGAGGATAACAAACGTGACAAAGATCCAGACAGCCAAGAGTGCGGACTTGGACAATGCAGACCGTCCTGTCTTCAGTACTTTGCCAACATCAAGTCATTTGTGGTCTGTATGAGTTTGTTACTTGCTACCTCAGGAACCATGTCAACAGGATATTTCAACAGCGTCATCACAACAATTGAAAAGCGATTTGAAATTGGAAGTTCTGTGTCGGGCCTTATAGCAGCTTCATATGAGTTTGGGTCGCTTGTGACGGTCATCTTCATCAGCTACCTAGGTGGGCGTCGCCACATTCCACGGTGGATTGGTTATGGAATTATATTTATGGGGTTTGGGGCACTGTTGATTGTGCTGCCACATGTCCTGGCAGAGAAGTATACCGTTCACCAAGGTATAATGTCAAATGAGACGGAAGAAAATATCTGCAAGGCTGATGACAAGAGTGGGCCATTCGGGGACAAGTGTATTAGTGAGGGTTCTGGAAACGTGGGCAATGTTCTTATCCTTATCTTTGCCCAGGTGCTCATTGGGACAGGTGGAACGCCCATTCTCACACTTGGCACAACCTATGTAGACGACCATGTGTCGAAGGATAAGGCACCAGTATACTTAGGTATGTTTTATTTTTATATACAAATATAACAAATGAAAGCTTTAGATGCCCAACAGTTAAGCATTATATGTAACATTATACATGTAATACAAAATGATATTTAAGCAAAATTAGCCTGTAATAAGCCCAGGGCTCATTTTAATGATTTTAATGCAATGTTATGTTGTATATTTTGCCAAAAAGGAGGCGGCCATCTTTACTTTTGACAATGAAAGTTTCTTATCATTATTTCTTGAGAAGTTCTAAATATATCTTTCTCAAATTTCATATATAAGTACCCCTTGGTCCCTAGTTGTTCTGTTTGATTTTGGAATGATCAAAGAAACAATATGGCTGATGGGCGGCAATCTTTTTCATAGTAGAATTTTCTAATCGCTATTTTTTGAAAAGTACCGGATGGTTCTCTCTCAAATTTTATTCAAACATCTTTTGTCCTAGCTTGTAGTGCCCCTTTGATTTTGGGACAGATCAGAAAAAAACAAATGGCTGATAGATGACGAACTTCAATTTGGCAATTAATGAAACATATAAAAGTATTTTTAAATTTCGTAAGAGCAAAAACAAAGGAGAGAAGGGAAAAGATCCTACTTTTAAAGACTGATTAAAGGTCAGACAGTGTTTGATGCCAAGATCCCTCTGGGATCTTTCTTATTTTACATCTTTACAGAAACCTTGCATGAACCAACAATATCAGTTACACCTGTAGATAATTTTTTTTGTTTCAGCTTTTATCTATGCCTCTGGCGTGTTAGGTCCCGTCCTTGGATATGCCCTGGGGGCCCTGTTGTTGCAGTATTACGTCGATATGTTTATCTATGAAGTGGATATCGTACCTGGGGATCCACAGTGGATCGGAGCTTGGTGGGGAGGGTTCATAATCTGTGGAGGCATATTCTTTACATTATCAATTCCGTTTATGGCCTTTCCTAAAGTCCTCGTGAAGGAGAAACGCAAACTGCTGGAACTGAAAGCCAAAGAAGATCTGCTGAGTCAAGATGATCTTCAGTCTCGACACAGTGATGACTATGGCAAAACCATCAAAGGTAATAGTCTGTTGCAGAAATCATGGAGTAGAAACCAAATTTAATTCCATCACAAAACCATAGAGTTATTGTTTTATTCCTCCTGGTTGAAAAATGGTCAACCAAAAATATTTTTTCATTACGGGAAACACTGTGGTGAAGAGCATTGAATGTAAAATATGAGTAAAAGATTTGATTTTGTTTATCAAATGAAACACGCGGTAAACTTAGATTTTTTATGTTCTTGTGAAGACCCAACAAATTTTTACCCAGTATATAGCAATTTTTTAATATGAATATTCCAAATTTATTCACGTTTTTTTTTTCCTATTCACTGGATTTTGATGAAGATGAAATTGATTACTGGCATATAGAAAATAAATCAAAATATCTGAAGCTAAGGGATGTAACTCTTGTTTCAATAGTGACACAATGTAATTTAAAGAGCTAAAGAACATAAATATTGTGTGACACGGTCCAGGATACATTTGTTAACTGTCTTGGTTTTCAGATTATAAAAATCAACAATATGAGTATATCGGTAATGATGCTGTGTTTGAAGTAAAACGTAAGGACCTTAATGTATATATTCCTCACTAGCCTGATGGTGCACGAGTGTTTGTGGAACGTCAAGTGCACGTAGGATGATGGGATGATTGTCACAAACATGTTTATGATAAAACAATTGTGCCATTGTCAGGAACACATGGGTTGATGGGATGTCAAGTACACATAGGTTGATAGGATAATTGTCAGGTACACATGGGTTGATGGAATGTCAGGTACACATGGGTTGATGGGATGTCAGGTACACATGGGTTGATGGGATAATTGTCAGGAACACATGGGTTGATGGGATGTCAAGTACACATAGGTTGATAGGATAATTGTCAGGTACACATGGGTTGTACACATGGGTTGATGGGATGTCAGGTACACATGGGTTGATGGGATAATTGTCAGGTACACATGGGTTGATGGGATAATTGTCAGGTACACATGGGTTGATGGGATGTCAGGTACACATGGGTTGATGGGATGTCAGGTACACATGGGTTGATGGGATAATTGTCAGGTACACATGGGTTGATGGGATGTCAGGTACACATGGGTTGATGGGATGTCAGATACACATGGGTTGATGGGATGTCAGATACACATGGGTTGATGGGATGTCAGATACACATGGGTTGATGGATTGTCAGGTACACATGGGTTGATGGGATGTCAGATACACATGGGTTGATGGGACAATTGTCAGGTACTTTGTTGATGAGATGATTGTCTTTGGACCTAGGTTTACTTAAAACATGATTTCTTTTGTCTGTCAACAATGTATGTTATCATACATCATTGTGTAATACTGACGAAAATTTTCAGTTTTATCATACAGTGATTGCAGTGGAACAAAGTTTCTATTGTAAAGTAAAATTGTTTAACTTTTTTCTGGAATTGATACATTTACAACTGATTTAAAAAACAGAACAAAATAATAATGATAAAATGTGGATTGAAAATGGATCAAGCCTAAATAATTGATTGTTTTTTCTTGTTTTGGTCTTTTTTAACATTTAATATAGATAATATATTCAAACTGCAGATTCCGTCTTGATTTACGATTTTACTTCATAAACAGTCCACATATGTGCCACACAAATTTAAGTACAATAGATAGGTGGTCTCCTGGGTTACTAGTTATTGGGTCAAAGGGAGACAACCCTTGTTACACCACACATCAAGAATCATACCACTGAAGACTTTATCATCTTCTGCGGTTATATAAACCATTGTGACATTCAAAATTTTATTACAAGATAAAGTTGTACTAACTGATCAATAATCTAGTAAGGGTAAATAATGCTCAACACCTGTAGAGATTTTATAGACAAAATTGTAGCTCATATTTATAAATTCTTTTTATTTCAAATCATGGATTTTATAATTTCCAGAATATGTCTTTTCATTTTATTACAAATATTTGAATCAAGAAAGGGCAAAGTAGGGAATGGAACTGTAAATTTAAAGTTTGTTGTTATTTTGAAGTGCTTCAATTTCTGGCAGAAGGGTGTGCAGATTTAATCAGAAAAACAGTAACATTGAAATGAAACCAGGATCGGAGTAATTTATTGCACATGTATGTATGGACAATTTAATGTCTGCAGATAACATATGTAAGTGTCCATAATTAATTTGTCTAGTTTTACTACATTTCCTGTTGAGACACATTATTATGCTAATAAGATGATGTATTGTATAACATGGAAATCCATATTTTCTACCAACTGTCAATTCACCACACAAAATGTCTTATAAAAGGAGTCTTTATTATTTTCGTTATTATTTTTTTTATTTTTTCAAACAATATTTTTGAAGTTGTCATTTAAAAAAGAAAAAAGAGCAATTATTGATGGAAACTTGTAAAACAAAGACGATTTTGGACTTGTAAATCTCATTTTAAAGTGGTACTTTCTGTGTGTTTGGTGATTTGGAAATGTTTATCCCTTTGTGTAAGTGTTTAAATTCACACACACATATCAGCAACATCAGCAGATTTCCAGAACATTAATTCACACCTGACACTTGTTATGCTTTGCTGCTCTATATACTTGTACTGGGTTGCTTGCTTCAGATAATAAGTTCCCCTTGGGACACCCATAGACTCTTTTGAAAATAATTACCCTTTGGGACACCCATACACTCATTTGAAAATAATGTCCCCTCTCTCTCTCTCTCTCCCTCCCTCCATCTCCCTCCATCTCCCTCCATCTCTCTCTCACTCTCTCTCTGTCTTATTATATATATATATATATATATTATGAATACATATAATAAGACAGAGACAGAAATCTAAGTTAGCAGTAGACTACTTTCCTCAGAGTGTGACGTGCAATTGTTTTAGTTGCGATCATATATATGCAGTGTCTAGAGTGCAAAAGATAACGAGATTTATGTAAAACATTTTTGATATTTTAATCACTATCAACAACAAGGTTTTTTTTCTATTATAAAGGGCCTTTGGTGTCCATCGGCCAAAGGGGTTATCAAGACACCTAAATTTACAATACAACTTTCGGGTTTATGTTCTATGTATGTGATGTAACCTATGTAATATTTGTGTCTTGATAAAGGGGCAGATTGCCTCGGAAATTTGACAATTTTGCTTGTCTACTGTTGCTATGCTATTACTTCATTGATCATATATCTTTCCCAGTAATACGCATCCAACGAACATTTGTTTGTTAGGATCCAGTACCAATATTGGACCATACCGTCGATATTACTTACTAGATTCTATATATAGAAGATCCAGTACCGATATTGGACCATACCGTCGATATTACTTACTAGATTCTATATATCTATTTAAATATATATATGTATATATATATATATATATACACAACATCTAACCATTAACCTGTACTAAAAGCTATATACTCCATTGTTTGGGAGTGGTATAATGGATGATGTATTAATTTGTAGATGTAATGGGGATTCTGGTTTAGTGTATTCATACTTAATATTAAATGTCACAATAATCCTATCCTTGTCTATATACCAATATATCCAGGTGTCAACACTAACTCGTTAAGTCTCTTATATATTATGATGTCTGGATTAACACAGTTGTTATGATATTGGAAGTTTATTGATATAAAGTCAATACAGGTTTAGTGTTGACTTTCACATTGACCTCTAACTTTATAAATATAACGGCATGGTCAGTTTCCTGTGTATACATGGCAGTTCATGGAGTGATAAACGCATCAAACAGATATAAAGATCGAGAGACCTCCAGCTAAATTGGCTTTTTCTTGTAATGGTTTCATTGACAAGCTGATCAGAAACATAGGTACACATATCACTGTTTGTGCACAAATTTGCTCCAACAAGAGAATTCACTCAGCTTGATAATTTAATGGCACAGCCAACACCTTCACAATTCACCTGTATACAAGTCTTTACGTCATATCAAATAACGTGGTAGAAAAGATACTGTCTGGTAATTGTGACTAAGTAGTACTGTCAAATCCCAGAGAGACATTATAATGGGGAAGATAATCCTTTGTTTTAATTTTGAAACTTGTATTACAGTAAGTTTTATATGACATGTATAAAGAGAGGTAAGTCTACAGACTTTACTAAAGGGAGATGATCCACATACTGATTACCCTATTTTTATGTTTTTATGACAGACATTCCACGCTCCATCCTTAATTTATTGACCAACAAGATCTACCTAATCACATGTCTCGGGATCTGCTGCGAGATATCCATTGTCAGCGGATTTGTTGTCTTTCTGCCCAAATACCTGGAAACTCAGTTTGGAACGTCCAAGTCTGTTGCTAATCTGTTTACAGGTAAGTCACCTGTACAAGGCTTACTACTGCTTGTTTATAGATAAGTCACCTGTACCAGGCTCCCTGCTGCTTGTTTATAGGTAAGTCACCTGTACCAGGCTCCCTGCTGCTTGTTTATAGGTAAGTCACCTGTACAAGGCTCCCTGCTGCTTGTTTACAGGTAAGTCACCTGTACAAGGCTCCCTACTGCCTGTTTACAGGTAAGTCACCTGTACCAGGCTTCCTACTACTTGTTTACAGGTAAGTCACCTGTACAAGGCTCCCTACTGCCTGTTTACAGGTAAGTCACCTGCACCAGGCTTCCTGCTACTTGTTTACAGGTAAGTCACCTGCACCAGGCTTCCTGCTGTATGTTTACAGGTAAGTCACCTGTACAAGGCTCCCTGCTGCTTGTTTACAGGTAAGTCACCTGTACAAGGCTCCCTGCTGCTTGTTTACAGGTAAGTCACCTGTACAAGGCTTCCTGCTGCTTGTTTACAGGTAAGTCACCTGTACAAGGCTCCCTGCTGCTTGTTTACAGGTAAGTCACCTGTACAAGGCTCCCTACTGCCTGTTTACAGGTAAGTCACCTGCACCAGGCTTCCTACTGCTGCTTGTTTACAGGTAAGTCACCTGTACAAGGCTTCCTGCTGCTTGTTTACAGGTAAGTCACCTGTACAAGGCTCCCTGCTGCTTGTTTACAGGTAAGTCACCCGTACAAGGCTCCCTACTGCCTGTTTACAGGTAAGTCACCTGCACCAGGCTTCCTACTGCTTGTTTACAGGTAAGTCACCTGTACAAGGCTCCCTGCTGCTTGTTTACAGGTAAGTCACCTGTACCAGGCTTCCTACTGCTTACAGTTTTGTTAATCAACCTCAGGTGTATCATGTTAATACATGAGAGTAAATTACGATTTCAAATCTATCATGATTATTTGTACAGTTGATCTACTGATATATGTGTTCTGAGGAATTCATGCCTTTAATTGCTCATCATTTCCAGATTGAAAGTTTTTTCTATATCAGTGTTCACAAAAGCATGAATTCATGAATATATCTAAAGAGGTAAAGTGATTTACAGTAATATTTGATGTGTCCTGGGCTTTTTCCATTTTACATTTAAGGATACCATTTAACATGGGGGAAATACAAGTTATAATTGTCGAAAATAACCACATATGGTAAAGAATTAAAATCTTGTTACACTCAGTAGATCAATTTCTTTACACTGATCAATTTCTTTACACTGATCAATTTCTTTACACTGACCAATTTCTTTACACTGATCAATTTCTTTACACTGACCAATTTCTTTACACTGATCAATTTCTTTACACTGACCAATTTCTTTACACTGACCGATTTCTTTACACTGACCAATTTCACAGGTCTGATGTTTCCATGGCCAGTATCCCTTTTATAAGTGTTAATCTGAAACTTTAGAAATTTGAGTCGAGAATTACTGTTGTCATGGTGACTGTTTTGTTGTGTAAGAGTTACTCTTGTCATGGTGACTGTTTTGTTGTATAAGAGTTACTCTTGTCATGGTGATTGTTTTGTTGTGTAAGATTTACTGTTGTCATGGCGACTGTTTTGTTGTAGGTGGTATTGGTATACCCGGAGCAGTGGTTGGTATTTTAGTCGGCGGCTTTATACTCAAGCGTTTCCAGCTACGACCAAAAGGTATGTCACAACATACTGTGTACAAGAATTTGTGAACATATACCAATACTTACCTTTATAAACTGGACAAGCTTTATAATATTCTTTATTTATCCCATGTGACCGAGGTCTGGGAGGAGATATAAGGATGTTCCTATTAAGCAAGGTACATCATATACGTAATTCTTAACCTTTCCAGCTTCCTGGTAACATCATTCCTTGAGCATTTTTTTTTTATCAAACTTGGCACTTTTTGATAAAAGAACAGTTTATCTTCTGACATCTTCAAATCTTAAAGTGAACATCCTCATTACTATTTTTAGAAATTCCTTGTTATCACTCTAACAGCTTTATTCCTGGAAGATTTTGAGAAAACTTAACACGCTTGTCCAGTTTCTGGTTTCTTTACTGTATGTTACTTATTGTTGGATCCTAGAATTATGTATATTGCTTGTAACACCTGGTGTACCATGGAGTTGGTTAAGTTTCAAAATTATTATTTTCACAGGTGCAGTCCAGCTCGCACTTGTGTTAGATATCCTGGCTTTTATAGGATTCATATCGTTTTTCATCCTCGGCTGTGAAAACCTTAAGATAGCTGGCGCCACCTATCCTTATAGTGCTTACTACAATAGGTAAGTTAGGTAACTGTGGCTGGTAATATGTATTTCTGTCTAGGAACAAGGAATAGATAAGATATACACATAGAAATTTCAGGAATTTCATTTTGAAATAATCCCATATACAAACACCTGGTTGTACATAATGAACGTCAGTCAATTAGAAAGACACTGAAGCTTTACTTACTGTTAATCTCTCTCTTTCATGTTCTAACTACCAAACTGTTTTCATGAGTTTTCATCCCCACAAAATGTAGGGGAAATTTATTTTGGCTCCATGTGTCCGAGGGATTTTCCGCACTATAACTTCAAAACCATTCAACTCAACTTCACAAAACTTTCTGTATATATTAATGTAGTTCTTTTGTTGTGCCTTTTGCTATTGACAACACCCCCTTTTTTTTTTTTTTACATATTTTTGTGTTACCATGGAAACATAGCCAAAAAAACAGAATTAGTGTTTAATTTCCTTTCCAGGCTACTTCATATTTTTCCACTCAGCTCAACAAAGCTTTCTGTATATATTAGGTTAGTGCCCTAGTTGTGCCTTTTGCTATTGACGACATTTCATTTTTTATATTTTTCTGTTTTCATGGAAACATAGTAAAAAAAACATGAAATTAGTATTAACTTTTCTTTCTGGGCTACAACTTAAAAACTTTTCCACTCAATTCAACAAAACTTTCTACATATATTAGGTTAATAAATAATGGGTGATCCAACACTCCTAATGTAGAACTTTGCGGTAGTATCTTCGGTCGGATCCTAGGGATTCGATAGAGTTCCTTACTAATAAAACATAATCAAAATAAAAAAGGCAATTTCACCTAAGTCTTCGTGTTGTTGAGTTTCCTTTTTTATTTTGATTATATATTAGGTTAGTGCCTTTTTGAGAACATTTTTTTATTTATCTTTTCTTTTACCATCAATTATTTTTATTTCTTGTAACTTCTTGTATCACTCCAGAGCTTATAGAGAGTCGCATAAATTTGTTCATGGATAATACCAAGCTCTGTTTAAATATCAACATTCAAACACTCAGGATCTACATCAAGATATAAACTTTTACTATAAGTTTCATATATAAGACATATATATATTATTTGAAGTTAAGGATATGCAAGAAAATTGAATTCAAAAGAAGATGTAACATTATGCACTAGTGCTTTCACTGTATTAGATCTTCAGGTGATAGTAACGGTACATTATTGAGTGATGTCACAAAACGTTTTACCATTAATTGTTATATATATTGTTATAAATGTATCATATTTGGGTTTTACATCAACCGCTGGTTGGGGGGGATATAATGCCACACTTTGTGGCTCCTTGTTTTCTATTCATTGAACAAACATTATGTAAAGTGCTGTTTATTATAGGAAAAGTGTGAATGACTTGATATAACCAATCTAATGGTTAAACTCCGTCTGATGAAATGATCGATTGCAATTTTTCATAATCGATTATCAATACCTTGATATTGCTTGTGTTTTAGCGAACACAAAATGATGCTTACTACAGATGCCAATCAATATTCATAATGCAAATTCTTGGTAAATGAGGTATTTTATCTTAAACTTAAAAAAAACGAAAATATTACTGTAACAAAGAATGCGTTTACTTTCTATGAATATTGAACTTGTAATCAGTCGATTATGTAATCAGTCATCATACATCGGAAAGCCTCTCCAATTCTAAACAATAATCGATAATGGATCTTAACCGATTTTCCATCCCTAGGTGGAAATATGATTTTGTTGTTAAGAAAGACTTTTGTAGTAGTCTCAGGAAACTATATATACGTAATTCCAGTTCTGAGATAGAGCAGATAAACGTGGAGACCAATCTGACATCATCTTGTAACATGGACTGTGCTTGTTCTAACAACGACCTTGAACCAATCTGTGGGATCAATGGTATCACCTATTTCTCTCCGTGTCACGCTGGCTGTACTCGCTTCTACAGCTACATCACCCCACAGGAAAAACTCATGGTAAATATGTGTAAACTTTGTAAATACTAGTTCCAATATGTATCTAGAGAGAACTTCTCCTTAGCTTTATCAGTTGAGCATTGGACTAGTAAACCAGAGGTCCTGGGTTCAAATCCAAGTTGAGGCCTGAAATAAATAATGACCTCTTTACAGTAGTAGGATTTATTTCCTATCTCAAATTTCTGATATTATTCATGAAATGTTTACTTATTTTCAAAGAAAAAGAAATTGGAAAAATTTATTCACCTTTTCACTGTTTCTGATTGAAAGCTGTCAGTGGGACAAGTCTTGACTGTTCTCACCACAAAGTTTACATATGACTCGGAGTCAAATATCTTAGCCAGTTGTAGAAGTAGGATATTACTTTCCAACTGAAATAGATTTATGTAATCAAAAAAAAAAATTGTGTCCAATTAAACTCTCGACAAGATACTGGTTTTTGAAATGAGTCCTCAAATTTGATTATTACTTCATTGAAGTATGTTTAGATAAAGAATGCCTTTGGTACTCCTGTTGTTCTAGAGCTGTATTGTAGGAATTTCTCTATTGAAGGACTGACACATAGTACTTTTGTTTTTAGAATTTTAGTGGCTGTTCCTGTATCATGGACAATGTCAGTATATCCCCTGAGGTCATTATGTCCCCAGTGGCGACTAAAGGTCCCTGCAAGTCAACCTGTCAGAACCTGTTCCCGTTCCTGATCCTCCTGGTGGGGGTCACCTTCACTGTGGCTGGTACACAGATGCCCCTCCTCATGGTTACTCTCAGGTCGGTCCACGAAGAGGAGAGATGTTTTGCGCTTGGCATGCAGTTTGTGATACTTAGGTTGTTTGGTAAGTAATAAGAACAAAAGAAATGTTTTCATACTTGAAGTTAATTTGTTACAATATTCACAGACTGTTGAGTCAAGTCTTTGGATTGGAGGATGTGATAGCACAACAAGACTCGTATGATGCCCGACCACGTAGGTTTTCTCCGGGTACTCCGGTTTCCTCCCACATTAAGACCCCTCGCATGCTTCCATCAGGGCCAACAAGAGAAATTAATATAAGTTGAAAAAACTCGCTTTGCAATTATTCTAAAATAAATAAATTTTATTATTATTATTACTTGGTCGATGAACAATGTATATAAGGTAAAAAAATAACGAGAAATTATCTGGACATAAGTATGTGTTCATTGGTGGTTACGGTGAATTTAAAAATCAAGAATTACGCACAAACTTCCCTAGATTATTGGGTCAATTTCAGATCAGAGAAATATATGAAGGCCATTTTCAGAAAGATTCCGTCAGTATTTGACCCTCTATAGGATTGTCATTGATACGTGTCATGACTACACATTTCTTTACATCAGTTTCGGTTACTGAACTTTCAAATGATGGAAGTTGTATTTGCCTGTGAATGAGATTAATGTACAAAAGAACATAAGTTTACCTAGGGAATTTTAAAACCATTCGAGGGAGGTGTGACCTAGGGAATTTTAAAACCATTCGAGGGAGGTGTGACCTAGGGAATTTTAAAACCATTCGAGGGAGGTGTGACCTAGGGAATTTTAAACCAATTGAGGGAGGTGTGACCTAGGGAATTTTAAACCATTCAAGTGAGGTGTGACCTAGGGAATTTTAAAACCATTCAAGGGAGGTGTGACCTAGGGAATTTTAAAACCATTCAAGGGAGGTGTGACCTAGGGAATTTTAAAACCATTCAAGGGAGGTGTGACCTAGGGAATTTTAAAACCAATCGAAGGAGGTGTGGTGGTGTACTTGTGATTTGTTTAAGTTGCTTAAAAAGGTAAAAATGAAATTGAAAAAGTAGCTGGCTGCTGAAATAATTTTAAATATTTTGTAATATTTGGTATTACAGCCTACATCCCCTCACCAATCATGTTTGGTAATACAATAGACACAGCCTGCCTGTTGTGGAAGGAAAGGTGCGGGCACCATGGCTCCTGTCTCGTCTATGATATCGTCCAGTTTAGATACAAATATGTTGGTAAGTGACCACACCATGGATCCTGTCTTGTCTATCGTCCAGTTTAGATACAAATATGTTGGTAAGTGACCGCACCATGGGTCCTGTCTCATCTATGATATCGTCCAGTTTAGATACAAATATGTCAGTAGGTGGACCCACCATGGGTCTTGTCTCGTCTATCGTCCAGTTTAGATATATATATGTGTCAGTAAGTGGCCCCACCATGGGTCCTGTCTTGTCTATCGTCCAGTTTAGATATAAATATGTCAGTAAGTGGCCCCACCATGGGTCCTGTCTCGTCTATCGTCCAGTTTAGATATATATATGTGTCAGTAAGTGGCCCCACCATGGGTCCTGTCTTGTCTATCGTCCAGTTTAGATATATATATGTGTCAGTAAGTGGCCCCACCATGGGTCCTGTCTTGTCTATCGTCCAGTTTAGATATAAATATGTCAGTAAGTGGCCCCACCATGGGTCCTGTCTCGTCTATCGTCCAGTTTAGATATATATATGTGTCAGTAAGTGGCCCCACCATAGGTCCTGTCTCGTCTATTGTCCAGTTTAGATATAGATGTGTCAGTAAGAAGATCAGTAAAGTGAGAAATTCTTATGTTGCCTATATCTTACAAGAAATAGAGACTTCCACAAGATGTTTAAAATGACTTTAAATTTCAGAAATCAATTAAGAGTAAATATTGTTACACAATAGTTAGGTGTTGGTGCTTATCAATATAACATTTCCTAATGTATTTCATTGTAGGCATATCAGCTGGTCTGAAACTGCTTGGTGCTACATTGTTTCTCATTGTATGGTTTCTCATAAAGAAACGAAATGAACAGGATATGCAAAATACTCTGTCGGTGAGTTTGTTTACTGAAAAGTTAACTTCTGTGTTTACATCTATACAAATGTTCTGATTATCCTTACTTGTTAGTCCTCTCTCGACCTCTAGAGGTCGACTTGATTGTATGATTTTTTTTAAATCAGCTGAGATTTCTGAAGACCACATTTTACAAATGTTTTTCATTCATTATATTATGACGCTAATTGAATTTGTTGCTGGAAATTTTCTGTCAAAACTTTATCAAAATATGCCATGAAATGTATTCTTAATGAATGAATCATTTGTCGTTTTAGGAAATCATGTTTTAATTTCCATTAATAGTTTAAAAACAATACAATATTTATGGTCACTGCTTGTTAGAAAGATAAATGATCAGAGCTGTTCAATTCTTTTTTCAGGTCGGTGAAATCATGACTTCTGTCAATTCCATAAACAAGATGGATATGGATTACGACCAGCGAACAAAACATCGTCGAACGTCCAGTCAAAGTAGTCATGGCAATGATCAAAGATTGACATCCAGCCAGAAGTGGAATAGTCGCGATGATGACCATCGAGCTTGGCACCAGCGTACTCACAGCCAGACGTCCAGTTGTCATGACAACAGCCTGCCAATACACACACAGATCGTAGTGGACCACTATAGCAATGTGTACACACACGACCACAATCACTATAGCGACACAGACTCGGACACTCCAGAGACAAGCTTCTCATTAACCAGGCCAATGGAGTCTGCTGTATGATTGTAGCATATGTAAAGTGTTCTGCTAAGAGGAACGAAGTTTGTTGTGAACGACATGTTGTTATAAAAAAAAGTCAAACATGTGGGAATAAATTGATAGAAATAAAAGATTTTTTTGTTTTGCAAAATTGTGTGTTGATAGATGTTTACAAGAAATAACATGGACTTGTAGAAATTTTGTGTAAATATATGTACACCATGTTTTTTGCCATGTGAAAATGTTTTATGTAAATATGTTATTGTCACACCACTATTGAGCTATCTAATAATGTACTTAAAGGAAAAACAAATTGTGATATTTGAGTTGATATAAAATGATATAGTATATATATATATATATATATATATATGTATGTATGTATGAAAAGAGTTGTTTACATTATATGTTATATATGTACAGATGTTTATCTACATGTGAAATGATATAGGTAGAATACAGATACTAACACTCATTTCACCTCATATGTCCTTTTTCTTTCATTTTTTTTCTTTGTTTTTTTTTCTTGTTTGGTGTTTGTTTTTCCAATTTGGTAGAATGTTTCTTTCAGCATCTCTACTTTGGAACAAGCTGAAATCATTTACATCTTCAGGTGATATATCAGGTCTAACTACTGAATGGAACCGCAGGGGAGATAATCTAGTCATATTGCTATTTTGTTAACTGATTTTCTAATGTAATGAGGATATCTAAGAAATGCAGATAAAAATGATATAGAGCTGAAATATAAACAAAAAATCTCATACTTAATAACCTATTTAACAAGCGTCTACATATCCAAATGAATATATTGATTTTTGTTATTCTATTAAATCATTAATATTCACAGTTTATGCTGTAATCAGATGACTGATATAACATTGCCATATCATTAACTTATAATGTCATATCAAGCTTTTAGATGATCACTGAAATAGATTAAATAAATACAAATACTTCATGTTAACTTGATACTGGATAAGCACACAGCAGATATGGAATGTAGGTCAATGTCAAACATAGCAGACATGGAATGTAGGTCAATTGTCAAACATAGCAGACATGGAATGTAGGTCAATTGTCAAACATAGCAGACATGGAATGTAGGTCAATTGTCAAACATAGCAGATATGGAATGTAGGTCAATTGTCGAACATAGCAGACATGGAATGTAGGTCAATTGTCAAACATAGCAGATGTGGAATGTATGTCAATTGTCAAACATGGCAGACATGGAATGTAGGTCAATTGACAAACATAGCAGCCATGGAATGTAGGTCAACTGACCAGTATAAGAGATATTAAATGAAGGTCGTTTGAAGGACACATTCTTCAAATGTAGGTCAATTGACAATTATATAGCAGACTTCAGATAAAGGTCTGTTGACAAACGCAAATAAGACCTAAAAATTATCACTAAATACATATAAAATAACAAAAGGTTAATGTTCTGTTGATTGTAGTTAAACACGATAGTGTCACAGGATGAAAGAGAAAGTAAGGTATGAAAATCTCATGTATTTCTTTAGTCTGGAAGAATCTTTCATTCTTGACATTTGTTTGAACTTGGAAATTCATCAGTGGAGATGAACTTGGAAATTCATCAGTGGAGATGAACTGGGAAATTCATCAGTGGAGATGAACTGGGAAATTCATCAGTGGAGATGAACTTGGAAATTCATCAGTGGAGATGAACTGGGAAATTCATCAGTGGAGATGAACTGGGAAATTCATCAATGGAGATGAACTTGGAAATTCATCAGTGGAGATGAACTGGGAAATTCATCAATGGAGATGAACTTGGAAATTCATCAGTGGAGATGAACTGGGAAATTCATCAGTGGAGATGAACTGGGAAATTCATCAGTGGAGATGAACTGGGAAATTCATCAGTGGATAGAGGTTATAGGGGATTTATCTTATCAGATTTTTTTCTTTTTAACTCAAATGGGTTTTTTTTACATGTTTGCTTGTTATTGGTGTTAAATTTCTACATGTGGAAAAGACAACATCCAGTATATATTTTTCATACAACAATTAAAGTAATGTTGAAATTCATACTGGGTCTGTTTATGGCACAGAATGATGGTATGATAATATGGAAATCCAGGCTAATGTTGGAGTAATGTTGATTAACACTTTGAAGCAGACAGGAAACAGTGTTTGTGGTTTACTGTTGATCATGTATCCTGCTGATGACTGCGTGGTACTGTCAGGTCCTTGGACTTATACAAAGTGAGCTGAGTCAGTTATACAAGGAGCAGTGCATACATTTGTTTAGAGAATGTTTTGAGAGATCGTTCAAGTCAGCTTTGTTTTATTTTTTAATTAAGTCATTGTTACAATAGTTGGTATATATTTATGTTTAATGAACAACATTTTGACATTTTATAGTCAGCTCTGTGTGTTATATTTTGTAACTAAATCATCTGTTTATACTGTAAGATAGGTGCTTGATGTAAGAACCAGTTATATTATCTTGCCAATCAGATTTTTATGAGCTAGGTTCTATTTATTCTTTCTTAAAGAACACAGCTTCTAAGCAGTTTCATGTTTGTTTTCCATTTTGAATGACTTTCTTTGAAGTTTAGATATTATTTTTTATCTTATTTGATATCCAACAAAATAATACAAGGAAGTAAAAAGATTCTGAATGCTCTGTGTATAAACCTTATCATTAGGACAGATAAAACTATGTGGTTTTATTCCAGTTCTATAGAAATTCACATTTTGTCCCCATGGACAGTGGCAGTGAAAAGGTCTGAACTCAACGATATACAAACTTAACCAAGTAACAATGACCTCAGAAAGTCCTAGTGATCCGTAACTAATAAGCACACTTTCTGGTCCCGATGTGACATCACCTGTAGGATAATTAAGATGTATTGGTTGTAAGAACATAAATTATATTGTAACAAGAGTGTTTGATGAAGTATAACCTTCTTTTGATTTTGTCAAACTGCCATCTTGGTAAATGTTCACAAAGGTGACTGTGTAGGGAAAACTTCTCTGGAATACCATCGTGAATGCTTATTGTTAAGTTTGTGACAAGGCACATCTTGCTATCCTCACATCATTAGTCAGGGATACTAATATATAGAAATTTTCTGTGTACTAACCCATACTGGGACAACGGCGAAATTCAACAACTTTACAGTAACAAGGTCCTTTATAGTGTTAACACAGATTTATTGTCTTGTCTTGCCAAAAAATGTTTAAGGTGCTAGCTTTCTATGTAGAATTCTTCGATAAATAGTAAAAAATTATTTTTGAAGCTGACTTTCTTACACAAAGAAACTTTATCTGAAACCAAACTCATTTTAGAATGTAGTGTTAACATGCTTACAATAAAATTAAAACACAGTAGTTCTCAGTCCCAATCAATGCTGTCAGAGAGCTTTCACTCTAATGCCAAATACTGCCGTAATATTATCTGTATTGTGACACTCGTTAAGACAGGGTAATGATTGTTACAACAGTATTGTCAAGGTGCTTATCCTCGTTTCTAGTCAACTTGTCTTCAGCATTGTTACTTTTTTATCCATACAATATATATTATGAAAGTTGATTTTTTTGCTGATATTTTGCCGTGAACTTACCGTAATACTGCCACTTATTATGTTCAGTGATTAGTCAGCCCTGATAGTTTCTGTAATGCTGTCAGATTAAGCCCTGATAGTTTCTGTAATGCTGTCAGATTAACAATACAACTTGTAGGCTGTTATTACACAATTATTTCTAGAATTTTGCGGTGCTATGTTTAACAACCAAAACTAAGTAAATGTATTGTTGTGATTGTCCAATACAAGCACAGGAACTTCTGTAAGTTTAGTATAGTTACAATTGATTATATATGTACAGATAGACCCTTAGTCGATCTTTGCATTACTGCTTGAAAAAAAATGGCAGCAACTCGAATTCCAGAGAAATGGCAAACCCATGGGTTTATAAGCAAAAAGGGCCAACCATGCTTATCCAATACTTAGCTGTTCAATATTCTTGTTTACAAAATTTCTGCGTGAAATAAGATGATATTTCATATAGATCAAAATGGAATTTGATCTGATCAAGAATTTGATTTGATCTGATCAAGAACCTCAAAACTATGCATTTTGTGGTGTGTCTATTTTGTTTCTACCATATGCAGATAAGTTTTTAATCTAAGCTCTTAAAAGTGCTTTCTTGATGAGTTCAACACAAATCAGCCCTGTTGCATGGTATGAAGATGCTTTTTTTGGTAACAAGAGAGACAACCTGTCTGAGAAGTTGAGATTTGCTATTGAGAATATGTATGATGGGATTGCTACTATTTGATGGAGCTGTAGATATCTTGTGTGACTCTTACTGTTGAATACACACAATCATAGTTTACATAAATGTTTATATATGTTGAAGTTCCAGTCTTTCATTGAAATAATTTATTTATGTTTGTATGTTTTTGTTGCTAAATTCATGATTAAAGATGTTATTATTATGAAACACCTTACATAGTTAAAAGCTGGACCAGCAGGATTTTATTTGCAATGTTACACACTGTTGTTGTGTCCTAGAAATGATTAGTAATCATCATCACACTGCTGGTAAATTCTCATCTGATCCAGAAAACAACCTCCATGTTTCTACTTCAGACAAATTGACTGTAAGTAAGTTTGAAGAGAATCATTGATGTGAAAGTCCTTGTAGATTTAAACATAAATTGATGGTTATTTTTCATCACACGTACATCAACCTGCTTTACATCAGTCTGTGTTCATGAAATCAGTCTCATGGTAAAGCTTGAAATCTTTGTTCAAACAGACTTTCTTTAAACTTGCTAAATTCATGAAATCATAGGATTTTAAAAAGAAAAAAATAAATATTGGAAATAATTCCTCATTTTAAGTCAGAAATTCCTTGAAATCAATAAAAAGATATTCAGATGAAAAGAGTTACCAGTGAAAGTATTCAAGCTCAAGCACAAAATGTGGATTTGAGCATGAGTGTGGTTTCATGACTATGGACCTGTGATGTAATGAGCTTAAATTTGCTTTGATGCTGTTGGTCATAGTATGTACATACGTAGTAAACTTGTTTCTGTTATTGTCTATAATTAGTTTCATGTTTTTCTCATAAATATTTTCTCATTATCAGCCATACATACACATGTCCAATTATAAAATGTTGTTGATAATCATCGTTGCTGACTAAATGCTGTTTATTTCATTGTTGGTTTAAAAAAAAGCAGGTTTTATCAAAGTTGTAAGTCATAAAATTCAAGTGCATTTAATATCATGTATTGAAAGGAAAGTTTGAAAAGGAGATTTGAAAATATTGTTGTGGTTTTTGTATGTATCGTCCCATCAAATGTTATGCTGTTTACTTGAACACTGTACGGCTGTCTGTATATTTTTTGATGAAAAAATGCAGTAAATTTGTATTATTTTGCTGATTGGAAAGGTCTTGATATATATGTATGTATCTAATTATGTCAGTGAAGAAAAAAAAAACAGAATCTTAAAATAGATAAAAAAAGTAGGTCAAAAGGGTAAGTCTTGTACTTTGTGTTGCGTGAAACATGATGTGAAAAGTTTAATATTCTCTTTCTTCTGAGGGAATATCCAGATTTATAGCAAAGAATTATCACTGCTGGTAGATTTGTTTTTTTGTAAATATACAGAAAAAGCTTGTATTTTATTCAAAGTCCAAAATATTCTAATTTCAGATCAATTTAAATTTTTAGTTATTTTCAGAATATGAAATATGTTGAAATATTTGTAGAAAATGTTGCTTTATGTTAGAAAATATAGCCAAATGCTAATTCACCTTTGGAAATATTGATTTTAATGAGGTAGATCATTTACAAAATACTGACAATTTTTTTAAAAAATACTTAAAAAGGCTAATTGAGTTTTATTGAAAAACAAAAAATGTTGAATCACCTCAGATTGAAATTTGTAAGGGAAGATGTTTACAGTTATCTTGTTATACAGAAAATGTTGACTTATTTCCAGGAAAAATTATTGAAAAAATTCAGGTAGACATTATATAAACATACTGAATTACATTTGTTGGAAATTATAAATAATGTTGATTTATTTTGTTTGTGAGAAATGTCTGTTTTAGTTAGGTATGATGTCTTCTTGTATTTCAGGTAGTTGTTGGTGAAGTTATATTTGAAATTATAGAAAATATTGTTTATTTTGTTTGGAATAACAGAAAATATCGACATATTTTCTTCAGAAAATGTAGAGATCATTGTCAGATGAACAACTGTAGGAAATGCTTTATGTTTTGTTTTTTTTTTGTTTCAAAGGATTGAAAAAGATGTAAAAAAAGGATTACATATTTTTTAATTTGTTTGGATTTGTATCAACACATTCTTTAAATTTTTCGTACTGAAAATGTGTTTATGAAGATGTGCATATCGGTGACTTTGTAAATTTTGGGATTTTATTCTAGATGTTGTATAGATCTTCATTACAAGTTGGTGAGGACAAAATTTCTGGCGAAAATCCTTACAGATTTTGGTAAAACTTGGGAATCCAAGTTTTTTGGAGAAATATTCCGTTCCTTTAAATTTATCCAGGAAAAGAATGCCACTTTGTCTGAAGTATGAGAAATTTTATAAAGGGACATATACAATATGTTAATTATGTGATATCAGTTTGATGGTGAAGTTGTGAAAAGTTGATGTAATTTTGGTATTTGTGCATTGTATACCAGTCCATCTTGCATGTCGTCCAATCATCTTTGTTGATTAATTATTGAATCAGATACAGTATGTGAATTATGGAGAATTGGTTGTAATTCTGTGAGGATTTTGTTTGATTTCAAGACGTGTGTGTAAAAAGTTCTATCAAGTCTTTATTTTTTTTTTGTTTTTGTGTCAATCCTTAAGGTATGTGACAAGTCTGATATTTTATTTTTGTGTCACCCACTCAGCCATGTGACAAGTCTGATATTCTGTTTCTTCATTCACCCACTCAGCCATGTGACAAGTCTGATATTCTGTTTCTTCATTCACCCACTCAGCCATGTGACAAATCTGATATTCTGTTTCTTCATTCACCCACTCAGCCATGTGAAAAGTCTGATTTTTTTTTGATTTTTTTGTATCACACACTCAGCCATGTGAAAAGTCTTTTTTTTGTGTGTGTGTGTCACCCACTCCGACTTGTGAAAAGTCTGTTATTTCATTTTTGTATCACACACTCTGACTTGTGAAAAAGTCTAATATTTTTGTATCACACACTCCGACTTGTGAAAAGTCTATTTTTTTTTTGTGTCACACACTCCGACTTGTGAAAAGTCTATTTTTTATTTTTTGTATCACTCACTCCGACTTGTGAAAAGTCTGTTATTTTATTTTTGTGTGTGTGTCACACACTCCGACTTGTGAAAAGTCTGTTATTTTATTTTTCTGTCACACACTCAGCCATGTGACAAGTCTGATAATCTGTTTCTCCTTTCACCAGCTAAGCAATTAATACAATACTTAATACAATATATATCCACTTATTCATTGAACAGTTTTTTTTTCTCCCTTCATCCACCTGTAAGATTTTATCTCCTTATGAAAATGTATCTACCCAATATTGTTTCACTGATAACCCATATAAAAAGATTTCATCATTTCATAATTCTCATAATAATTATTGAATATTTTGTAAAATTTTGAGTGCTGGACATTTTGTATCGGTGGAAGAAATAAAATGTACCATGTCAAGTCTGTAGTTACCCCATCTCTTATAAGCTACTGGTCTTTGTTGGGAAACACTGATGTCAAGCTGTCTTAACACTCATCAGATGATGAAAGGTATCAAAAGTTTGTAATTCACCTGTAAAATTTTGTCTTTTTTATTTTTTTCATCATGTCGGAAAAATGGAAAAGAATTGCAAAAAATTGATAAGTTGAAAAATAAAACTGATCAAGAAAATACTAGTCGGTTTCTGAAATCTATCCATTGTATCAGTACTGTTGGATTTAGCTGGAGGCATTGGTATTTAAGGAAGGAATATCATGCATTGATAGGATAACCATTTGATAAAATCCAGGGAGTATTTATATCTGTGACTGTCAGGAGTCACAATAAAATCCATCCAGATCATTCATGTGTATCATATATATGTCCCTTTTTACATTTACATGTTGGTACAAAATGGTGTCAAAATTGTTGACGATAAAACACTGAAATTTTATCTTATTCTACAATAAGCCTACACCTGTAAGTCCTGTTGTGTATACAAAAGTTTCTGTAAAGTTACAAACCATTGTGCTGTTGTCCTGTTGACTTTGAGAAAGAAATTAGATAAGTTGGCTTACATCGCTCAAAGCAGGATTGATATATTGAATTAAAAGACACACTGTCAACTTGTTTTCTGCTGTAATTCTACAGTACAGCTCACTCATATTCGGCCCTTCCCAAACATCCATCACGATCCTCCACATCAAATGTGCAACAGTTATTTTCTCCGTGTGAAGACTGGGCATCTGTTTCCTTACAAGAAGTTCACAATAATGTATATGATTATGAAATGCTGATGTGATTATGTAACACTGTTTTATAATTTGATATTTGTTATTTTTAGTAAGCTCTATTTTTGGTCATTTTCTCAAGAATGTAATAAAAGCATCTAAATATAGAGACCTTGGTAGGTTGAAGTTATTTGGTCCCACTTACAAATAATTTTTCAAATTTAATTCAAATTTGAAACTTCAAGAAATGTCTATATTTCATCTTTTTTTCATAATTTTCTAAGAATCATGTGAATTTGAAGAAAAGTAAATTTTAGACAGAAAAATTCCATTGAAGAGCAAATTTTTTATTTGAGGAAATGCTGTTCAACATGTATACCGTTTTGAAGTATAAAGATATCTTGTGTTGTAAAATGACATTCATCAATGCAAAAACGAAATTCAATGTTCTGGAAAAATAATGAAATAAAGTTTATTTTTTGAATGTGAAATGTTGAAAGAAAGCACTTGGAAAAAATAGAGCCTTACTTGTCAACATTTGTATCAAATCCTGCAATATAAAACAAAATTTGGAAAAATGGTTTCAGATCGTATTTGTACTGGTGATAAAGGACTATGAATTAAAATGTATTCAGGACATTTGAGTTCCGATGTCTTAATATGGTTTTAGTTAGAAGTTGATAGGTACAAATGTTCATGATAGACAGTTTCATTTAGGTCGTAGTCAGGTCACTTTGTCATCAAATTAAGGTCAAACATTTACTAAAATTTATAAGTACTGACCCCAGTTCATCAGCACGTTTGACAAATCAAGCAGAAATTTGGTATATTTCTTATCAACTAAATTTGGCATTACTGTTTCAGGTTTGGTCAGGAAAGAAATTAATTTGATATATTTGAAAAGTGACCAATACCCTAAACAGAGACAGTTAAATGTCAATGTATCTTTCCAACATTTTAATTGAAAAATAATTTTCTTCCCAGAAAATTTCATGTGCCTTCATATTTTATGATCTTGAGTTATGATTTTGACCTATTTATTATCATGACCCTTGTGCAAAACAACAATTAGTTTATGATGACCTTTAGTCCTGACTGTGATGTGTTTGTTGACTTGAGTTATCGCTGACTTGTTTATGATGACCCTTGGCTCTGACTGACCTTTATAAAAATAATATATTGATCTTGAGTACTGACTGACCTGTTTATGATGACCTTGAGTTCTGTGACCTCTTTACGATGACCCCTGGCCCTGACTGACCTGTTTATGATGACCTCGGGTTTTGTGACCTCTTTACGATGACCCCTGGCCCTGACTGACCTGTTTATGATGACCTCGGGTTTTGTGACCTATTTATGATGACCTTTAATTCTGACATTGATTTTATGTGTTTTTTCAGTTTGTACGTTTTTCAGTACGATTATTCGGCGTATACTTGACTTATGAATGACACTGTGAAGACACTATTTATTTAAGATAATGACCTTGGGATTTGATTCAGTATCTTATGACGATGACCTTGACTCTTGTATTTATGACATGAGATGTAATGGACTATGATAATAAATTTGAGATTCCATTGGTCATTGTATGATGATGACCGATGTCATTCAGTGATCACAGATTATGTTGACGTGTTAAGTTGGTTATGATAGAAACATTGAGTTGTGCAGTCAGTAATGTTCTTGAGTTTTGACTCATGATAATGACCTTGAATTATGATAATTTCTTGATAATATAAATGACGTTGACCTTTGATTACGAGTTTGAATTATGATAATGACTTGTCATTGGTGAAATTTATTGTTGATCATGAGTTGTTTGTGACGGCGGCGACGACGATGATGATGACGACAACGACGATGATGATAATGATAATGACGACGATGATGATGATGATGACGACGACGATGACTACAATGATTTGTAGTTAGTCCTTAAGACATTAGTTATATAACTTAACGTTTATAAAACCATTATTTGTGATATGATTGTTGTTATATTGCTATAACATGGTCCTTGTGTTAATTGGTTTACCAATCATCAGAGATTTGGCTGAGTTTACAGTGAACAAAACTTATAATTGATGTAATCAATATCAGAGATTGATATGAAGAGGTTCTCATTCTTGATTGGAAGAATATCAGAATGATTATCTGCTTTTGGAAAAATGAATAAATGTTCACATTCTGTTCATTAAACGAATGTTTAATGTTTAGTAAAAACGATTGTCGACATTTGTTTTCATTTGTTATCTCACCTGCTCAAAGGCCCAGGGTGTAGTGTCTGTCCGTCCAGAGTTCAATGACTTCCTCTTGAAAACAAAAAGGCCAAGAGTCGTCATATTTAGCTGGTGGCTACATATGATGAAATATAACACAATTTGAGGAAAGAAATCCACTTGGCACTCGGTCGCAGGGTTGAAAATGTTTCATTCTGATTAATGGAAAAGCATAGAAATAATATATTTTGCTGCTGAGTTCTTTATACGAAACGCAACAGAAAATAAATGCCCTTAATGCATATTCAAAGCTAAGGGGGTCAGATATTACCAAAATTCCTAGAATCACAATATTGTGCCAGTAGATTTCTGACATGTGTGTAACGAAGGTTTTGAAAAGAAATAACCTTGACCGATATTTAAGGCGACAGGTTTCATATTTGTTAAAACACTCAACCCACTTGTGATCAACGAAAGGCCTTAAAGCATGATGTTATTTGACTAGTATGTTCCAGATGAAATCCTCCAGAAATCAGAAAAGGAACGACCGTGACCTTGTTCAGAGTGTACGCCAAACATTGAGGAACGTGTAAATTAACATAACCAAACATAAGCCGAAAGCAAAATGAAGATAAGACCGTTTATATGTTACATGAGTACCACAGGGCGGTACAATACACGCCTGTCCGACGCCAAATAAATATTCAGAATTTGTTTTTTCAAAAATTCCAAATATTGAAAGGGTGATAATGAGTCAAATTAACAAAAAGGCTGTATGTTTTAATGAAAAATTAAATCGCCTAATTTTAAAGAGATGTGTGGAAAACAAAGAAATTTCGCCAAGCTTCAAATGCTTAAGAAGAACAAAGGACTTTTTTTTCTGAAATATTGTTGAATCAAGAAGACGTTGATTGGAACACAATCTCGTATTTTGGTTCTAAAGTCTACATAGTTAAGAAAAATTTTGAAAATATATAAATGTTGAAAAAGCCGGCAACTCTTCCCAAAACTTTAAAACTATTGTATGTTGAGGAATTCACAATTTTACCTAATGCTCATAAAACTTACACTGGTGAAAACTAAGGAAAGATATCTCCTTGCTTAACTGAAATGCTCAAAAAAGGGCAATAACTCTTTAAAAATCGTTGAATCAAACGGTTGTATAGGGAATCGCAACTTTTTGTCATGGTGATTAAACATAACAAGTTTGAAAGAAATCGGTAAAAATGAGCGTGGAGAAGGTGGGGAGAGGGGGGCGCGTGTTATCCGGACAATATTACTATTATGAAAATAATATGGAGAAGTTACTCTGTCAAATCAAACTGTTGTTCAGGAAACACAACATAATGCCCTGTTGATTAAGTCTGCCAAGTTTGAGAAAGGATCAGTTGAAAACTGTGAGAGGAGATCCCTGGACGAGATTAATATTTCAAAAACAAAGAGGGATGTTAACTCTTCCACAGTTGAATCAAAATGCCATTCAGGAAAACAATATCATGGTTATTAAGCCTGCCAAGTTGGAATACAGCGCGAGGAAATCTCCGGACAAACAAAAAGTTTACGGCAGACGGACGGACGGATGGACAACGCCTTAATACGTCGCATCAAAAGTTTTGACGGGTGTATAAAAACGAAATAGCAAAGCTGAGTTTTTTTTAATTACAGAAACTGGAAACCGGCATCACAATGAGGTACAAACAATCAAGTGTCAATGTTCTGTCTTAATATTTCAAAATCGTGTTTGTCACTGAACCAAACTTGGAGGAAAATTCCTCTCAGATAAGGAACTCTATTTTTTAAATAGAGTTTACAAACCTCAGGGCATAAAATGATTGCACCTGTATTTTTTTAAAGAAGAAATACAAAACTAAAAGTTTAACTCGATTTTATTCAAACAAGAGACAAATGAATTGAACAAAATCATTAGAACTTACTTAAGTTACGGCCTTTCTGTAACAAATAAATATATGTATTATTAACTTATCACGCAAGAGGCTAAGATTAATACATATTTTACACAATGTATATGAAAGAATTCTAAGTATAAAGTGAGGTTAGAGCAAAATAGAAAGAAAATCTCACACGTGGTATGGACTTTATAGAAGTACAAAGATCGTATTGCTGACGTGGGAGGACGGGACTGTACATGTATAGGACTTCAGTACATGGTTGTAACAACGTAATGACGTCACAAATAGTACTGGATCTGTACGCAATAAACGTTAGGGACGTAGCGGAGACACGCAGTGCATTTGCGTGCGTGACGTCCTTACTACGTCGCTCACGTCTGCCTTTGCGTTTCAATACGTCATGGACGCTCGAGCTACGTTCCTACTAAGTTCACAAGCAGTCTTTACCCGGTTCTAGTGAGGGCGCGTCCGCTCGACGATTGTTTTGAACAGTTCAAAGCAGTCGCCGCGACTTGACGCTCAAGGAAGTTCTTTTATGTTCTTATCAAGTTCCTAATAAGTACTAACAAGGACCAACAGCTCAGCACGCCGTTATTGGCGGTCTTACCACCATTTATAGTTTTCTCTGTTGTGGTACGAACGCCATGCTAGAACGGGTAGGTGGGACAAGCCCTTTAAGATGTCTGAAAAATTGTTCTGTTAAACGTCGGTCATGAGAATCTGTATCATCGGGATTGTATAAAAGACACACAAATAAAGAACTATTTTGTGGCACTTTCAGTGTAAGATGTAGCCGATACCCAAACAAACGATTTTTTTTATAAACTTTATCTAATAAAACGAAATGGCTGCAATGAAATTAAGAATGCATAAATTCTTTATTTTTCTTTGTATTTTATAATTCATACTGTATAACAGGTCATTTTCGCGGGACGATATTTTCGCTATTTCACGATACATCAACGTGATCGCGAAAATTCAGTCCGTGAAATGATGAGACGAGTGGATTACATGTCCTTTTACATCCAAATCGCGAATTTATTAATTTGTTGAAATATATATATCGCTTTAAAAGCAACTGGCGGAATTTTTTACTTGAGAAAATAGCCAGCATTATGATAATCCAAATATAAACCTAGAAAATTAATACAAAAAAGTGAGAGGGCGGGGTATTGTTCCGAGAGCTTGTTTTTTGTTTTTTGGTGGGTTTTTTTTTTTTGCTCGAAATTGTTACACCATCATGAAACATATCAAACCCAATCGTCGATATGTCCATGACAGGTAATTACATTAATCATG
Organism: Ylistrum balloti; assembly: GCF_031769215.1. Taxonomy (NCBI): domain Eukaryota; kingdom Metazoa; phylum Mollusca; class Bivalvia; order Pectinida; family Pectinidae; genus Ylistrum; species Ylistrum balloti. The sequence goes on from NW_026781905.1 coordinate 72,126, forward strand.
ACAATATAGATAGATATATATATATCCGCTATCATTTTTAATAACAATAATAAAACACTCAGTATTCCGGGATCCTGGTCGATTTTGATTACATGTGTGTTGTCATAGTAACCATGACTGTTATTGCCGTCACAATAACGGTGCCGCATTATTCTAAGGATAGGGACAAAGCAGTATTCACATAAGGCGGAATGTATAGACGTACAAATCTAACGGGCAGGTATTTCATCAATGAATGCTTTATCAAGGTAGGTTTTATATCTCTGATATATATGTTTGTTTTGTTGATGCTACACAAGGAAATTGTCATAGTTCCTGTTCAATCATAAAAATTTGTAGTGTGTTTTTTTTTTAACTCCTAGCCATTTTACAAATACTTAAATGTATTTTGTCTGTGCCCGATGCATTATGCTGGGCCCATCCTTCATTTCCGTGATTCAGAACAATAGCAACGTATGTATTAAATGTATGTAATATTGAATTTCAACATTCATTTTTTTTACATTGTTAAACTATTTTTTTAATTTGATAAAATGCCGAGCCTAAGTACTTAAAATTATCAATATTTTCAAACTCACAGCCATCATATTCCTTTCAAGTTTTTTTCAGTACTTACTGTTAATGTCTATATGTCAGTTATTTCGATCTCATCTCGCAATCGTTTACAAAACACAAATGTTGGAGATAAGATTTCCCATTAGAATATAAGATATAATCAAGTTTTACAATGGAAGAATCCTGAGATATATTTCACAGAAAATCTAATATTATTACACACTGAACGCATGCTAGTCAACATCCCTGTTTTATGTCTCAACTCTAAATACTGCCTAATTTTATAAAATCGAAAGCTTTCTGATGGAGTCTACCCAAGTAACTGATTAACATAATATTTCTATCTCGCTTTTAATATTTTCTTTAAAACAGGAGTAGATTTCTTAAATGTTGATAATATATTCGTGAAATAGTTATTGATGGTTACACATGCCCACAGAAAACACAGTCTAATTCTTGAAATGCGACATCTTGCTATTATTAGCATAGTAATTGTTATAAAGAAGTATGTTTCAACTTATAAGATCTATAAACAATCAGTACAAGAGTATTCAATACATCAATGTTTGTGTGTTCCATTAAATCATGATGTAACTTTCGTTTTATCTTTTTAATGGAACACAGGGAACACGTGACCACAGTTTAAGACATTAAGAATACAATACATATAACAATGCATGCTGTTAGTTTATGATATACAAATCCGAGCTGCAATATTTGATAAGATAATGCAGGGATTAAAATTGAATTCACACATGATTCAGTAAATGATTAATCTTAACAATACATTTAACTGAATAATTTACATGTCATGTAAAGGTGGTTCTGAGATAAATTCAACCCGAGGAGTGTTCAACAAATTAGAATCTGACACGTGAACGATGTTTGATTAAGTCAGCCGACCGTCATGATATATAGTAAACTGTAAAACACCAAATAAAGCCTTTAGTATCAGATCATTCCCACCGAGATATCTCGATCGGTTTAGTGACAGACGAGGCATCTGTGGTAGCGACAAGATAAGAATTATGATTTTCTTGAGCAGAAGTGTTCAAATTCTCCTGCTATCCGGATCTTCTCGGACTAAACACATAATTCTCGACTGTACAAGGCGGTGCTTGTCAGTTATCAGACCGGATGTTCTATTGCTCGTCGGTAATGCGGAACCGGAAGTAGTTTCCTGGGACGAAGATAGAACTCGTGGCATTTTGGATTTCTGTCGGTAGTGTTACTGGTGAAGTCAGAGCCTTCACAGCTAACTGTATAACCACTAAGTTAACCGTGTAACAGGTCTGACGGTACTTCACCTCCTATCCTGAGTCGCTGTACAATTCATCATTTATATATAGTCGATCTTATGCCACTTATCACCTCAGGATTTGATAAAGAAATCTACGGCACCAGACTACTACGATGGGAAACTGCTCTCTAATACCAACCCAGGTGCTTCGGAGAAGATAACTCCTGTCGTTCATTTTTTGCCTATCGGCGTAATACATAATCCGGGCGGCTATAGGGCGCGTGCGTCTCCTGCATTCGTCTCATAAATCAATGAACATTTACAAACTTTGTTCATTCGTTTCCTCAGTTCATTCCAAAGCATTTCGTTACATTTCTCCTCGGTGGTTTCGTTTTATTGCTCGCGGAGACCAGTGAACATTTTATTGGTCGACACTGCAAACTTGAACGATACCAATGTGCCACGGGTACAGCCACATGTACAGTGGCCAGAGCCCAGGCCACATGTACAGTGACTGGAGCCTGTACAACAGGTACAGTGGCTAGAGCCTGGAAAACAGGTAGAGTGGCCAGAGCCTGGACAACAGCTATCGTGGCCAAAGCCTGGACAACAGGTACAGTGGCCAGAACCTGGACAACAGGTACAGTGGCTAGATTCTTGGCAACAGGTACCGTGGCCAGAGCCCGGGCCACAGATAGAGTGGTCAGAGCCCTGGCAACAGGTAAAGTGGCTACAGCCTGGACAACAGGTACCGTGGCCAAAGCCCGCGCCATATGTACAGTGGTCAGAGTCTCACCAACAGGTACAGTGGCTAGATCATGGACATTAGGTACCGTGGCCAGAGTCTGGACAACAGGTACAGTGGTCAGAGCCTGGAAAACAGGTACCGTGGCCAGAGCCTGGACAAAAGGTACAGTGGTTAGATCCTTGGCAACAGGTACAGTGGCCATAGCCTGTACAACAGGTAGAGTGGCCAGAGCCTTGACAAAAGGTACAGTGTCTAGATCATGGACAACAGGTACAGTGGTCAGAGCCTGGTCAACTGGTAGAGTGTCTGGAGCCTGGACAGAAGGTACAGAGGCTAGAGCCTGTACAACAGGTAGAGTGTCTGGAGCCTGGACAAAAGGTACAGTGGCTAGATCATGGACAACAGATACAGTGGCCAGAGCCTGGTCAACAGGTACAGTGGCTAGAGCCTGCACAACAGGTACCGTGGTCAGAGCCTGGACAACAGGTACAGTGATCAGAGCCTGGTCAACAGGTACAGTGGCTAGAGCCTGCACAACAGGTACCGTGGCCAGAGCCTGGTCAACAGGTACAGTGGCTGGAGCCTGGACAAAAGGTACAGTGGCTAGATCATGGAAAACAGGTACGGTGGCCAGAGCTTGGACAAAAGGTACAGAAGCTAGAGCCTGGACAAAAGGTACAGTGGCTAGATCATGGAAAACAGGTACGGTGGCCAGAGCCTGGACAAAATGTACAGTGGCTGGAGCCTGGACAACAGGTAGAGTGGTAAGAGCCTGGACAACAGGTACCGTGGCCAGAGCCTGGACAACAGGTACCGTGGTCAAAGCCCGGGTCACAGGTATAGTGTCCAGAGCCTGGACAACAGGTACAGTAGCCCACCCTCTCGTCCCTATTATGTACGGGTCCGCTGCGGCGTAACCAGATAGCTTCCTTAACCAACCGTCTGAAATGGTTGTTTTTGATGTTTGGAATGATGTGTAAGTGCAGATTTATTGATCTGGTACAGTGAATGTTTCTCTGATATATGATGCGCCGCAGTTCTTGCATTCGATTTTGTAAACGCATTCTACGATGTTTTCTTTGTGTGTTTTATCCTTAGGATGGACTAGGATATTTCGGTATGTCTTGTGAGGTTTCATGGTCGCTTCTTGTCTTGTTCTTCTTTGACAATCGTTTCACATTTGTTGAGCAAGGTTCATACAACGCCCAACTTCTGGTGTAAGGGGTGGTGCGACCAGAAGTTGAGGCATTGGTTTGTGTGCGTCCTTTTCCTATTTACCAATACTTCGATAGTACCGTCATCTTTCTTTGATAGGAGGGTGTCGAGGAATGGTATAGCGCCTAGACCAACAAGAAGAAAATGTTCCAAGATATATTTAGTTATATAGAAATACAGAATGCATGTATATTTAGTTATATAGAAATACAGAATAAAGATATCTAGTTATAGGTGAAATAGACGCATATTTCATAATAATTAAAATAGAAGTTAGTATAGCAAGCTCTATTCAAACTAGGTATATGCAAGGGAGCAAGGGAAAATATCGATAGTTTAGAAGGAATGGAGAGGAACTGAGTGTGAGATTTTGAATTCGAATGCCGAAAGACCGTCCGTCCGACTATGATATGAAATATTGCTATCGATATTTAAATGAGATTATTATCCATTTTCGTCCGTCAATATTTTCTACAAAATGCTACAAGTTAAGAACGACTGAGGGGATTTTGACCAAATTTGGTTTGAATCATGTTTGGGTGAAGGGAAATCAATTTTGTTTCTCAGCCCCCTGGGGCGGAAGGGGTGGGGCCTAATAGGGGAAATAGAGAAAATTCTTTGAAAACCTTCTCCTCCAGTAGGATTGAATGGATTTAGTCTGAATCATGTTTTGGTAAAGAGGAATCATTTTTGTATAAATGCTGGATCTTGCCCCCCTAGGGCAGGAGAGGAGGGGCTCAACAGGGAAAATGTGTTTAAAAACAGTTTAGACCCCCATCTTATTATCATGTAAAGCATTGCTGGGCATAAAGAGATAAATACAATCATGATTTAAGAATTGACCCTGGAGCCTGGCCCCACTCCTAGGGACTAAGTTTATGGTAATATTTCTGAAACAGTTGACATCCCCCCTAAATAAAATATGGCAATGCTGGGCATCACAAGATAAACACATTCACAATGTCAGAACTGGCAAGTGGGTGTGGCCCCACCCCTCTGGACTTAATTTCTGGATGATATCTTTGATACAGTTGAGATACCAGCCCATTAACCATATAAATTCTTTCTCGGAATCAAAAGAGAAAGACAGTAATGATATAAAATTTACCCAGTGGTCTTGCCCCATCAAACAGATTAAGTGATCTAGCTTTAATTTAGAAAATTTTGAAATATCCAATTTATAGGATATGTATAACAGTGCTGTGCTTTAAGATCCAGGTGAGCTATACAGGCCCGACAGACCTGTTGTATATCCTATGGCGGTGAACTGTACTACGTAATATACAGGCCTGATAGACCTCTTGTTTATCATATGGCGGTAGTCTGTACTACGTACTATACAGGCCCGATAGACCTCTTGTTTATCCTATGGTGGTATACCATACTACGTACTATACAGGCCCGATGGACCTCTTGTTTATCATATGGCGGTAGTCTGTACTACGTACTATACAGGCCCAATAGACCTCTTGTTTATCCTATGGCGGTATACCATACAACGTACTATACAGGCCCGATAGACCTCTTGTTTATCATATGGCGGTAGTCTGTACTACGTACTATACAGGCCCAATAGACCTCTTGTTTATCCTATGGCGGTATACCATACAACGTACTATACAGGCCCGATAGACCTCTTGTTTATCATATGGCGGTAGTCTGTACTACGTACTATACAGGCCCGATAGACCTCTTGTTTATCCTATGGCGGTATACCACACTACCTACTATACAGGCCCGATAGACCTCTTGTTTATCCTATGGCGGTATACCATACAACGTACTATACAGGCCCGATAGACCTCTTGTTTATCCGATAGACCTCTTGTTTATCCTATGGCGGTATACCATACTACGTACTATAGGCCCGATAGACCTCTTGTTTATCATATGGCGGTAGTCTGTACTACGTACTATACAGGCCCGATAGACCTCTTGTTTATCCTATGGCGGTAGTCTGTACTATGTATTATACACAGGGCTATTGACCAGTGTTAATGATATAATTATTCACTGAAAGGCCGCAGTAGTTAAACCAGTTCAATAATGAACGGGTTTTAGTGATTATACATCTCGAGTCAGACCGACAGGTACTCAATAATGGTTAACATGCTGAAATGGGACACGCATATTCTTTCATCAAACAATGCTTATTATCTCTCAGATAATGATTTTACTACAGAATAGAATTGGAAGAAGTTGTTTGAAAGATATCGAAGGTTGTCCTGGTAACCGTGGCATGCAATACAGGTAAACACGAATACGTTAACAATCACAGTTGGTGTCCTCGTACTACCACATTATGTTTCCACCAGCACCTAAACCAGACCAGTACAACCTACCTTAGTCACCACACCTATTTCTACCTCAGTCACCACCACTTTTATCTCAGTTACCACTTCCACTTCTGTCTCAGTCACCATCGCTTCAATCTCAGTCACCACCACCTCTACCTGTCATAAACACCACTTCTATCTCAGTCACCACCACTTCTACCTCAGTCACCACCACTTCTATCTGTCATCACAACCACTTCTACCTCAGTCACCACCACCACTTCTATCTTAGCCACCACCTCCACTTCTATCTCAGTCACCACCACTTCTACCTGTCATCAACACCACTTCTATCTCAGTCACCACCACTTCTACCTCAGTCACCACCACTTCTATCTGTCATCACAACCACTTCTACCTCAGTCACCACCACTTCTATCTCAGTCACCACCACCACTTCTATCTCAGTCACCACCATATCTATCTCAGTCATCACCACTTCTATCTCAGTTACCACCACATCTACCTGTCACCACCACCACTTTTATCCCAGTCACCACCATTACTTCTACCTGTGACCACAACCACTTCTACCTCAGTCACCACTACTTCTATCTCAGTCACCACCACTTCTACCTGTCACCACCACCACTTCTAACTCAGTCACCACCACCACTTCTATTTCAGTCACCACCATCACTTCTATCTCAGTCACCACAACCACTTCTACCTCAGTCACCACAACCACTTCTACCTCAGTCACCACCACTTCTATCTCAGTCACCACCACCACTTCTAACTCAGTCACCACCACCACTTCTATTTCAGTCACCACAACCACTTCTACCTCAGTCACCACAACCACTTCTACCTCAGTCACAACCACTTCTATCTCGGTCACCACCATATCTACCTCAGTCACCACAACTTCTATCTCAGTTACCGCCACTTCTACCTCGGTCACTACCATATCTACCTCAGTCACCACCACTTCTATCTCAGTCACCACCACTTCTATCTCAGTCACCACCACTTCTATCTCGGTCACCACCATATCTACCTCAGTCACCACAACTTCTATCTCAGTTACCACCACTTCTACCTCAGTCACCACCACTTCTATCTCAGTCACCACCACTTCTACCTCAGTCACCACCACTTCTATCTCAGTCACCACCACCACTTCTATCTCGGTCACCACCATATCTACCTCAGTCACCACAACTTCTATCTGTCATCACAACCACTTCTACCTCAGTCACCACCATATCTATCTCAGTCACCACAACTTCTATCTCGGTCACCACCATATCTACCTCAGTCACCACAACTTCTATCTCAGTTACCACCACTTCTACCTGTCACAACCACCACTTTTATCCCAGTCACAACCATTACTTCTACCTCAGTCATCACCACCACTTCTATCTCACTCACTATCACCAATTCTACCTCAGTCACCACCACTTCTACCTCGGTCACCACCACCTCTTCTATCTCAGTCACCACCACCACTTCTATCTCACTCACTACCACCAATTCTATCTCAGTCATCACCACTTCTTCCTCAGTCACCACCACTTCTACCTCAGTCATCACCACTTCTTCCTCAGTCACCACCACTTCTACCTCAGTCACTACCACCTCTTCTATCTCAGTCACCACCACTTCTACCTCAGTCAACACCACTTCTACCTGTCACCACCACTTCTACCTCAGTCACCATCACCACTTCTACCTGTCACCACCACTACTACCTCAGTCACCACCACCGCTTCTACCATAGTCACCACCACCACTTCTGCCTCAGTCACCACCACTTCTGCCTGTCACCACAACTACTTCTATCTCAGTCACCACCACTTCTATCTCAGTCACAATCACCACTTCTACCTGTCACCACAACCATTTTACCTCAATCACCACTACTTCTATCTCAGTCACCACCATCACTTCTATCTCAGTCACCACCACCGCTTCTACCTTAGTCACCACAACTACTATCTCAGTCACCACAACCAGTTCTACCTCAGTCACCACCACCACTTCTATCTCAGTCACCACCACCACTTCTATCTCAGTCACCACCACCACTTCTACCTCAGTCACCACCACCACTTCTATCTCAGTCACCACCACCACTTCTACCTCAGTCACCACCACCACTTCTATCTCAGTCACCACAACCAGTTCTACCTCAGTCACCACCACCACTTCTATCTCAGTCACCACAACCAGTTCTACGTCAGTCACAACCACCACTTCTATCTCAGTCAATATCACCACCACCACCAACAAAACAACAGTAAGAACAACAGCAACAACAAGAATTTCACCGTAGCACCTATTTGGTTGATCAAACCAAACATGACTAATAACGATAGGTTAAACAACTCTTTATATAAAATATGTACATATGTACGTCCTGACAGTGTCGAGTTCACCAAGATCAATATAATGACTTAATTTCTGCTAAAATGGAATGTTTTATTATCCTAAAGACACATTTAACATTGAGATGACATCCAATATCATTAAATAGGATTATATCATTATTGTGTAATCGGCTGAAGTCGAGGAAACCCCGAATACTTCCTATTTCCGAAGGTTGTTTTTTGACAATCTTTATACGGTTTCATATGACACATATCCGATATATTTTTCCTGATGATAAACAGTTGGGTATAAGTCATTTGAATTACCTATAAGGATTCGTAGATTGAAAATCAAGCGGTTTCACGACATTTGTATTCATTGACATTGTCTGTGAAAAATTGGTAAAAATTTCCCGTCGTTTTATGTTCCAGATCGCCTACTCTCTACAAACACCAACGATTATTTTGACAGAAGTTTGAGAAGAATTGAGATGATTTTTATATCAATAACAAGATCAACGATCTAAAAGGCAATTCACAAAAAAATATAAGTTCCCCTCCTTGACAAAATCAAGCCCCTGAGGAGGAATTCATCAGTAGAAGACTTCACATCCACGACAGGAACAAAGCGGTTGTGGATTCACGAAAAAACGACACCCTAAAAGGCAATTAGGAGCGGGTATCACACTTAGGACAAAGACAATGATTGAGATGAATTCGGAAGTGATTAGTGTGGGAGTGCCGACCAACAGGTTTAGGTCATGTGACACCATAAATGATTCCGTTGATACCAAGTCGCTGTTCAGGTTCGATTTGACCAACTATTACACTGTTTGCAGATTTCAAAGGGACAGGGATACTTTTAAAAGTTTTGTGTGGTCAGATATCGTATCTTTGCTTGATATATTACCGATAATGGGTGTCCTTTACAATATCTGTGCCATACTAGTTATTTATTTACAATGTCCCACGTGTTTCCCAGATACACTTTTTTACGTTCACCTGGTTGCGGCCATGATCCATTGTATCCTTTGCGGCGTCTGTTTAATAAAAACCACCAGGACCAGACTTCCGGTCTTTCACCCCTTATTTCCCGTATTAATCATCATTGCCGTGATATTATGGGATGGAACAAATTATTTGACCGGATATGCGTATCTCTGGTTGCAGGTGCTGATCTTTATTAATATGATGACTTTCTCGGGACGGTTACTTTTCTCTCTACCCGTATGTCTGATTTTGTTTTCAAGTGTCCTGATACCACAAGGAATACAACAATACACACAGAGCCATGAGTGGATACCGCAGGTACGCAATGCTGTAAATCAGGTAGATGTAGTGAATGCTTTATTTCGCGAACTTAACTCTACACATATATTCGCGAATGCATACTTTCGCGAATGGTGATCTAAAAATAGCTTTAAATTCGAGAATGATGACCTATTGTATCAAAGACATGGATTCTTCAAGACTCCGATAACAGAACCAATATGTATGCCTACCAGAGTTATTTTCGTACGAATTTTCACGATTGATTTGAATTCGCGATTGATGAACTTTGCGTATCAATGCAGAGGTCAGAAGGATGTTTGTCTTATCAAAGGACTCTGTATGTGTGATATTGTTATCATCCAGGTCAAAAGAATGTTTTGTGTAATCATAGGTCTTTGTAAGTGTGATATTATTATAATCTAGGTCAGAAAGATTCTTCGTCTTATCACAGATCACCCTAAGGGTGATAGAGTTATAGTCTAGGTGCCATGTATATGTTTTGTCTCATTACAGATTATTATGAACGTGATTGTGTTCCTGTGTATGATGTCACATGGATTTGCTGCTTACTTCTCACTGGAAAATGAATACCTTATGACATTTCTGGAAGATTTAAGATTATCTAAGTACAAAAAAATCGTTTCTGAGGAACAAATGTTGAAGGTAAATATAAATAAAATCGGATCTCAATTCTAAAGGAAATAGTCAGCAAGGTGTCACCAATACTTACACTTGTCTCCCATTGTGTCATATCTCAAACATCCCATTATATCATCTCAAAAATCCCATTATATCATCTCAAACATCCCATTATATCATCTCAAACATCCCATTGTATCATATCTCAAACATCCCATTGTGTCATATCTCAAACATCCCATTATATCATCTCAAACATCCCATTATATCATCTCAAACATCCCATTGTATCATATCTCAAACATCCCATTGTATCATATCTCAAACATCCCATTATATCATCTCAAACATCCCATTGTGTCATATCTCAAACATCCCATTGTATCATATCTCAAACATCCCATTATATCATCTCAAACATCCCATTGTGTCATATCTCAAACATCCCATTGTGTCATATCTCAAACATCCATTATATCATCTCAAACATCCCATTGTATCATATCTCAAACATCCCATTGTATCATATCTCAAACATCTCATGAATTTACAAAATTGGTATAAAATACAAATCGTAAAATTCAAGAAAAGTTTATTTAACATTCATAGGCATAAATTAACCTTAGAATACTCTAGTTCTGTGTGTCGCATCTACCAACCTTAGAATACTATAGTTCTGTGTGTCACCTCTACCAACCTTAGAATACTTTAGTTCTGTGCGTCACCTCTACCAACCTTAGAATACTATAGTTCTGTGTGTCACCTCTACCAACCTTAGAATACTTTAGTTCTGTGCGTCACCTCTACCAACCTTAGAATACTCTAGTTCTGTGTGTCACCTCTACCAACCTTAGAATACTTTAGTTCTGTGTGTCACCCCTACCAACCTTAGAATACTATAGTTCTATGTGTCACCCCTACCAACCTTAGAATACTATAGTTCTGTGTGTCACCTCTACCAACCTTAGAATAGTATAGTTCTGTGTGTTACTCCTACCAACCTTAGAACACTCTAGTTCTGTGTGTCACACTTGCCCACCTTATAAACCCTGTGTGTTACCCCTACCAACCTTAGAATACTCTAGTACTGTGTGTCACCTCTACCAACCTTAGAATACTCTAGTTCTGTGTGTTACTCCTACCAACCTTAGAACACTCTAGTTCTGTGTGTCACACTTGCCCACCTTATAAACCCTGTGTGTTACCCCTACCAACCTTAGAATACTCTAGTTCTGTGTGTCACCTCTACCAACCTTAGAATACTCTAGTTCTGTGTGTCACCTCTACCAGCCTTAGAATAGAATAGTTCTGTGTGTTACCCCTACCAACCTTAGAATACTCTAGTTCTGTGTGTCGCCTCTACCAACCTTAGAATAGTATAGTTCTGTGTGTCACCTCTACCAACCTTGGAATACTCTAGTTCTGTGTGTTACCCCTACCAACCTTAGAATACTCTAGTTCTGTGTGTCACCTCTACCAACCTTAGAATACTCTAGTTCTGTGTGTTACTCCTACCAACCTTAGAACACTCTAGTTCTGTGTGTCACACTTGCCCACCTTATAAACCCTGTGTGTTACCCCTACCAACCTTAGAATACTCTAGTTCTGTGTGTCACCTCTACCAACCTTAGAATACTCTAGTTCTGTGTGTCACCTCTACCAGCCTTAGAATAGAATAGTTCTGTGTGTTACCCCTACCAACCTTAGAATACTCTAGTTCTGTGTGTCACCTCTACCAACCTTAGAATAGTATAGTTCTGTGTGTCACCTCTACCAACCTTGGAATACTCTAGTTCTGTGTGTTACCCCTACCAACCTTAGAATACTCTAGTTCTGTGTGTTACCCCTACCAACCTTAGAATACTCTAGTTCTGTGTGTCACCTCTACCAACCTTAGAATACTCTAGTTCTGTGTGTCACCTCTACCAACCTTGGAATACTCTAGTTCTGTGTGTCACCTCTACCAACCTTAGAATACTCTAGTTCTGTGTGTTACCCCTACCAACCTTGGAATACTATAGTTCTGTGTGTTACCCCTACCAACCTTAGAATACTCTAGTTCTGTGTGTCACCCCTACCAACCTTAGAATACTCTAGTTCTGTGTGTCACCTCTACCAACCTTGGAATACTCTAGTTCTGTGTGTCACCTCTACCAACCTTGGAATACTCTAGTTCTGTGTGTCACCTCTACCAACCTTGGAATACTCTAGTTCTGTGTGTTACCCCTACCAACCTTAGAATACTCTAGTTCTGTGTGTTACCCCTACCAACCTTAGAATACTCTAGTTCTGTGTGTCACCCCTACCAACCGTAAACTACTCTAGTTCTGTGTGTCACCTCTACCAACCTTAGAATACTCTAGTTCTGTGTGTCACCTCTACCAACCTTGGAATTCTCTAGTTCTGTGTGTCACCTCTACCAACCTTGGAATACTCTAGTTCTGTGTGTCACCTCTACCAACCTTAGAATACTCTAGTTCTGTGTGTCACCTCTACCAACCGTAAACTACTCTAGTTCTGTGTGTCACCTCTACCAACCTTAGAATACTATAGTTCTGTGTGTCACCTCTACCAGCCTTAGAATACTCTAGTTCTGTGTGTCACCTCTACCAACCTTAGAATACCATAGTTCTGTGTGTTACCCCTACCAACCTTAGAATACCATAGTTCTGTGTGTCACCTCTACCAACCTTAGAATACCATAGTTCTGTGTGTCACACTTGCCCACCTAATAAACCCTGTGTGTTACCTCTACCAGAAAGGCTAAATTGATGTAGGTTAACTGGTTCAGCCCAGGACAACCAGATTAGTATCCCATTGATATCATACTACCTTCAGTTTTAGTGATATAATTCTTTAACCGTTTGGTCGTCCTTCTCTGACAAACGGAATTACGACCGTTTGGTCAAGATGTTTAAAATCATTAAAAATAAAGTACAGATTGATAAACATCTCGTCTTCGCTCCACTACTTCCGAAAAAACAACACAACGAGCAAATAAATGTGCCGTACTAGCGTGCTAGAGTTCTACATGTAAACTAATTTATAAGAACAAGAGTTTGAGTTACACAGGGGCTAGACAGGCCATTATAAAATGTTTGGCTTTGGTTTGTGACGTTGGCAACTTGGGGTTGCATAGTTTGCGCGCAGGCGGCGCTACCGTCGCTGCGAATAACGGCGTCAATGATCGGTGCTTCAAGAGGCACGGCTGATGGAAAAGCGAGGCAAGCAAGGACGGTTATGTTGCCGACTCGTTACACGCTAGGTTACAAGTCATCCAAAAGCTAGGATTGTAGTTTTACAGTGTTTGTTTCATCTTGTATAGCGAGCATAGTAGTTTTTGTTTTGAAATCAGTCGCGCGTCAATCTTTCCCTTTCTTTGTTTAATTCTAGAACTCTGGCAGGCTAGTACGGCAAATTAATTTGCTCGTTGTGTTGGTTTTTCGGAAGTAGTGGAGCGAAGACTTATATTCCCGCGTTTCGTTAGTGTAGCGGGAATTATTTGTCTTTAGCGACATCGCATGCATAGCGCTTCGCACGTTCCGCGTGCGCGAGAACGCGGGTATGCGGATACGAACCCGGGTACGTGTTCTGTATGGTCACATTCTAGCTGCCATCTCAGCAGGGCGAACACAGTAAAGTTTTTTTTACAAATTTATTATCGTTAGTTCAAGTCAGTTGTTAAAAAATAGTCTGTTCCCTGACAGATTTTTTCTTTTGTAGACATAGCTATATATGTTAGCGGTAATAAAGAAAGTAATTTCGGGGTATCTCCGAAATAACACAGGTCCAGCGTTACCCTTAGGCCCACCTGTCTGGATGTAATCGTTTTCCTGCCTTTGGATACAGATTTCCGGGGGCGCCAGATGCGAGCTGATGATGGGAATTAGCGTTTAAGTTTTACAAACTACATGTACATTTACAGATACCTATATATCATGGAGCGAGATGTAACAGATTGTATAGTAAAATATATGGTGGCATTAAACTCCTTCTAGAACTATACTCGCTATACAAGATGAACTGTAACTGTAAAACTACAATCCTAGCTTTTCGGTGACTTGAAACCAAGCGTGTAACGAACCGGCAACATAACCGTCCTTGCTTGCCTCGCTTTTCCATCAGCCGTGCCTCTTGAAGCACCGATCATTGGCGCCGTTATTCGCAGCGACGGTAGCGCCGCCTGCGCGCAAACTATGCAACCCCAAGTTGCCAACGTCACAAACCAAAGCCAAACGTTTCATAATGGCCTGTCTAACCCCTGTGTAACTCAAACTCTTGTTCTAATCAATTAGTTTACATGTAGTTCCCGAGCGAAAAGTTGGCCGGAACAAAAACATGTTTGAATAAACGTCTATATCTGCTATCTCGATGTATTTGAGAACCATCGCGAAAGGACAGGCTGTCTCGCCTTTGCTTATCACCACCTCGTTTTCGTGTCGATATTGATCGGTTTTACTTTTCCGGATCTTCAATAAAAGATAACCATCAAAAATTTCCAGGTCTGAACACAACAGGTCACTTAGCTCGTTAAAGCGTAGAAAACCTGAAAAACTTAACAAAATCATAGAAATCCCGAACTACAAGCAAGTCCTTATCATTAGAGAAGATATTACACAGTTCAATTAAAATGTCCGTGCTAACTGGATCCTTCTTGCATACTGGTTTGCGGGCTGTCTGTTTGGAGCTCTCCAGCATATTCTGAACGAAACTGCTGGTTGTAGGATCAGAGAGTCCGTTGATTTCATGCACCCACTTGATGGCGTACACTACAGAGGAAATGACGGGAAAAGATGAATGTCTGTCCAACAAGTAGTTGAGGTACAGTGCCAGGTGTAGGGAATTAGCAGGCAATGCACAGCAGTCGTGTGACGAACAAAACTGCTTCCATTTACGAAAAATATCGGAAGTACTTTTTATTGGTGTTTTCACTTTCACTGTCCATGAGTCGGATTGCCATGTTACTCGCCAAATAATAGAGCGATGACCCATCTTGTACCCCGGTATTCCTGACGGCCTTGTCGATTGATCCCTGGAGGCCTATGCCTGTTGAAAACAATAATCAACACATCAATATGACATCATGTTAATGTCTGAAATCCAACCGGACTGCAAGCATATTGAACGACAAAATAGTTTTCTCAAAAACCCCATTCTTTCCTCTACCCCGCTTTGTGACTCCGTTTCTGGATAAAGAAATGTACTCCGTTACAAAATCGGCAAAAATGTCGTCAGGACATAGGAATGGCCAATAAGCAGCCGATCTCCAGACTGGAACAATCAAAGTACCAAATGCCCCGTCCGGTCTCTTTTTGTTTAAAGTTTTCCAAACGAGCCGGGGATGGGGCACTAACCAGTTGTTATCCTTACTCCAGGATACGGTAAAGGCGTCAATAGCCTCTGTACCCGAACACCTACACCGGGAATTGAAACGCTTACACTTAGTGTTGTAATCTGAAGCGAACCGATCGACCCCGTGTGGCCCCCACTTGGTCTCGCAAATATCAAACACCCATGCCTGAACGGACCAGTCGTCCGAATCGTAACATCTACTGAGAAAATCTGCTGTTGTATTTTCGTTTCTAGGAAGCCATAGGGTTTCAAGATTGACGCTACTAGAGAACGTGAGCGCGTGCATATCCATAGCGACCTTTTGTAGGTGTATTTTACCGATACCGACCTTCACAATAGCACACGCGCTTTTGTAGTCCATTAACAATTTGACATTGTGACCTTTGACCTGACCCACAGTACTATACAGAACTCGTTTGGCCGCTTCCAATTCTCTCCGTGTGGAGCTGCGCATGCGCTCGGCATCGTCCCACATTCCCGTAACGACATGACTACTATGAGCGTACAAACTCTTCACCGTTGGAAGGTTGAATTGGCTTTCAATCAAGGCAAATGCCTCATGCACATGATTAGTGTCCTTGACACTGATCACTCCATCCCCACACGGGATAACAAAACCTCCGTATCCTGTCTCAGAGGCATCAGTACACAGTGCCCTAGAAAATTCCGTTTTCTCCCTCAGTTCAGACCCTTTGTCGTTCAGATCTTGCACGTTAGACAACCAAAATTCTATCTCATCAAGTGTTTTCGCATTGAGAAATACTCCAGCATTCCAGCTGACTCTTGTCAACAAACACGAGTTAAGTTCACGTGTCCGCAAACGGACTAACGACCCTATCACGCCCTGCATGGATATAACCAGCCCAACCTGGCCGAGAACAATAGCTGACCTCGATCGCTCACTAAACCCATCGCGTGTTTTAGCAAAAACAACAATCTATTCACTCTGTCAACTGAGACTCTAACAACGCCTTCTTTCATAGCCCACGTGTATCCGAGCCACGTGACAGTCTGGGATGGCTCCCATTGGCACTTTTCCTCGGCGATAAGAAAGCCATATACTGGCTTCTCTAGCCCCGCCTACCGTTTCGTGCCATCATCTTAATACAGCACTAAACGATGACCTTGACATCGCACGTGCTTTACAATCTGTCGTAGTACCTTTGTGAAAATATTTGAAGTATTTGAATTTGAACTTGTGCAAGAATAGATTGATATGACGACAATCTAACACGAGACGTGCTTTACCTGTCCGGTTGTACGCAACTGTCAGAGGATTTACAACACGTGCTGACTTGTTGTTTCGCAGTCGAACATTCGGCGGAACTTCTTTGAATGGTAACCTATAACCATCGGCTATTACCGATAAACCGCGTCATTAGTGCCAGAAGCTTTCCAATATACAAAACATTTCTTTAACCTACCAAAAGGTGAAAGCACATCTTTTACAACCACCGTCGGAACGGTTTCATCGCTATTAAGCTGACCATGCTTAGAATCAAAAATTCTACTTAGCTTTTGACCGGTGCTGGATCCGGCAGTTGACATGGCTGGGCACTCCGACCTCCAATGTCCGGCCCTACCACAACCATAACACAGACCGGGTCTCGGGGTTCTAATAGCTGTTTAATCAGGTTGCCCGGTTGTTTCCGTCGTTGCTGGATAAACCCGGTGTTGTTGATGTGGTGAGTACCGAGATCTCCATTTCGTTACAGATTTCTGCTTCGCAGCCTTTATTTTTCGATCGGCCCCGGAACGTGCTCTGTCCATTCTTTTTTCGTTGTCGGAATCTTCCTGCTTAGCGTGTATTTTAGCCTCCAATTCGCCCAGCTTTTCGCTCATTAAAACATCTAAGCGGGAGAACATAGCCACCTGTGCCTCATCGACTGTAGACTTGATATTTCTGCTTAATTCGGGTCCATTGTTGAGAAAGAACGGAGCGAGAAGACTTGCTGTGTTCGCCCTGCTGAGATGGAAGCTAGAATGTGACCATACAGAACACGTACCCGGGTTCGTACCCGCATACTCGCGTTCTCGCGCACGCGGAACGTGCGAAGCGCTATGCATGCGATGTCGCTAAAGACAAATAATTCCCGCTATACTAACGAAACGCGGGAACATAAAATTTCTCACGCCATCGTCATGACTGACCAGACACTCACATCACCTCCCTTACCAACTACCGCACACTAAAACGAACTCTCGGAAATACGCCCATCTTCTCCAGAGCTAAACCAGACTGGAATAAACCCCGGCAAACCCCATCTTCTCCAGCTCTATACCAGACTGGAATAAACCCCGGCAAACCCCATCTTCTCCAGCTCTGTACCAGACTGGAATAAACCCCGGCAAACCCCATCTTCTCCAGCTCTGTACCAGACTGGAATAAACCCCGGCAAACCCCATCTTCTCCAGCTCTATACCAGACTGGAATAAACCCCGGCAAACCCCATCTTCTCCAGCTCTATACCAGACTGGAATAAACCCCGGCAAACCCCATCTTCTCCAGCTCTATACCAGACTGGAATAAACCCCGGCAAACCCCATCTTCTCCAGCTCTGTACCAGACTGGAATAAACCCCGGCAAACTCCATCTTCTCCAGCTCTGTACCAGACTGGAATAAACCCCGGCAAACCCCATCTTCTCCAGCTCTGTACCAGACTGGAATAAACCCCGGCAAACCCCATCTTCTCCAGCTCTGTACCAGACTGGAATAAACCCCGGCAAACCCCATCTTCTCCAGCTCTGTACCAGACTGGAATAAACCCCGGCAAACCCCATCTTCTCCAGCTCTGTACCAGACTGGAATAAACCCCGGCAAACCCCATCTTCTCCAGCTCTGTACCAGACTGGAATAAACCCCGGCAAACCCCATCTTCTCCAGCTCTGTACCAGACTGGAATAAACCCCGGCAAACCCCATCTTCTCCAGCTCTGTACCAGACTGGAATAAACCCCGGCAAACCCCATCTTCTCCAGCTCTGTACCAGACTGGAATAAACCCCGGCAAACCCCATCTTCTCCAGCTCTGTACCAGACTGGAATAAACCCCGGCAAACCCCATCTTCTCCAGCTCTGTACCAGACTGGAATAAACCCCGGCAAACCCCATCTTCTCCAGCTCTATACCAGACTGGAATAAACCCCGGCAAACCCCATCTTCTCCAGCTCTGTACCAGACTGGAATAAACCCCGGCAAACCCCATCTTCTCCAGCTCTGTACCAGACTGGAATAAACCCCGGCAAACCCCATCTTCTCCAGCTCTGTACCAGACTGGAATAAACCCCGGCAAACCCCATCTTCTCCAGCTCTGTACCAGACTGGAATAAACCCCGGCAAACCCCATCTTCTCCAGCTCTGTACCAGACTGGAATAAACCCCGGCAAACCCCAATAAACTGGAATAAACCCCGGCAAACCAGCTCTGTACCAGACTGGAATAAACCCCGGCAAACCCCATCTTCTCCAGCTCTATACCAGACTGGAATAAACCCCGGCAAACCCCATCTTCTCCAGCTCTGTACCAGACTGGAATAAACCCCGGCAAACCCCATCTTCTCCAGCTCTGTACCAGACTGGAATAAACCCCGGCAAACCCCATCTTCTCCAGCTCTGTACCAGACTGGAATAAACCCCGGCAAACCCCATCTTCTCCAGCTCTGTACCTAAACCCCGGCAAACCCCATCTTCTCCAGCTCTGTACCAGACTGGAATAAACCCCGGCAAACCCCAGTACCAGACTGGAATAAACCCCGGCAAACCCCATCTTCTCCAGCTCTGTACCAGACTGGAATAAACCCCGGCAAACCCCATCTTCTCCAGCTCTGTACCAGACTGGAATAAACCCCGGCAAACCCCATCTTCTCCAGCTCTGTACCAGACTGGAATAAACCCCGGCAAACCCCATCTTCTCCAGCTCTGTACCAGACTGGAATAAACCCCGGCAAACCCCATCTTCTCCAGCTCTGTACCAGACTGGAATAAACCCCGGCAAACCCCATCTTCTCCAGCTCTGTACCAGACTGGAATAAACCCCGGCAAACCCCATCTTCTCCAGCTCTGTACCAGACTGGAATAAACCCCGGCAAACCCCATCTTCTCCAGCTCTATACCAGACTGGAATAAACCCCGGCAAACCCCATCTTCTCCAGCTCTGTACCAGACTGGAATAAACCCCGGCAAACCCCATCTTCTCCAGCTCTGTACCAGACTGGAATAAACCCCGGCAAACCCCATCTTCTCCAGCTCTGTACCAGACTGGAATAAACCCCGGCAAACCCCATCTTCTCCAGCTCTGTACCAGACTGGAATAAACCCCGGCAAACCCCATCTTCTCCAGCTCTGTACCAGACTGGAATAAACCCCGGCAAACCCCATCTTCTCCAGCTCTGTACCAGACTGGAATAAACCCCGGCAAACCCCATCTTCTCCAGCTCTGTACCAGACTGGAATAAACCCCGGCAAACCCCATCTTCTCCAGCTCTGTACCAGACTGGAATAAACCCCGGCAAACCCCATCTTCTCCAGCTCTGTACCAGACTGGAATAAACCCCGGCAAACCCCATCTTCTCCAGCTCTATACCAGACTGGAATAAACCCCGGCAAACCCCATCTTCTCCAGCTCTGTACCAGACTGGAATAAACCCCGGCAAACCCCATCTTCTCCAGCTCTGTACCAGACTGGAATAAACCCCGGCAAACCCCATCTTCTCCAGCTCTGTACCAGACTGGAATAAACCCCGGCAAACCCCATCTTCTCCAGCTCTGTACCAGACTGGAATAAACCCCGGCAAACCCCATCTTCTCCAGCTCTGTACCAGACTGGAATAAACCCCGGCAAACCCCCATCTTCTCCAGCTCTATACCAGACTGGAATAAACCCCGGCAAACCCCATCTTCTCCAGCTCTGTACCAGACTGGAATAAACCCCGGCAAACCCCATCTTCTCCAGCTCTGTACCAGACTGGAATAAACCCCGGCAAACCCCATCTTCTCCAGCTCTGTACCAGACTGGAATAAACCCCGGCAAACCCCATCTTCTCCAGCTCTGTACCAGACTGGAATAAACCCCGGCAAACCCCATCTTCTCCAGCTCTGTACCAGACTGGAATAAACCCCGGCAAACCCCATCTTCTCCAGCTCTGTACCAGACTGGAATAAACCCCGGCAAACCCCATCTTCTCCAGCTCTGTACCAGACTGGAATAAACCCCGGCAAACCCCATCTTCTCCAGCTCTGTACCAGACTGGAATAAACCCCGGCAAACCCCATCTTCTCCAGCTCTATACCAGACTGGAATAAACCCCGGCAAACCCCATCTTCTCCAGCTCTGTACCAGACTGGAATAAACCCCGGCAAACCCCATCTTCTCCAGCTCTGTACCAGACTGGAATAAACCCCGGCAAACCCCATCTTCTCCAGCTCTGTACCAGACTGGAATAAACCCCGGCAAACCCCATCTTCTCCAGCTCTGTACCAGACTGGAATAAACCCCGGCAAACCCCATCTTCTCCAGCTCTGTACCAGACTGGAATAAACCCCGGCAAACCCCATCTTCTCCAGCTCTGTACCAGACTGGAATAAACCCCGGCAAACCCCATCTTCTCCAGCTCTGTACCAGACTGGAATAAACCCCGGCAAACCCCATCTTCTCCAGCTCTGTACCAGACTGGAATAAACCCCGGCAAACCCCATCTTCTCCAGCTCTGTACCAGACTGGAATAAACCCCGGCAAACCCCATCTTCTCCAGCTCTCCACCCCGGCAAACCCCATCTTCTCCAGCTCTGTACCAGACTGGAATAAACCCCGGCAAACCCCATCTTCTCCAGCTCTGTACCAGACTGGAATAAACCCCGGCAAACCCCATCTTCTCCAGCTCTGTACCAGACTGGAATAAACCCCGGCAAACCCCATCTTCTCCAGCTCTGTACCAGACTGGAATAAACCCCGGCAAACCCCATCTTCTCCAGCTCTGTACCAGACTGGAATAAACCCCGGCAAACCCCATCTTCTCCAGCTCTGTACCAGACTGGAATAAACCCCGGCAAACCCCATCTTCTCCAGCTCTGTACCAGACTTAAACCCCGGCAAACCCCATCTTCTCCAGCTCTGTACCAGACTGGAATAAACCCCGGCAAACCCCATCTTCTCCAGCTCTATACCAGACTGGAATAAACCCCGGCAAACCCCATCTTCTCCAGCTCTGTACCAGACTGGAATAAACCCCGGCAAACCCCATCTTCTCCAGCTCTGTACCAGACTGGAATAAACCCCGGCAAACCCCATCTTCTCCAGCTCTATACCAGACTGGAATAAACCCCGGCAAACCCCATCTTCTCCAGCTCTGTACCAGACTGGAATAAACCCCGGCAAACCCCATCTTCTCCAGCTCTGTACCAGACTGGAATAAACCCCGGCAAAATCTTCCCAGACAAACCCCATCTTCTCCAGCTCTGTACCAGACTGGAATAAACCCCGGCAAACCCCATCTTCTCCAGCTCTGTACCAGACTGGAATAAACCCCGGCAAACCCCATCTTCTCCAGCTCTGTACCAGACTGGAATAAACCCCGGCAAACCCCATCTTCTCCAGCTCTGTACCAGACTGGAATAAACCCCGGCAAACCCCATCTTCTCCAGCTCTGTACCAGACTGGAATAAACCCCGGCAAACCCCATCTTCTCCAGCTCTGTACCAGACTGGAATAAACCCCGGCAAACCCCATCTTCTCCAGCTCTGTACCAGACTGGAATAAACCCCGGCAAACCCCATCTTCTCCAGCTCTGTACCAGACTGGAATAAACCCCGGCAAACCCCATCTTCTCCAGCTCTGTACCAGACTGGAATAAACCCCGGCAAACCCCATCTTCTCCAGCTCTGTACCAGACTGGAATAAACCCCGGCAAACCCCATCTTCTCCAGCTCTGTACCAGACTGGAATAAACCCCGGCAAACCCCATCTTCTCCAGCTCTGTACCAGACTGGAATAAACCCCGGCAAACCCCATCTTCTCCAGCTCTGTACCAGACTGGAATAAACCCCGGCAAACCCCATCTTCTCCAGCTCTGTACCAGACTGGAATAAACCCCGGCAAACCCCATCTTCTCCAGCTCTGTACCAGACTGGAATAAACCCCGGCAAACCCCATCTTCTCCAGCTCTGTACCAGACTGGAATAAACCCCGGCAAACCCCATCTTCTCCAGCTCTGTACCAGACTGGAATAAACCCCGGCAAACCCCATCTTCTCCAGCTCTGTACCAGACTGGAATAAACCCCGGCAAACCCCATCTTCTCCAGCTCTGTACCAGACTGGAATAAACCCCGGCAAACCCCATCTTCTCCAGCTCTGTACCAGACTGGAATAAACCCCGGCAAACCCCATCTTCTCCAGCTCTATACCAGACTGGAATAAACCCCGGCAAACCCCATCTTCTCCAGCTCTATACCAGACTGGAATAAACCCCGGCAAACCCCATCTTCTCCAGCTCTGTACCAGACTGGAATAAACCCCGGCAAACCCCATCTTCTCCAGCTCTGTACCAGACTGGAATAAACCCCGGCAAACCCCATCTTCTCCAGCTCTATACCAGACTGGAATAAACCCCGGCAACCCCATCTTCTCCAGCTCTGTACCAGACTGGAATAAACCCCGGCAAACCCCATCTTCTCCAGCTCTATACCAGACTGGAATAAACCCCGGCAAACCCCATCTTCTCCAGCTCTGTACCAGACTGGAATAAACCCCGGCAAACCCCATCTTCTCCAGCTCTGTACCAGACTGGAATAAACCCCGGCAAACCCCATCTTCTCCAGCTCTGTACCAGACTGGAATAAACCCCGGCAAACCCCATCTTCTCCAGCTCTGTACCAGACTGGAATAAACCCCGGCAAACCCCATCTTCTCCAGCTCTGTACCAGACTGGAATAAACCCCGGCAAACCCCATCTTCTCCAGCTCTGTACCAGACTGGAATAAACCCCGGCAAACCCCATCTTCTCCAGCTCTGTACCAGACTGGAATAAACCCCGGCAAACCCCATCTTCTCCAGCTCTGTACCAGACTGGAATAAACCCCGGCAAACCCCATCTTCTCCAGCTCTGTACCAGACTGGAATAAACCCCGGCAAACCCCATCTTCTCCAGCTCTGTACCAGACTGGAATAAACCCCGGCAAACCCCATCTTCTCCAGCTCTGTACCAGACTGGAATAAACCCCGGCAAACCCCATCTTCTCCAGCTCTGTACCAGACTGGAATAAACCCCGGCAAACCCCATCTTCTCCAGCTCTGTACCAGACTGGAATAAACCCCGGCAAACCCCATCTTCTCCAGCTCTGTACCAGACTGGAATAAACCCCGGCAAACCCCATCTTCTCCAGCTCTGTACCAGACTGGAATAAACCCCGGCAAACCCCATCTTCTCCAGCTCTGTACCAGACTGGAATAAACCCCGGCAAACCCCATCTTCTCCAGCTCTGTACCAGACTGGAATAAACCCCGGCAAACCCCATCTTCTCCAGCTCTGTACCAGACTGGAATAAACCCCGGCAAACCCCCATCTTCTCCAGCTCTGTACCAGACTGGAATAAACCCCGGCAAACCCCATCTTCTCCAGCTCTGTACCAGACTGGAATAAACCCCGGCAAACCCCATCTTCTCCAGCTCTGTACCAGACTGGAATAAACCCCGGCAAACCCCATCTTCTCCAGCTCTGTACCAGACTGGAATAAACCCCGGCAAACCCCATCTTCTCCAGCTCTGTACCAGACTGGAATAAACCCCGGCAAACCCCATCTTCTCCAGCTCTATACCAGACTGGAATAAACCCCGGCAAACCCCATCTTCTCCAGCTCTGTACCAGACTGGAATAAACCCCGGCAACCCCATCTTCTCCAGCTCTGTACCAGACTGGAATAAACCCCGGCAAACCCCATCTTCTCCAGCACTATACCAGACTGGAATAAACCCCGGCAAGTCTGGTAACTGCCATCACCCTAGATACCTTTAAATATAAAATTTCTTCCTTTTCCAATAACTAGAATCCTTTCTCTCACTGGCCACTCATTCAAATTCTCTTGCCATGATAGTCAGTAATTCCTTTCTATGGTAGATGCCACTTGCTTATACATTGCAGAAAACAAAATTGATCAGCACTTCATCGCTTCGTGTGATCATGGGAAAACACAAAACAAAAAAATCTGACTGTAGTTTGGGAATTTAACAAATCAAAAGACACCATAAGTAAATTAGATATAACATAGCTGGCTTTTGCTAACTTCCGTTTGTAATTTGGCTAAAATGTCTGTTTATCTAAGTATAAGTCATATGTTTCCTTTTCAGAACAATATCATGAAAGCATCGTTTCCGAAACGAATAGCGGAGGAAATAACCCGAGCGTTTGATATCGACTCGTGTGGACCGTTTCGTAAAATGTACATCTCAAAAAATGACAATGTAACGTAAGTACGACACACTTACGATATCTCCACTCTGACAATGTAACGTAAGTCCGACACATTTACGATATCTTTACTCTGACAATGTAACGTAAGTCCGACACATTTACGATATCTTTACTCTGACAATGTAACTGACACATTTACGATATCTCCACTCTGACAATGTAACGTAAGTCCGACACATTTACGATATCTTTACTCTGACAATGTAACGTAAGTCCGACACATTTACGATATCTTTACTCTGACAATGTAACGTAAGTCCGACACATTTACGATATCTCCACTCTGACAATGTAACGTAAGTCCGACACATTTACGATATCTCCACTCTGACAATGTAACGTAAGTCCGACACATTTACGATATCTCCACACTGACAATGTAACGTAAGTCCGACACATTTACGATATCTCCGCTCTGACAAAGAAACGTAAGTCCGACACATTTACGATATCTCCACTCTGACAAAGAAACGTAAGTCCGACACATTTACGATATCTCCGCTCTGACAATGTAACGTAAGTCCGACACATTTACGATATCTCCACTCTGACAATGTAACGTAACTACGACACATTTACGATATCTCCACTCTGACAATGTAACGTAAGTCCGACACATTTACGATATCTTTACTCTGACAATGTAACGTAAGTCCGACACATTTACGATATCTCCGCTCTGACAATGTAACGTAAGTCCGACACATTTACGATATCTCCACTCTGACAATGTAACGTAAGTCCGACACATTTACGATATCTCCACTCTGACAATGTAACGTAAGTCCGACACATTTACGATATCTCCGCTCTGACAATGTAACGTAAGTCCGACACATTTACGATATCTCCACTCTGACAATGTAACGTAAGTCCGACACATTTACGATATCTCCACTCTGACAATGTAACGTAAGTCCGACACATTTACGATATCTCCACTCTGACAATGTAACGTAAGTCCGACACATTTACGATATCTCCGCTCTGACAATGTAACGTAACTACGACACATTTACGATATCTCCACTCTGACAATGTAACGTAAGTCCGACACATTTACGATATCTCCGCTCTGACAATGTAACGTAACTACGACACATTTACGATATCTCCGCTCTGACAATGTAACGTAACTACGACACATTTACGATATCTCCGCTCTGACAATGTAACGTAACTACGACACATTTACGATATCTCCGCTCTGACAATGTAACGTAACTACGACACATTTACGATATCTCCGCTCTGACAATGTAACGTAACTACGACACATTTACGATATCTCCGCTCTGACAATGTAACGTAAGTCCGACACATTTACGATATCTCCACTCTGACAATGTAACGTAAGTCCGACACATTTACGATATCTCCGCTCTGACAATGTAACGTAACTACGACACATTTACGATATCTCCGCTCTGACAATGTAACGTAACTACGACACATTTACGATATCTCCGCTCTGACAATGTAACGTAACTACGACACATTTACGATATCTCCGCTCTGACAATGTAACGTAACTACGACACATTTACGATATCTCCGCTCTGACAATGTAACGTAAGTCCGACACATTTACGATATCTCCGCTCTGACAATGTAACGTAACTACGACACATTTACGATATCTCCACACTGACAATGTAACGTAAGTCCGACACATTTACGATATCTCCACTCTGACAATGTAACGTAAGTCCGACACATTTACGATATCTTTACTCTGACAATGTAACGTAAGTCCGACACATTTACGATATCTTTACTCTGACAAAGTAACGTAAGTCCGACACATTTACGATATCTTTACTCTGACAATGGAAACATATAGTAATAATGGAATTCTCTACGAACCTTCTCTCTCCACTCCTACCCTCACCCCACCCACCAACCTCCCCCCCCCACCCCCCACTCCCCACCCCCTAAAAACAAACCAACAAAACAATGGAATTATATTACAGAAATAATTAAGAGACATTCCCTCCTCTCAACAAATATAACAATGAAATCATATTGCAGAAGTAATCGATTACTAAGCAGCCACTCCCTTCGATTCCTCCTTCAATCTTATTGACTTAACATAATCAGTATACCGTAACTTAAAGCGCATTATAAAAAATAAGCCATATCTCCCGAGATAACATTTTCCTTTTGTTCATGTTTTGCCTTTTGTTCATTGATGTTGAGTTTCAATTAAGATGATTTTTTGAAAGTTTATTTCCTTTGATTTTGTTGGTGGATTTTTATCTAATTAATGTTTGATAATGAACTCCATTTTCGACCTGAACATCACTGTATTTCAGTATCGTCTTTGCGGATATAGTAGGATTCACGACAATATCCTCCTTCTACAGTGCTGAACGTCTTGTGGCTTTGTTAAATGACATTTTCCTATCGTTTGATAGAATCGCAGATGTAAGTATTCATGATGAGAGACAAGAGAAGTCCGTAACATCTTTGTCCGAATAGATCGATTTAAAGGAACGTGATCCTATGTTTATCAACAAAACGAGGATGCTTTTCAGTGGAACATCATAAACCATGTCTTTGATGTATATGAAAAAAGCATTATGATAACAGTTTTCTAACTCAATTAATGATTGTAATTTAAGTTAAAATTATTACGTATTTCATATTAATAGGTATGTTAAGGCATATACAGTCAAACCTTGTTATTTCGAACTCATATAACTCGTCGGGCCCTTCCAAACTTTTCACCAAACATTCGACCTCACTTAAATCGAATTCTCGGATAACTCGAAGTTTTCCAACGGACCCACCGACTTCGAGATAACGACGTTCGAGTGTAATTTATATCGTAGAGTATGAAGTCAACCCCGGCTGTGAAAACCAGTATCAAACTCTCCAACTATTTACCAAGCAACACTCACACAACTGTTCGTTATAAAATCTGTTGAATAAGTGTTATTGTTGATGATTGTTGTTATTCTTCACTGTAGAAATAACTGTGTTCAAACATAGGAACTGACGCGGTATTCAAAATTTATAACTACATTTGTTACACCTTATAAGCAGACTTTGGGACATTATCATGGATACGACATCATATGTCGCTGTGTTTTGTTCGGTAGAAATATCATCAGCTGAGGTTGAAGATTTTGGGCGACTGTTATTATTGTATCTGTGGAATACCTGAGCCCAAGGAAGATCACGCCAGTCTCTCTGTCTCAATGGGTTTCGGTATCATGGATGCTATCAGGTGAGATATATTTAAATAGTGACACTGTTAGAAATATATACAGTTCGTTGACGATCTTTATAAATAAATAAAAAATGACACATTTATTTGACGACGCACCTCCCTGTATGTATTTCCCCCCCCCCCGATCACTTTCTAGAGCCAACTCTTTCTGTCCCTAGCATCACTAGTACAAACAAAACTGCTGTGTGAGGGAGTTTGGTTTTTTTATTTCGTTATCATGTATTTAATTTTAAAATTGTATTAGTATTGTTTAATGCAACAATAAAACAGTAACGTATTTGTTTAGACTTCGCTGATTGTTCAAGTTGCCTTAAACTTATTTTGTAGTTTCGGTGTCATTGCTACAAAGTTTTACATTGAATGCTTTATCTTCCTACAATGAGATTAACCAAAAATTGGTTTCAAGTTTCAGTCTCATATCTCTTGTGCTTGTGAAAATAATCGATAGAAAGCTTTTCGTTATTATAAAGTGTCTGTAATTAACAGTTATTCAATATAGATTTATTATATAGTGTCTTTAATTAAGTTATTCAATATAGATTTATTCTATAGTGTCTTTAATTAACAGTTATTCAATATAGATTTATTATATAGTGTCTTTAATAAACAGTTATTCAATATAGATATAATTATATAGCGTCTTTAATTAAGTTATTCAATATAGATTTATTATATAGTGTCTTTAATTAAGTTATTCAATATAGATTTATTCTATAGTGTCTTTAATTAACAGTTATTCAATATAGATTTATTATATAGTGTCTTTAATAAACAGTTATTCAATATAGATATAATTATATAGCGTCTTTAATTAATAGTTATTCAATATAGATATAATTATATAGTGTCTTTAATTAACAGTTATTCAATATAGATTTATTATATAGTGTCTTTAATTAATAGTTATTCAATATAGATATAATTATATAGTGTCTTTAATTAAGTTATTCAATATAGATTTATTCTATAGTGTCTTTAATTAATAGTTATTCAATATAGATTTATTATATAGTGTCTTTAATTAAGTTATTCAATATAGATTTATTCT
The DNA here is from genome assembly GCF_031769215.1 of Ylistrum balloti. Taxonomy (NCBI): domain Eukaryota; kingdom Metazoa; phylum Mollusca; class Bivalvia; order Pectinida; family Pectinidae; genus Ylistrum; species Ylistrum balloti. The sequence continues at coordinate 101,542 of NW_026781905.1, forward strand.
ATAGTGTCTTTAATTAATAGTTATTCAATATAGATTTATTATATAGTGTCTTTAATTAAGTTATTCAATATAGATTTATTCTATAGTGTCTTTAATTAAGTTATTCAATATAGATTTATTCTATAGTGTCTTTAATTAAGAGTTATCCAATATAGATATAATTATATAGTGTCTTTAATTAAGTTATTCAATATAGATTTATTCTATAGTGTCTTTAATTAACAGTTATTCAATATAGATTTATTATATAGCGTCTTTAATTAAGTTATTCAATATAGATATAATTATATAGTGTCTTTAATTAACAGTTATCCAATATAGATATAATTATATAGTGTCTTTAATTAAGTTATTCAATATAGATTTATTATATAGTGTCTTTAATTAACAGTTATTCAATATAGATTTATTAGATAGTGTATTTAATTAACAGTTATTCAATATAGATATAATTATATAGTGTCTTTAATTAACAGTTATTCAATATAGATATAATTATATAGTGTCTTTAATTAACAGTTATTCAATATAGATATAATTATATAGTGTCTTTAATTAACTGTTATTCAATATAGATATAATTACATAGTGTCTTTAATCAACAGTTATTCAATATAGATTGATTATATAGTGTCTTTAACTAAGTTATTCAATATAGATTTATTATATAGTGTTTTAATTGAGTAATTCAATATAGATTTATTATATAGTGTCTTTAATTAACAGTTATTCAATATAGATATAATTATATAGTGTCTTTAATTAACTGTTATTCAATATAGATATAATTATATAGTGTCTTTAATCAACAGTTATTCAATATAGATTGATTATATAGTGTCTTTAACTAAGTTATTCAATATAGATTTATTATATAGTGTTTTAATTGAGTAATTCAATATAGATTTATTATATAGTGTCTTTAATTAACAGTTATTCAATATAGATATAATTATATAGTGTATTTAATTAACAGTTATTCAATATAGATATAATTATATAGTGTCTTTAATTAACAGTTATTCAATATAGATATAATTATATAGTGTCTTTAATTAACAGTTATTCAATATAGATATAATTATATAGTGTCTTTAATTAACTGTTATTCAATATAGATATAATTATATAGTGTCTTTAATCAACAGTTATTCAATATAGATTGATTATATAGTGTCTTTAACTAAGTTATTCAATATAGATTTATTATATAGTGTTTTAATTGAGTAATTCAATATAGATTTATTATATAGTGTCTTTAATTAACAGTTATTCAATATAGATTGATTATATAGTGTCTTTAACTAAGTTATTCAATATAGATTTATTATATAGTGTTTTAATTGAGTAATTCAATATAGATTTATTATATAGTGTCTTTAATTAACAGTTATCCAATATAGATATAATTATATAGTGTCTTTAATTAAGTTATTCAATATAGATTTATTATATAGTGTCTTTAATTAACAGTTATTCAATATAGATTTATTAGATAGTGTATTTAATTAACAGTTATTCAATATAGATATAATTATATAGTGTCTTTAATTAACAGTTATTCAATATAGATATAATTATATAGTGTCTTTAATTAACAGTTATTCAATATAGATATAATTATATAGTGTCTTTAATTAACTGTTATTCAATATAGATATAATTACATAGTGTCTTTAATCAACAGTTATTCAATATAGATTGATTATATAGTGTCTTTAACTAAGTTATTCAATATAGATTTATTATATAGTGTTTTAATTGAGTAATTCAATATAGATTTATTATATAGTGTCTTTAATTAACAGTTATTCAATATAGATATAATTATATAGTGTCTTTAATTAACTGTTATTCAATATAGATATAATTATATAGTGTCTTTAATCAACAGTTATTCAATATAGATTGATTATATAGTGTCTTTAACTAAGTTATTCAATATAGATTTATTATATAGTGTTTTAATTGAGTAATTCAATATAGATTTATTATATAGTGTCTTTAATTAACAGTTATTCAATATAGATATAATTATATAGTGTATTTAATTAACAGTTATTCAATATAGATATAATTATATAGTGTCTTTAATTAACAGTTATTCAATATAGATATAATTATATAGTGTCTTTAATTAACAGTTATTCAATATAGATATAATTATATAGTGTCTTTAATTAACTGTTATTCAATATAGATATAATTATATAGTGTCTTTAATCAACAGTTATTCAATATAGATTGATTATATAGTGTCTTTAACTAAGTTATTCAATATAGATTTATTATATAGTGTTTTAATTGAGTAATTCAATATAGATTTATTATATAGTGTCTTTAATTAACAGTTATTCAATATAGATATAATTATATAGTGTCTTTAATCAACAGTTATTCAATATAGATTGATTATATAGTGTCTTTAACTAAGTTATTCAATATAGATTTATTATATAGTGTTTTAATTGAGTAATTCAATATAGATTTATTATGTAGTGTTTGTAATTAACAGTTATTCAATATAGATATAATTATATAGTGTCTTTAATTAACAGTTATCCAATATAGATATAATTATATAGTGTCTTTAATTAAGTTATTCAATATAGATTTATTATATAGTGTCTTTAATTAACAGTTATTCAATATAGATTTATTATATAGTGTCTTTAATTAACAGTTATTCAATATAGATTTATTATAGAGTGTCTTTAATTAACAGTTATTCAATATAGATTTAATAATTTGTTTTGTTTTGTAGCGTGATTTCTTCAAAAATGAAAATGAGGGTAGGCGTGCATACCGGAAGTGTATTAAGTGGAGTGCTTGGTCTTAGTCAGTGGCAGTTTGACGTCCTTGGACAAGATGTTAAGATTGCTAATCTGATGGAAAGTTCCGGAGTTCCAGGGTAAGTATTCCGTCGGCCCCGTCCAAACTTCATACCAAACATTCAAGGTCACTGCAATCGAATACTCGGATAAATCGAAGTTTTCCAAAGGTCAAGCCGACTTCGAGATAACGAAGTTCGACTGTACATGATGACCACACACTGCCAAGATATGTCTTTTATTATCATTTTCCGTTGTGATATAAACTTGATTAGATTAAAACAGGCACATGACAATGTATCAATAGGAGTTTAACATGCCATACAAATTAATTTTCCTGAAAGTGAATGTCATTTTATTTACTTCGATGTTTTGTAAACAAGGATCATCCTTTAGATAAACTAATATCTGTAATTGTCGTAATAGAAATGAGTCAAGTATGGAGTCACAGAATCACAACGTTTTATATATAAAGTACATTGTTGGTTGTTAAGAGATAAATACAGGCTGTAAAACCACATCACAATAAACATATATATAAAAGAGAGTAAATTGGATTTGTTTACAAACCTCCAAGACAAATGCGCAAGCACATCTTGCATTCAATATGAACATATTCAATTAACACAAATAATAACACAAAAGTTAGAAAGCATGTAAATTGTTTAGTATTAAAGTTATACTTCATTTACTGCTTACAAAACCTTTCTTTGGGTTTTTTTTTCTGGATTTTTATAACAGGGTTTTAATATTGTTTGAATGTTTTGACAGGAAAGTTCATATCACGCACGTGACACGTGCGTTGCTAAGTGACGATTACGTTATAACGCCAAGTAATGCTGGAGAAAAGGTGGACTTTCTAAAGCGTGCTGGTATACGCACATTCTTCATTTCACAAAGCCGCAATAAAGAGGTAAAATTCTGATAAATCATTTTTATAAATACAATAATTTCTGTTTTATCATATCTTAATGTCATATGTGAGATTAGTAACAGGGAGGAATATCGACATTGTTGTAGAGGGTACGATTTTCTCTTCACAATAATACAGAAACAACTTTTCGTTTTCATGAACAGAATCCCCCCTTTAATCCTTTGGTAAAAACGTGAGCGTTTTATCCAGGGAACAAAACAATGTTGATAGTTTGCTCTTATTTTTAAACCAATGTTATATTTCTGACCTACAAAATGAGGTAACTTTCCTTCAACATTTTAATTTCACCAATAGATTACTAATTTGTGTCAGTGTGGGCTCGGAATACAGCAATACTGCCTCTGTCTTCGAAATAGGACTTTAGGAACAGCGCGATATTCATCTATGTTCTAGATGTAGAGATGATTCAATGACGAGACATGATCATTTTTTACATCGCTCTTCTCCCCTGTAATCATTGAAGTAACCCCTGGTTATATATCCAATCACCGCTCTTCTCCCTTGTTATCATTGAAGCGCCCCCTGGTTATATATCCAATCATCGCTCTTCTCCCTAGTAATCATTGAAGCGACCCCTGATTATATATCCAATCACCGCTCTTCTCCCGTGTAATCATTGAAGCGCCCCCTGGTTATATATTCCAATCACCGCTCTTCTCCCCTGTAATCATTGAAGTACCCCCCTGGTTATATATTCCAATCGCCGCTCTTCTCCCCTGTAATCATTGAAGCGTCCCCTGGTTATATATCCAATCACCGCTCTTCTCCCCTGTAATCATTGAAGCGTCCCCTGGTTATATATCCAATCACCGCTCTTCTCCCGTGTAATCATTGAAGCGCCCCCTGGTTATATATTCCAATCATCGCTCTTCTCCCCTGTAATCATTGAAATAACCCCCTGGTTCTATATATCCAATCACCGCTCTTTTCCCCTGTTATCACTGAAGCGCACCCTGGTTATATATCCAATCACCGCTCTTCTCCCCTGTAATCATTGAAGCGCCCCTGGTTATATATCCAATCACTGCTCTTCTCCCCTGTAATCATTGAAATAACCCCCTGGTTATATATTCCAATCATCGCTCTTCTCCCCTGTAATCATTGAAATAACCCCCTGGTTATATATCCAATCACCGCTCTTCTCCCCTGTAATCATTGAAGTACCCCCCTGGTTTTATATTCCAATTATCACTCTTCTCCCCTGTAATCATTGAAGCGCCCCCTGGTTATATATCCAATCACCGCTCTTCTCCCCTGTAATCATTGAAGTGTGACTGAACTGTTTATTGTTTCAAAGAAGAATCTGTTTTCTGTTATAAACTAGCATGCTGAGATTGAAGAAGAGGTTTCCGACATTTTAGATTCGGACGACGCATGGGATACTCATGAAATTTCCGATATCTGTGATACGACAATGTAAGTAGAGTGACATATATATATTCTCACCACGATCATGTACTCATTACAAACCTTGCAGTTACCGTTGTTGACAATGTAATATTGGAGCATACGACTACTGTAGAGCTGTCTTCTGTATATGTATTGTCTTTTGTATAGTATAATAGAAAACAATTGAAGTCTTCAATAATAAGAAAGAATATATAATTCACAGTAGAGATAAATTACTATAAGTTAAATTAGCTTTATTTTACGCCAATTGCGAAAGAAGCTATAACCTTATATTAATCACTGTTGTTGGCCACATTGAAATGTGTGAGGTGTTGTGGGTGGAAACCGGAGTACCTGGAGAAAACTGGCTCTGTAAGTCACCACGCCTATTCAAGTCTGAGCGAGAAATTGAACCGAGTGAAGCGAGTGCGTTACCACTGTGTCGGTCGATCATTTTACAGACAACGTAATTGATGTGTCCTCGCTCTCATTAAGGAAGCTAGGAATCATACGTCATATTCATCCTTGGATAATTATCTCCTTTACATCAAACGGAAGTCAACTCACAGAATCCCCCGTCCTCTCCAGTTTTATCTAATTTATATAACATGCGAAATTAATTACTCTCAAGCGCTTTACATGACAGCAATAATGACCATGGTATTGTTACACATATTATCCTTTACACAAGCTTGCTCACTGATTACGGTCAACATAGGTCAAAGGTAAAGGTTACTAGAATTTTTTCACCGTTACTCTTTTTTTCCCAACTTGTTCATGTTTCGACTCTGGTATTCCATTTTGTCTTTTGGAAAAAATCTTTCCACAAACTGTGTAATATACACGTGATAATACCCTAGTACATCGCATCATGGAATGATCACGTTTTTAAAACGATACTTTGTTTCGTGTAGTGATGAGTGGAGATGAAGAAGTCCAAACGCTGTTCGGGTGCTGAAGATTTATTGCGATGTAGGTTAGGGAGACATGGAACACTCACATGCCTTCATGAACCGATACATACTGGTTAGAAAGGTGGTCGTATTTATACTGGCCATGTTAATTAACTGATAAAGCACTATTACACATTAACTAACAGGTAAACATGGATTGTAATATACATGAGTTATTGACATGGTCTTAAACACAAAAATGGCAATAGATTCAGTTGTTTACAACAAGATAAGGTTACACTGACCATCATACAAACTGCTTAGATAGGCCCCAGGTAATGACTTATATAATCAGGGAACGAACTAATACATGAACATGTGTAGTAGATCAGTAACGACAGAATGCCTCTGACCATTGGTCAATACTTAATTGTTCCTAGTAGACGTCAGTAATAAATTAACAAATTTGATATAATTTGATGAAACATCTGACTTATGTCAAGCACAATTTTGAATGATTTAATCTTACCTATTAACTTTTAATAGTCAATTTGTTTACTGCCTCAGACAGCCTCAGTGTAAATACTACACGTATCCGAATAACCGATATGGTTGTGGATAATATAAGGGACACAGGATACATCACGCAATAAAATTCACAAGTAAATTGTATGATAAGGTTGTTTCATCAATGATGTCACCCGAATACCTGGACAAAAAACATACAGAAAGCAATGGGATTTAATATAGATTTCCAAATTTCTTTGGATAATTAAACCCAATCAATTATTTTGAGTATTGTCAATTTAAGTATGATGTTTAATTTGAAAGTAGTAATAGCTTCCTAACTAGAACTCATTATTAAGTATTATGAACAACGATAACAGTCAAAGTACGAACTGTACAGTTAAAATTCATTTGACTAATTCCACATACGTATTTATATACAGAATTTTGAATGCAGTTCAATAACGTTATACCATCGATATTTAATATGTATCAAGTCGGTCGCATTCTGGACTTTAAAATTCAGACACTTAGCGTCAATGACGTGTTCTAGAGGGAGAACACATGTTTGATGCGTTGTCTTTACTGTATCTTGACTTATATCTATTTAAAAGGAAGGGACTCACTTGTGCGACTTTTGTACAATCTAGGAGATTGGTGAAATTGACACGGTACAGAATATAGCCAGGTACTTCACGTGGTCATAGAATTACCCGATAAATGAAAATCACGAAATTTATTGAATTACCAACGAAACAGCTGTATGATGTAGCATCAATGACAAGTCCAAGAAGGACGAAACAGCTGTATGATGTAGCATCACTGACAAGTCCAAGAAGAACGAAACAGCTGTATGATGTAACATCAATGACAAGTCCTAGAAGAACGAAACAGCTGTATGATGTAACATCAATGACAAGTCCAAGAAGAACGAAACAGCTGTATGATGTAACATCAATGACAAGTCCTAGAAGAACGAAACAGCTGTATGATGTAACATCAATGACAAGTCCTAGAAGAACGAAACAGCTGTATGATGTAGCATCAATGACAAGTTTGCTGTCCAGTATCTAGCCCTGAAATTGTATTTAAAATGTCTCTTTTCAAGTGTACCCTGAGTGTTTTGCTATATACAATTAAATGTCAAGAAAGTGCGAAGATAGTTGTTCGTTTCCGAGATATTATGATTTTTCTGAAATGCACACCTTTGGCTCAACAGGATCGCCTCGATATGGGTAGCCCACATCTGTGACGTCACGTGTTCAACGGTTCAACAGTCCTATAGAAATAATATAAGGAAAACAGCGGTGCAATCAATGTTTTGATTGGACAAAAAACAAGGCCTGTAAAAATGTTCAAACTTTGAAACGTTAACACAACCCTGTGTTGTCTGTCGGGGGGATTCTTCCATCGCCTCACCACCAGAGGCCACTTGTCTCGCTCTATTGCTGATGGACTTAGCTGTTGAGTAGAATTATTTCCTTCTTCAACGATTATCATTCTGCGAAAGCAGAGGTGGTTTGGGGGATTTATTTAACGGTCTACGTTATATTTAGAACTTGTTATACATTTCATACATTTTCTCTTTGATTTGACAGTGGCGAGATGAACGTGTACCCTGTCTCTCTTGGATTCAGAAACATCATCACGGAAAAGCAATACCTGTATCGCCGCCAGTTCCTCGGTCTTCAGCCTTATCCCTTTGTGTTTGTGTTAATGGTCGTCTTTACGAACAACTTTACCAGTTTCTTCAAGTAAATACAATCTTTTAATGATTTATAGAATTAAACGAATTGTATAAAATAAACAGGAGTAATTAGCATATGTCCATGCTAGATTAGAATTTGATTCTAGGACTCGTCAGTGATACTCAGGACCTAATTGATCGAAGCCAAGATGAAATTTTATCAAAGTAAATGTTAAAACTAAAAGGGTTGTGACCTAACCCCAAAATTTTCCATATATATATTTAAAGTTAAGAGTAATATTAGCAATACCATATTCAGCTAATGAATAATTATTGTAAATGAGATACATGTGGCTATTGATTGGCTGACTAGTGCATCCTTTTAAATTGTGCATTAAAATTAAACGTTTGGAATTTATTGAATTATGGGATTACTGCACCTCTCCATCTAGATGTTGGTTTTTCTTTCGATCACTTGATTTTCCGCAGTCGCCTCCTAGGATACAAAAATTAGGTATTTGGCATCACTGATGAGTTCCAGAAGGACGAAACAGTTGTATGATGTAGCATCACTGATGAGTTCTAGAAGGACGAAACAGTTGTAAGATGTAGCATCACTGATGAGTCCTAGAAGGACGAACCAGTTGTATGATGCAGCATCATTGACGAGTTCTAGAAAGACGGAACGGCTGTATGATGCAGCATCATTGACGAGTTCTAGAAAGACGGAACGGCTGTATGATGCAGCGTCATTGACGAATTCTAGAAAGACGGAACGGCTGTATGATGCAGCGTCATTGACGAGTTCTAGAAAGACGGAACGGCTGTATGATGCAGCATCATTGACGAGTTCTAGAAAGACGGAACGGCTGTATGATGCAGCATCATTGACGAGTTCTAGAAAGACGGAACGGCTGTATGATGCAGCATCATTGACGAGTTCTAGAAAGACGAAATATTTGTATAATGCAGTTTAATGCATTACTTTTACCTGTTGTATCTTACTCTAAAATTGTATTAAAACGTGGTTTTTACTTGTTTCTTTGGTATTATCATCGGATATGTTGCTTTCTTGTGTTACTGGTCATTTGTGGCCATAGCTGGCACACTTTTTGACCATATCTAGCAACAAGATATGCTTTAATAACCGAACTGTTGTCTAATGTAAATACGATTCCGATGAGGTACCTAAAGACTCATTGATGTGACCAGCTGATATCATAATAAGTGGAGCAGTTACTTTTGTGTCCACATTTAACAAAAGCAACATTTCCCTACTTGTTTAAACATATTATTGCCGTTAAGCAAAAGGACTGGGCACAAGTTACAATAGCATTATTAACGTCCTTTCCTTTAGAAGAAAAACAATTACATACATACATTACAAGATGGCTCAAAATAATTATATACATCTTATTTTTAATTTAGAGAGAGACAGAGAGAGAGAGAGAGAAAGAGAGAGGGAGGGAGACAGAGAGACGGAGAGAGAGGGAGAGAGGGAGGGAGGGAGACAAAGACAGATAGAGAGAGAGAGGGGGGAGAGACAGAGAGAGAGAGTGAGAGAGAGACAGAGGGAGACAGAGACAAAGACAGATAGAGAGACAGAGAGAGAGAGACAGAGAGAGAGTGAGACAGAGACAGAGGGAGAGGGAGAGAGAGGGGGAGAGAGAGACAGAGGGAGAGAGAGAGGGAAAGAGAGAGAGACAGAGAGAGAGACAGAGACAGATATATATATATATAGAGAGAGAGAGACAGAGAGAGAGAGACAGAGAGAGAGAGAGAGAGAGAGAGAGAGATTTACTCAAATTTCATGGCTAAATAAATACATTCTTACAAAGTACATCTTAAATATATATGACACTATGTTTTACATTTAACTGCACCAACCGAATCATGCTATCACACAACACAAGCATTCTCGCAAGCCATGGAAATTCGGACACATTTCCCTAACTCCGCCGTCCATTGTCTAATATAGACCTCCATACTATTCTAGGGGTAGACAATTTACAAGTTATCTCTCACAGTATCCTAGGAGTCAACAGGTAAAGGCAGGATACGTCTACAAACTCCCTCGGCACGCACTGAGGGGTCAAAAGTTGATACACACGCCATCGCAATTATCCTGGGGGTCGAAAGGCAGGGGGGTATAGGTCAACTTTCTACAATGGTAGATAATGGCAGAGGCAAGGTTGATTGACGCTGTTGTTTATGTTGTTTCCTGGTTATATTCTATATGTAAATCCTATTTGATGTCTGACTTGATAACATCTTCCAAAATTCGTTGAACGTCCTCATATCGAAGTATGATTTATTTGCCTGATATTTCTTGAGCTGCCAACAATGTTGAAAAGTTCAAGCAATTTAACTTTCTATTCAGACTATGGTTTTCATGATCGGGATTTCTGAGATGAAAATAGAGGCGTGTCCTTATTCGGAATGACATTGATAAATCATAACGGTCTTTCATCTGTAATAGGGATCTGTAAAACCCACTAAAGATAGCCCCATATGTTCAAGTGTTGAAATGAATACCCATTTACGATATGAACGAAAGCAGAGCTTATTCGTTTACATTTAGGCATGATATGACGACTCAGGTTGTCATTTGTTCAAGGAACAATGCAATGATCCTGTATTTTACCATAGCATGAAGCCTTAACATCGTCCTTGAAATTACAAATTCCAGGTCCTGGAATGTCATGGTGTCTTCGTGCCTTGGGTCAGTTATAATGCTGTTGAACGTTCTCACTATGACTGAGGTAAGATATTTTCAGCACTACCATGTTTTATATCATGATTTATTTGGGATCAATTGAGATCCGATTGACCTACATATGATCCATACGGAGACAGTGGAAAGAACAATCCTGCTGTACCTCACTGCATTTCATAAGAGGCGACTAATTCACTGGCAACTCTCTCAGGTCGTGGGAAGTTTCTTTAATGAGTTTCGTTACGGAAGCATAGGAATGCCCAAGAACAAGGTCTGTTGTCCACTACATGATCGTAGGAGGCGTTTGGCCTTTACTGAATCGAGTGTTCTCTTATGCGTCTCTTACTAAGGGGAGATAATACACCAAATCAGATCTACTGTTCCTATTGCTGCTCTTTGTATCTTGACCTTTCGCTGTCTTTCCTATCTGCCTATCTGCTCTTTCTTCGTTGTTCGTTTTCCACTCTAGGCGTTCCTTAGACACCCGACGTTTGACCTTGGCTGTCGGTGTCCCTCTTGTCACCTGACCTTCAACCTTTACTGTTGCAAATACGTTATACCTGTAAAATACAGAGGGCGGAAAGTCTCTCAGAATGCGATTATCATTTTAAGGCTATGAACGGGGTCAAACACTTTCCGATTGATGTTTCTTGTTGGGGACGACTACGGCAATCTTTATCTCATTATCCTTTGTCCATTATGTTTATAGAAGGTTTCGAACCTTGTCCCACTAGTGTTGTGATTATCTTGACTTTATCTTTATAGGGTATTGACGGTCTCTCCGAAAAGACCCTGATTGTCCATTTTGCCGAAAACGTCCTTATCTTCATTTCGGCTATTTTCTCGCTTTTTGCCTGGCTAGACACGGTGAGTATATGAACTGTGGATTTCATTGTTTGTACAATCTCATGATATACATGTGATTACATATGGTGATATACAATCACGAGGTTTGGCCCTCCTGAACGAAACATGTTTCTTTGTTACAATGTCCATGCAGATGAAGTGTCACTGCATCCTATCTTATAAATCAGAATGCCATTCTTTAGATATTCCAGAACACCAGTCTTTATATGTCACAGTGTACAATATGTCCTTGACAATTTGACCTTCGTTTAATTATATTCCAGGATGTATGGACATCTGACAACGAAACTTCTTCCATTTTCAATGCTACCGGAAATGCTACACCGGATGTGGAATCACCGATGACATTCGTCTTGTGTGATTATGTGTACCTGCGCTTACTGTTGCTGATGATTGGCGTCAACGAGACAGTGAAATTACGACACAGTTTGAAGTGCCTCATCGTCGTATTATTTGCTTTTGTTTCCCTTATGCATCTTGTACATTTACATCCAAACGGCAAGTACACAAAGTAAGCAGTTATGACGTCATTGTTTATTTTATCATTAGCGGGATTGAAAAATCACAAATCACATAAAAATAAAAGAAATAGATATCGACATGCTTACAGAATACAAGTTCAACCAAAACTCAAAATATAACCAAAATCAAAATTTACACTGAGATTCCTGAAAAAATACAAGGAAAATAAAACTTGATGTTCCTGAACGGTACGCATCTGTTGTTTCATCGACTGCACCCACCATGTAAATCTTGGTAAATCCAAGTATGTAATGTCACGTTCCCAGTCGGGAATAAGTAAGCCACAACCGAACCAGGCAAACAGCATTACGGCCGAGGTGGCCAAGATTTAAGAAGTGAAGTTTCTAAGTTTCGTTCAATTCCAACACGGGTTTATTCTGACCTCTCCTCGTATATATCCCATTATGAAACGATAGACGTAAACTTGACTTCCCATGTCATGACTTACGTTGAGTTAAAAGAGTTGAGATATATCCAATTAAATATCACAATATTAAAAGAAATGTAACCAAAACAAGTAATATCTGAGAATTTTGCTGCGAAAAAGGTTTCTCATGTCCTTTCTCATAGCCCCTCCCACTTCCTGTTGTCGATTTCAGTCTAGGATGAAGGACTATTAAAAGACTAAAATAAAGTTTGTTTATGTGAATAACCTGTCCAAAATCGTTATTTCTGTAGGCATTTGTTTTAAATGAATCGATCACGGTTTTCTATAATTTAAACTTATAAAAGCTTCATTGTCCCTGGATTGCAGAGGTTGAGTGGCCATATTTCTGGACAAGCATTGCAAAAACTGAAAAAACCCGGAAAATGCGATAAGTGTACACCAACACAGTCTCTCCGCCTATCGATTCGATTTCACCAGTTTTTAATTTGATCTTGATTTGTTTCCATGGACGTGTTCTAAATCCTTTACCTCAATATGAAAGATAGTCGCTCTGTTTTCACTAGCATCGGATTCATTTCATTGACAAGGATTTTTGAATCCTGAAAGTCATCCAATCACAACACTTGTGATATCACTATTACTTCCAAATGATATTGATAGCTCCTTGTTGTAGGATAGGATACGGAAATCAGTTAATTATGTTCATTGTGTGTGAAACATTTAAAATGAAACGTTACAAGAACTTCCAGAATAAGGAATGTAGTGTTAATTTTTCGCCTATTCTTTCTAAGGACGATTGCACCAAGTGTGACTTGAAATATAGTAAAGTTAGACGCTTTATTTATAAACTAATAAAGATGAACACATATCAATGGAATATCGATAACTGAATAAATAAAGTTTTTATAAACTGTTGATAAAACTATGTACATAACAGACATACTTGAAGAACAACATGGCTGACTTGTGATTCAGATGACACGGTCATGACAACTGAAATGATATGATTATCAACATTTATCCACAGTACAGCAGAGGATATGATCTCACCTGCCGGAACCGTGCTCAGTTTTTTGGTAATTATTGTTCTGATGAATAGAAAGGTAAGAAACACTGATTATAATATATACGCTTTTAAAAAAAACAATCACTGTTTTATTGTTTGTATTTATAAGTCACAGGTTTGGTAAACTTGGCAGTCGGCCAAGTATTGGTACTGATGACATGCCACAGTAACAAAACTTGTTAAATCATTGATAATTAACAGGATTCTGACCGTCGGGCTGCCTATTAATTGTATCTTCAACATCCAGCTTATCATATACAGTAAGCAGTTACAGTTCTTCGTGTCACCAACCAACCACCTGTTAATCTATCAGTAACAGATTCTGAACGTCGGGCTGTCTATTAATTGTTTATTCCACATCCAGCTTATCATAAACAGCTGCGGATATCTTACCTATAAGAACAAAGTTAATATGTTGTAAATGAGAATGAGTCCAATGTCGCTGATATCGTAAATTAGACACATATTACCTAATTTAGAGAATCCTGGACAGCAATAGTGTCAATTCTTACAGGGAAATTTACCTGTATAACTTACCTGTTTCTACATAGCAACAAATTTTACATGTATATTTAATGTTCTGTTTTTAAAATGAACTTGATAATATTTTGAATAGTATATCTATCAACATATAATTTCTGTCAGAAGTTTCAAAATTGACACTGTGACAATATAAATCATTTCCTATATCACGTGGTATCACAATAAGGACACGTGATAATCTACATTATCCGGCATGCCAGTATGATTTCTGGTTGCCTGTTCTAAATACAAAGTCCTTTCGTTTTCATTTAATTCATCAAAGTTGGGGTTTTTCTTCAAAATTACAACTATTTTTACATATTCTATAGCAATCTGATATGAAGAATAAAAAAACACTACTCCATTTTTGTAAAACATTATCATGTTATATCTGCTAAACAATAAATTTTATCCATGTGGCCTAAATATTCTCGAAATTGAAAAATCCGTATACATCAGACCAAATTCATTTAAATTCTTTTGTATGAAGTTAAGTGTGGGAGTACTCTATTTTAACGATTTAGCAATAATTACCCATTTACAACAATAGGTCATCTATTTTTAGACTGCAATATTCTTCACCAATAATCTAACCTACACAATTGTCACGTGCTTTTTTCTTTGTTCAAATTACATCGTAATTTCTTAATTTCGGGGGTGGGGGGGGGGGGAGTGTGTGTGTGTGTGGGGGGGGGGGGTTGGAATCGGTTTATAGTCTTTCGTTGTGTTATAGGGGGCTAAATCATCCAATATAATAACTTGTTCAATGATATACAATTCCGTGCTATATTGTCAAATTCAATTATTTTTCTATTGGATTTTTTTATAAATCTATTAACTTAAATAACAATAATGTTTTTAAGATCGTCACTCATCAAATATGGAGAAATGTATGAAACACCAGTAAAAATCCAGGTGAAAAAAAGGCAGTTTATATCAAAAAGGTATCTTATGTAGTGTCTCCCTTCACAAAGATAAACACGTGCTTCCTCAGTCGAGAGATGAGGCAGAGGTAGATTTGTATTATATCTTACCAAGCAGAGGTGAAAGGTCAGTTGCCATTTGACCTCCCCCGCAGAGGTGACAGACACCTATCTTCATCATTTGATAATAGACAGGTATGTCACCTTGGTGTTGAACTGTTGACAGTTACAGTACAACACAATCATCAAAGACAGTTTCAGCACAGAAATAATATTACGTATTACCACACATAGAGACAATGAATAACAAAAAAAAAAAATAAATAAAACGGTGTTTAATGATTGACAGTTGTCGTTCACAAGTCGGAAGAAATACTGTGACACAGAATTGTTTGGTATCTACCGTAGATTAGAATTATTCAGCCACGAAATCGTACCTAATAATTAACAACTTGTCTTTTGTGTTTTACCGTAAAGAAGAAATATTGAAACACAAAAAAAAAAAAAAATTGATCATTGACAATACAGTAGAAATACTGCGCACAACAAAAATAGAAACATCTATAAATCGAACTCCGATATTCGAATTCTTGATATATCGAATTTCTTGATATATCGAATCTACTGCCGGTCCTGAATTTTATTCCAATATATTACTTCTAATTTGCCCCTTTTATGAATAGAAGTTTAATAAATCGAACTTGTCGATATATCGATTTTTTTGTGGACAATAACTGTATATTGTTGTAAACAGCTATCATACGGAAGAAAACCAGTAGTCATGTTAACAAATAGTTTACAGAAAATATACAGCGCTATAAAGATAATGACTTTTATTGTAACGCAGAAATACACGGGCACAATTTAGTACATGGGTGTTGAGACTTATCGTGAAAAAGAAAAAAAAACGGATCATAAAATGGGGTTTATCTATACAGTAGAAAACATTTGAAACCAAACAATGTTTGTCTGTTGTCTTTTTGTACTTTAGGTTGAAACTGTGAAGCGAAAGATGTTTCTTCAAAGAACGAAAGCCATAGGTAATCATGAATTGCTGAGGAAGCTGAGAAGGAAGAACAAGGACCTGCTTTACAATTTGATTTTCCCCGACATAGCACGGGATCTACTCTCCAAACCAGATCTAACGGTAGGGTCTTTTCATCTTCCCCGACACAGCCCGGGATCTACTCTCCAAACCAGATCTAACGGTAGGGTCTTTTCATCTTCCCCGACATAGCCCGGTATCTACTCTCCAAACCAGATCTAACGGTAGGGTCTTTTCATCTTCCCCGACATAGCCCGGGATCTACTCTCCAAACCAGATCTAACGGTAGGGTCTTTTCATCTTCCCCGACACAGCCCGGGATCTACTCTCCAAACCAGATCTAACGGTAGGGTCTTTTCATCTTCCCCGACACAGCCCGGGATCTACTCTCCAAACCAGATCTAACGGTAGGGTCTTTTCATCTTCCCCGACATAGCCCGGGATCTACTCTCCAAACCAGATCTAACGGTAGGGTCTTTTCATCTTCCCCGACAAAGCCCGGGATCTACTCTCCAAACCAGATCTAACGGTCCAAACCAGGGTCTTTTCATTTTCCCCGACATAGCCCGGGATCTACTCTCCAAACCAGATCTAACAGATCTACTCTCCAAACCAGATCTAACGGTAGGGTCTTTTCATCTTCCCCGACATAGCCCGGGATCTACTCTCCAAACCAGATCTAACGGTAGGGTTTTTTCATCTTCCCCGACATAGCACGGGATTTACTCTCCAAACCAGATCTAACGGTAGGGTCTTTTCATCTTCCCCGACATAGCCCGGGGTCTACTCTCCAAACCAGATCTAACGGTAGGGTCTTTTCATCTTCCCCGACATAGCCTGGGATCTACTCTCCAAACCAGATCTAACGGTAGGGTCTTTTCATCTTCCCCGACACAGCCCGGGATCTACTCTCCAAACCAGATCTAACGGTAGGGTCTTTTCATCTTCCCCGACATAGCCCGGGATCTACTCTCCAAACCAGATCTAACGGTAGGGTCTTTTCATCTTCCCCGACACAGCCCGGGATCTACTCTCCAAACCAGATATAACGGTAGGGTCTTTTCATCTTCCCCGACACAGCCCGGGATATACTCTCCAAACCAGATCTAACGGTAGGGTCTTTTCATCTTCCCCGACACAGCCCGGGATCTACTCTCCAAACCAGATATAACGGTAGGGTTTTTTCATCTTCCCCGACATAGCACGGGATTTACTCTCCAAACCAGATATAACGGTAGTGTCTTTTCATCTTCCCCGACACAGCCCGGGATCTACTCTCCAAACCACATCTAACGGTAGGGTCTTTTCATCTTCCCCGACATAGCCCGGGATCTACTCTCCAAACCAGATCTAACGGTAGGGTTTTTTCATCTTCCCCGACATAGCACGGGATTTACTCTCCAAACCAGATCTAACGGTAGGGTCTTTTCATCTTCCCCGACATAGCCCGGGATCTACTCTCCAAACCAGATCTAACGGTAGGGTCTTTTCATCTTCCCCGACATAGCCCGGGATCTACTCTCCAAACCAGATCTAACGGTAGGGTCTTTTCATCTTCCCCGACACAGCCCGGGATCTACTCTCCAAACCAGATCTAACGGTAGGGTCTTTTCTCTCCAAACCAGATCTAACGGTAGGGTCTTTTCATTTTCCCCGACATAGCCCGGGATCTACTCTCCAAACCACATCTAACGGTAGGGTCTTTTCATCTTCCCCGACATAGCCCGGGATCTACTCTCCAAACCAGATCTAACGGTAGGGTCTTTTCATCTTCCCCGACATAGCCCGGGATCTACTCTCCAAACCAGATCTAACGGTAGGGTCTTTTCATCTTCCCCGACACAGCCCGGGATCTACTCTCCAAACCAGATATAACGGTAGGGTCTTTTCATCTTCCCCGACACAGCCCGGGATCTACTCTCCAAACCAGATCTAACGGTAGGGTCTTTTCATCTTCCCCGACACAGCCCGGGATCTACTCTCCAAACCAGATATAACGGTAGTGTCTTTTCATCTTCCCCGACACAGCCCGGGATCTACTCTCCAAACCACATCTAACGGTAGGGTCTTTTCATCTTCCCCGACATAGCCCGGGATATACTCTCCAAACCAGATCTAACGGTAGGGTCTTTTCATCTTCCCCGACATAGCCCGGGATTTACTCTCCAAACCAGAACTAACGGTAGGGTCTTTTCATCTTCCCCGACATAGCCCGGGATCTACTCTCCAAACCAGATCTAACGGTAGGGTCTTTTCATCTTCCCCGACATAGCCCGGGATCTACTCTCCAAACCACATCTAACGGTAGGGTCTTTTCATCTTCCCCGACATAGCCCGGGATATACTCTCCAAACCAGATCTAACGGTAGGGTCTTTTCATCTTCCCCGACATAGCCCGGGATCTACTCTCCAAACCAGAACTAACGGTAGGGTCTTTTCATCTTCCCCGACATAGCACGGGATCTACTCTCCAAACCAGATCTAACGGTAGGGTCTTTTCATCTTCCCCGACATAGCCCGGAGTCTACTCTCCAAACCAGATATAACGGTAGGGTCTTTTCATCTTCCCCGACATAGCCCGGGATCTACTCTCCAAACCAGATCTAACGGTAGGGTCTTTTCATTTACATACTTTAATAATAATCAGCAATGATTTTGGAGAACATGATGATTCAGGCGGGAGCACAGGGGCCTGTATCAATGTTTGTGGGGAATGAGGGGTTGTATGGTATACTATCACAGGGGCCTGTAACAATGTTTGTGGGGGATGAGGGTTTGGTCTGTTATACTATCACAGGGGCCTGTAACAATGTTTGGGGGGAAGAGGATTGGTATGTTATTCTCTCACAGGGGCCTGTAACAATGTTTCTAGGGGATGAGGGGTTGTATGGTATACTATCAAAGGGGTCTGTAACAATGTCTAGGGGATGAGGGTCTGTATGGTATACTATCACAGGGGTCTGTAACAATGTCTAGGGGATGAGGGGTTGTATGTTATACTATCACAGGGGTCTATTACAATGTTTCTAGGGGATGAGGGTCTGCATGGTATACTATCACAGGGGCCTGTATCAATGTTTGTGGGGGATGAGGGTCTGTATGGTATACTATCACAGGGGCCTGTAACAATGTTTCTAGGGGATGAGGGTCTGTATGTTATACTATCACAGGGGCCTGTAACAATGTTTGTGGGGGATGAGGGTTTGTATGTTATACTATCACAGGGGCCTGTAACAATGTTTCTAGGGGATGAGAGGTTGTATGTAATACTATCACAGGGGCCTGTATCAATGTTTCTAGGGGATGAGGGTTTGTATGTAATACTATCACAGGGCCTATTACAATGTTTCTAGGGGATGAGGGTTGGTCTGTTATACTATCACAGGGGCCTGTATCAATGATTGTGGGGGATGAGGGTCTGTATGTTATACTATCACAGGGGCCTGTATCAATGTTTCTAGGAGATGAGGGGTTGTATGTTATACTTTGACTTCTAAAAGGGAGCGACGAAATATCAGAGAAAAATGCACTACCCTTAAAAAAGTCTCCGGTATTCGGCTAAATACTGTTCATTTTTACATCTATGGTGAAGATCGGAGGTGGTTCATACTCGTGGAGGTCTGTGTTACTCAGAAAGCTGAGAAACTGGACCACCATGTGCTGTTGGGGCTATGTCCACGAGTACGACAGTTGTTTCCGTCATGCGACGGGCCTCCTGCATGTTAATCAGTGATGATAACCACTGGTCACTACATGGAGATCCCGTCTCAAAGTGACCCCTGGCGATACACCTCGCAAACAAACAATTCTGTTTTAATTTTGCAGCACGCTCTGAGCCAAAGCTACGATGAAGTCGGGGTTATGTTTGCCGCTTGCCCCCATTTTGATGAATTCTACACAGAAAATTGTAACTATGAAGACGGCATGGGATGTGTACGCTTCCTCAACGAAATAATTTCGGATTATGACGAGGTAGGAGTATAAGGTCCTCGCATGTTTTCATTGTTTCTGTTTCTGTTCCCTTCAATAGCGCTAATTATCCTTGATTAAGTCCTAAATTTTTTTTCTGAATTCTCTACAAAAACAATGGTTTAATTTAATAACTTAGCGTCATTTCAAGAGAGAGAGGAAACATTGCAATAAGTCAATGACAAGTTTTGTATTTAATCTCATTATTCCATGGTATGCTCTTAATCAAATATGGTGTTTTCTAAGACTTCTAAGTTATAAGAGTTCTAAGACTAGAAAGGGATCCCGATAGCCGAACATGATAGGTTGTCAGGCGATGGACCTCCCGTATGTTGTTCAATGAGGTAGCCACCAACAACTACAACGAAACTCAAAATGACCCTGGCTGTTGACGGGGTGATAAAATTATACGACATTATGTAGTTCTGTTTAACACCCTAAGAAATTTTAAGATTTAGAGCCTGGTCAGTTGAGATCGAATCTAATACTTTTGTGTGTGTTTGTCTTCATTTTGGTAAATGTATTATCTCATTGTCAATTATGTTTACTTTCATTATCAAACTGGTGACCTGCAAACTGAAGTTATGGTTTCCATTATGTGCGCCCTTTATTCCACTGCAATTCCTTAGTGTTGACAGCTGTGGACAGTTTGGGAGTTATGTGATCTATGACCTACTGACCACTTGTATGGTCACTGCAGACCTATTGACCACATATGCTGACAGTTGTATATTGTTGTTTAGTTGATACAGGAACCGGAGTTTAAAAATCTGTGCAAGATCAAAACGATTGGTGCTACATACATGGTTGCGAGTGGCCTCCAGAAACATTTCGACTGTACCAACACGGAGGTAGGTACATATAGAGGTTAGTGGCCTCCGGAAACATTTTGGCTGTACCTACACGGAGGTAGGTACATATAGAGGTTAGTGGCCTCCGGAAACATTTTGGCTGTACCTACACGGAGGTAGGTACATATAGAGGTTAGTGGCCTCCGGAAACATTTTGGCTGTACCTACACGGAGGTAGGTACATATAGAGGTTAGTGGCCTCCGGAAACATTTCGACTGTACCAACACGGAGGTAGGTACATATAGAGGTTAGTGGCCTCCGGAAATATTTTGGCTGTACCTACACGGAGGTAGGTACATATAGAGGTTAGTGGCCTCCGGAAACATTTTGGCTGTACCTACACGGAGGTAGGTACATATAGAGGTTAGTGGCCTCCGGAAACATTTTGGCTGTACCTACACGGAGGTAGGTACATATAGAGGTTAGTGGCCTCCGGAAACATTTTGGCTGTACCTACACGGAGGTAGGTACATATAGAGGTTAGTGGCCTCCGGAAACATTTTGGCTGTACCTACACGGAGGTAGGTACATACAGAGGTTAGTGGCCTCCGGAAACTTTTGACTGTATCTACACGGAGGTAGGTACATATAGAGGTTAGTGGCCTCCGGAAACGTTTTGACTGTACCTACACGGAGGTAGATAAAGATAGGGTTAGTGGCCCCCAGAAACATTTTGGCTGTACCTACACTGAGGTAGGTAAATGTAGAGGTTAGTGGTCTCCAGAAAGATTTCGTCTGTACCTACACGGAGGTAGGTAAATGTAGAGGTTAGGGATCTTCAGAAACATTTCGTATGTACCTACACGAAGGTAGGTAAATGTAGAGGTTAGGGGCATCCAGAAAGATTTTGGCTGTACCTACACGGAGGTAGGTAAATGTAGAGGTTAGGGGCCTCCAGAAATATTTCAGCTGTACCTACACGGAGGTAGGTAAATGTAGAGGTTAGGGGCCTCCAGAAATATTTCGGCTGTACCGCTCCTATGAGAAACGTAGCCGAGCACTATATGCAAATACTCTTTGGGTTTTCTATGATGTTAAATGATATATGATGTACAATGATATGGTATGATATATGCAATATAATATGATAGTATGTGATATATGGGCAAGAATTCTCTAATGAAATTTTAGTGTCAAAGTAGTTTATCCAATAAAAAACAAACAAAATCATGCACGAATGGAGAATAAACATTGTTTAAATATTAAAGTTGGTTTATTTTTATCGTCATATGAAAAAACAAATTCATCTAATGGATTAAATAACAAGGAAGCAGCACAAGTTGTACGCCGCCAGTGGATAAATTATAGGCAAAAAGTGTGACATTTCTGCAGTAGTGAAACTCCGAGTCGTATTTATTAAATGCCTGAAGAATTGTGGTGCTGTAAAAGTTGTTAATCAACTGCAAAATGATCGGTCTATCGATAAAAACGCTTGTTTTGTACAGGATTTGATTAATGCTGCAAAAAATAGGATTGAAAATAGACCAATGTTCGGTAAATATATCAGGTAATAAGATATAATTAATTTTCGTGTCCAAACTACCCTAAAATACCCCCTCTATTTGGAACAGTTGTATTTCTGTAACAGATCGCGTAACGATAATGTTTTTTGAGATATTTCGACCCGCTCCCAGTAACGTTAACACGTGACTATGCAGTTTTCCAAAATAGCGTCTATCGGTGTAGAGGAACTCGAGGAGACCATTAATCTGGTAATTTTGATCACGTAATGAAGTGTTACGAACACATTCGGAGTAAAATATGTTGTGTGATTTTTTCGTCGTATTTTTGGTATTTGAAACAGTTTTGACCTCACGATAGCGATTTTTTGGTGGGAACGATTTCCGTACGTATCCTTGACCCGAAAAGAAATAGTTGTACGTTTTTGGTGTCAATGTTACATGCGACTACTTAAACGATATTACATCAGCAATGTCACACTTAGTGCTACATTAGCTAATTCTTGCCCATATGTGATAGCATATTTGATACGATTAACCAATAGCAGAAGTTTAACAGGTCAATAACGAGATACAATTGTAGCTTGAAATACATATATTTCTTAATAAAAAAATATTCTTAACGTTGTTGAAATGTATAGGGTTTTTTTATCAGGAAAATGATAGAAGCAGACGTAGAGAACATCTTGCTTTACTCGTACGATTTGCGTTGAAAATGATGGATGTTGTGGAGAGCATATCACAGGAATCATTCACAAACTTCAAACTTAGAATCGGTAAGTGTTTGTACAGGAAGGTATGTATGTAGGTGTTTGTACAGGAAGGTATAGAGGTAGGTGTTTGTACAGGAAGGTATATATGTAGGTGTTTGTACAGGAAGGTATGTATGTAGGTGTTTGTACAGGAAGGTATGTATGTAGGTGTTTGTACAGGAAGGTATATATGTAGGTGTTTGTACAGGAAGGTATGTATGTAGGTGTTTGTACAGGAAGGTATGTATGTAGGTGTTTGTACAGGAAGGTATGTATGTAGGTGTTTGTACAGGAAGGTATGTATGTAGGTGTTTGTACAGGAAGGTATATATGTAGGTGTTTGTACAGGAAGGTATGTATGTAGGTGTTTGTACAGGAAGGTATATATGTAGGTGTTTGTACAGGAAGGTATATATGTAGGTGTTTGTACAGGAAGGTCTGTATGTAGGTGTTTGTACAGGAAGGTATATATGTAGGTGTTTGTACAGGAAGGTATGTATGTAGGTGTTTGTACAGGAAGGTATATATATAGGTGTTTGTACAGGAAGGTATATATGTAGGTGTTTGTACAGGAAGGTATGTATGTAGGTGTTTGTACAGGAAGGTATGTATGTAGGTGTTTGTACAGGAAGGTATGTATGTAGGTGTTTGTACAGGAAGGTATGTATGTAGGTGTTTGTACAGGAAGGTAGGTGTTTGTACAGGAAGGTATATATGTAGGTGTTTGTACAGGAAGGTATGTATGTAGGTGTTTGTACAGGAAGGTATAGAGGTAGGTGTTTGTACAGGAAGGTATATATGTAGGTGTTTGTACAGGAAGGTATGTATGTAGGTGTTTGTACAGGAAGGTATATATGTAGGTGTTTGTACAGGAAGGTATATATGTAGGTGTTTGTACAGGAAGGTATATATGTAGGTGTTTGTACAGGAAGGTGTTCCTATTTAGATGTGATCCTACGGGAAGCATCTATCTATCTAGACATATTTATTCCTATTTAGATGTGATCCTACAGGAACCACCTATCTATATAGACATATTCATTCCTATTTAGATGTGATCCTACGGGAACCATCTATCTATATAGACATATTCATTCCTATTTAGATGTGATCCTACAGGAACCATCTATCTATGTAGACATATTCATTCCTATTTAGATGTGATCCTACGGGAACCATCTATCTATATAGACATATTCATTCCTATTTAGATGTGATCCTACAGGAAATGTTTCCAGTTATACGTGTTTACGTCATTAAGATACAAACACGCACAAAGAAATGTAATGGGGATAAAATACACATTGTAATGTCGGTCATTTCCTCTATACTGACAGATAATAACATCATTACGAGGAAAGGTTTACGACAGCGGATCGGGTGATCTGAACCCTACCATATCTGTCAGCACATCAGGATGTTCATATTTAATCCGAATTTATGTGATTATTTCAGTAATGTGGTTGTATACCAGGTATTTTAACCCAATTAAACATATCAAGTATTATAAATATTTTTTCCACAATTTGTATCTGTTACCCCTCTATGTTGTACTATATGTTATACAAAAGACCAGCAACAACCGTTCTCAAGTACAAATGTTGAGTATTAACACAAGTTACAACAATGATAACATGTATGGCCTGAGTATCGAGCTTAACAAGTTACTCCTTCCACGGCCACACCAGGACTGACTCTATTTGCTGTCATCTTACAGTTTATCCTAAAGTAATTATAATCTAATTCTGATAGGGAAAGTGTCTTCTACTGATCTACAATTAAACCGTGACCAGTTAATGTCTCACTGGTGGAGAGCATGTCCAGCCAATGTTTCACGGCATGATTCTGACACTAAGGTGACCGCAATTAAACTATCTGTCTGATAAGCCAGACGGTCACATTAAGATTTAACACAAATTATGTTCTACACTTGATGGTTAAGAAAACATGTATTATCTTGACTTTTTTAAGTCATCAGTAATCTGATAGTTTTCATTATCAATTTGATTCCGTAACAGCAAATCTGCGTCTCCTCTTTCACTTTTATTTTTGTTTTTATTGATTTCCTAACTTACTTTCTTGAATAAAAGTTGTTAACACATCCGGAGAACTATAAATACGGACCATTTCCTGCCATGTCATTGAAGTCATTGACAGCATCGCAGAATAGCATCCTCGGGTGAAGATCCGAGGATTGTGGTTCGATCACAGTCCCTGATCTGCATTTCTCAAGAAGTTAAGATCATTAAAAGTCTGCGAAATGAACAAAAGAAAGAAAAAAAATTAGTTAAAAAGAATAAAAGAAAAGTCCGGGTGTTTGCTAGAATAAGAATTGTGGTCGACGAAGAATCGAAACCTGAGGTTCGAAAAACCTCAGAGAAGGCCATAAGCCCATAAAAAGAATAAAAAATAATTTCGATCAACCATGTGACCATCACTTGGTATAATTGCCCCCAATAAGGAAATTAACAGTAAACCCACATGACGAATCGTCCCGGGTATGTAGGAATACCCCCGGCATACTTACATACATCATCGCTCTTCAGGCTGCATTTCTCCCCCAAATGTCACGAGATTCCACGCACATGATCACAAGTTTCCTCCCCTTGCGTGCTTCCATCCGAGCCAACAAGCGTGATTAATATATGTTGGACAAACTTACTTCGAAATTATTGTTGAATAAATAAAGATTATTTATTTAAGCATCCATTCTCTCACGAAGTTCGACTTCCAACTTTGTATGGTCAAAAATTTGGTCATTGTTCACATTAATAGAAATCAACAGAAATCTACACGTTTCATTTCTAAACTGATCGGTATGAAACTCCATATATAATCACAAACAACACTTCTTATCCTAGTTTGGCCTTCATTCTTGTGCAGTCAAGTTACAAAGTCATTGTTACTATAAATAGAGACTAACAAAATGTTCACGTCATAGCTCTAAAGGTTGTACGAATTAAAGTTTTGACCTTCAGTGGTTAAAAAATTAGGTCATTTTTACTATAAATAGAAATTTGGATGTCACCGCTAACAAAGTTCCCTGATATCGTTTACATTTAATGATGATGGAAGAGTAAAGTTGGGACAGAAGTTCAGCTGTGGTTTAGATGGTCAGTATATTATTCATCCTGACAAGATGTTTTATCTGGCCGAAACAACAGGGTGAGGACGAGTAGAGTATTCTGTAATCTAACAAATTCCGATAGCATGATATCACATTTCTTATAACGGAAAGAATAAAAATAAAGTGACTTTTAGATAATTCTTTATCTGTTACAGGGATAAACCATGGCCCGTTGACTGCTGGAGTGATAGCTCACAAACCACACTACGATATTTTCGGTAATACCGTCAATGTAGCCAGTCGTATGGAAAGTACAGGGGTCATAGACAAAATACAGGTAGGACATTGTATAACAGGTCATACAGGTATGACATTGTATAACAGGTACTAAAGTACAACATTGTATAACAGGTCATACAGGTACGACATTGTATAACAGGTCATACAGGTACGACATTGTATAACAGGTCATACAGGTACGACATTGTATAACAGGTAATACAGGTACAACATTGTATAGCATATCATACAGGTAGGACATTGTATAACAGGTCATACAGGTAGGACATTGTATAACAGGTCATTCAGGTAGGACATTGTATAACAGGTCATACAGGTACAACATTGTATAACAGGACATACAGGTAGGGCATTGTATAACAGGTCATTCAGGTAGGACATTGTATAACAGGACATACAGGTAGGACATTGTATAACAGGACATACAGGTACGACATTGTATAACAGGTAATACAGGTAGGACATTGTATAACAGGTCATACAGGTAGGACATTGTATAACAGGTCATACAGTTACAACATTGTAAAACGGGTCATACAGGTAGGACATTGTATAACAGGTCATACAGGTACGACATTGTATAACAGGTCATACAGGTAGGACATTGTATAACAGGTCATACAGGTACAACATTGTATAACAGGTCATACAGGTACAACATTGTATAACAGGTACTAAAGTACAACATTGTATAACAGGTCATACAGGTATGACATTGTATAACAGGACATACAGGTACAACATTGTATAACAGGATATACAGGTACAACATTGTATAACAGGTACTAAAGTACAACATTGTATAACAGGTCATACAGGTATGACATTATATAACAGATAATACAGGTAGGCTATGGTACACGGATAATACAGGTGGTACACGGATAATACAGGTGGTACACGGATAATACAGGTAGGTTATGGTACACGGATAATACAGGAAGGCTATGGTACATGAATAATACAGGTGGTACACGGATAATACAGGTAGGTTATGGTACACGGATAATACAGGAAGGCTATGGTACATGAATAATACAGGTGGTACACGGATAATACAGGTAGATTGTGGTACACGGATAATACAGGTAGGCTATGGTACACTGATAATACAGGTAGACTATGGTACACGGATAATACAGGTGGTACACGGATAATACAGGTAGGTTATGGTACACGGATAATACAGGTAGGCTATGGTACACGGATAATACAGGTAGGTTGTGGTACACGGATGATACAGGTAGGTTGTGGTACACGGATAATACAGGTGGTACACGGATAATACAGGTGGTACACGGATGATACAGGTAGGTTGTGGTACACGGATAATACAGGTAGGTTGTGGTACACGGATAATACAGGTGGTACACGGATAATAGAGGTAGGCTATGGTACACGGATAATACAAGTAGGTTGTGGTACACGGATAATACATGTGGTACACGGATAATACAGGTGGTACACGGATAATACAGGTAGGCTATGGTACACGGATAATACAGGTAGGTTTGGTACACGGATAATACAGGTAGGTTTTGGTACACGGATAATACAGGTAGGCTATGATACACGGATAATAGAGGTAGGTTGTGGTACACGGATAATACAGGTAGGCTATGGTACACGGATAATACAGGTAGGTTGTGGCACACGGATAATACAGGTAGGCTATGATACACGGATAATAGAGGTAGGTTGTGGTACACGGATAATACAGGTAGGTTGTGGTACACGGATAATACAGGTAGGCTATGATACACGGATAATAGAGGTAGGTTGTGGTACACGGATAATACAGGTAGGTTGTGGTACACCGATAATACAGGTAGGCTATGGTTCACGGATAATACAGGTAGGTTATGGTACATGGATAATACAGGTAGGTT
The DNA here is from genome assembly GCF_031769215.1 of Ylistrum balloti. Classification (NCBI taxonomy): domain Eukaryota; kingdom Metazoa; phylum Mollusca; class Bivalvia; order Pectinida; family Pectinidae; genus Ylistrum; species Ylistrum balloti. The sequence goes on from NW_026781905.1 coordinate 130,121, forward strand.
ATGGTACATGGATAATACAGGTAGGCTGTGGTACACGGATAATACAGGTGGTACACGGGTAATACAGATAGGTTGTGGTACACGGATAAAACAGGTAGGCTATGGTACACGGATAATACAGGTAGGTTATGGTACACGGATAATACAGGTAGGTTGTGGTACACGGATAATACAGATAGGTTATGATACACGGATAATAGAGGTAGGTTGTGGTACACGGATAATACAGGTAGGTTGTGGTACACGGATAATACAGGTAGGCTATGATACACGGATAATAGAGGAAGGTTGTGGTACACGGATAATACAGGTAGGTTGTGGTACACGGATAATACAGGTAGGCTATGATACACGGATAATAGAGGTAGGTTGTGGTACACGGATAATACAGGTAGTTTGTGGTACACGGATAATACAGGTAGGCTATGGTACACGGATAATACAGGTAGGCTATGGTACACGGATAATACAGGTAGGTTATGGTACATGGATAATACAGGTAGGCTATGATACAGGATAATAGAGGTAGGTTGTGGTACACGGATAATACAGGTAGGTTGTGGTACACGGATAATACATGTGGTACACGGATAATACAGGTAGGTTGTGGTACACGGATAATACAAGTAGGTTGTGGTACACGGATAATACATTAATATGTCTTGTAAAGTATTTATATAAAAACTGCGAATAAGAAGCAATCAAATAAATTTCAAGTATTTAAAGTACGGGTACTTAATTATTAGATTGATACTTTTGTAAGTTTGATGTACAAATTGTTTACAGATTATAGAGACAATAAACACATACATTAGAGAGATTGTAAAGTGACGTAGATAATAGGTAACCTGGCACATCAAAGAGATATGACGTTAAAATGTATTTAAGGAAGTATATAGGAGTTGGTCAAATGAAGTACGCAATTCAAGGTCATCTATGACGCTGTCTTTTCAGGTGCTGAAGAATACAGCACAGGTTTTACAGAAATATGGCTATAGTTTTAAGTCACGAGGTCCAATAGATGTGAAGGGGAAAGGCAGCCTTGTGACGTATTTATTGTCAAGGTCAGACAGCCATGTTTCTTCCACACGAGAGGATCATCATGGAAGTTAGTCCTGTGTAGCATTCTTACTTATTTACAATGTACATGTGTTGTATTGGTTTGTGGGGTCAGTACTGTAAGCCGGCAACACATCTCACAGAAGGCAATACAAATATGGAATCCAATTAGTGCAATACTGCATATTACATAGGAAGTATTTATAACGCAAGACTGTAAATCTCAACGACCGTGCAGTCACAAATAGCACCGGAAGCCGGCAACACATCTCACAGAAGGCGATACAAATATGGAATGTAATTAGTGCAATACTGCATATTACATAGGGAGTGTAAATCTCAACGACCGTGCAGTCACAAATAGCACCGGAAGCCGGCAACACATCTCACAGAAGGCGATACAAATATGGAATGTAATTAGTGCAATACTGCATATTACATAGGGAGTGTAAATCTCAACGACCGTGCAGTCACAAATAGCACCGGAAGCCGGCAACACATCTCACAGAAAGTAATACAATCACATGAGCATTAAGGGGAAACTTCCTTCGTAAACATCATTTAATAGAAACAGACCATCACGGAGAGAATTACAAATACTTTCGACAACAATTTTCTGTGCAGATGGATTTTTAAAAAAAATATTTATTGCCTTTTTCCTTTTAATTGAAATAAATGTGACGTTGCTATCGTTACCGCTACCAGGCAGAAGAGATAGTGACCAGACTGTTACTGAATCCATTGTATTTCATCCTTACGTACAGGTGATGACAAATTGAAGAGGTTGAAAAGGTGGACGATCCGTTTTATTAGCTTCAATACAGATAACTGCCGTATAGGGAACAGATATCGTTATTTGGCAAATCTAGGGTGTCATCTCTGTGTCACATCTGGGATGTCATCTCTGTGTCACATCTAGGATGTCATCTCTGTGTCATATCTGGGATGTCATCTCTGGGATGTCATTTCTGTGTCACATATCTGATGTCATCGCTGTATCACATCTAGGATGTCATCTTTGTGTCACATCTGTAATGTCATCCCTGTGTCACATCTGTAATGTCATCTCTGTGTCATATCTGTAATGTCATCTCTGTGTCACATCTGTAATGTCATCTCTGTGTCACATGTGTAATGTCATCTCTATGTCATATCTGAGATGTCATCTCTGTGTCACATCTGTAATGTCATCTCTGTCATATCTGGGATGTCATCTCTGTGTCACATCTGCAATGTCATCTCTGTGTCACATCTGGGATGCCATCTCTGTGTCATATCTGGGATGTCATCTCTGTGACACATCTGTAATGTCATGTCTGTGTCACATCTGTAATGTCATCTCTGTGATGTCATCCCTGTGTCACATATCTGATGTCATCGCTGTATCAAATCTAGGATGTCATCTGTGTGTCACATCTGTAATGTCATCTCTGTGTCACATCTGTAATGTCATCTCTGTGTCACATCTGTAATGTCATCTCTGTGTCACATCTGTAATGTCATCTCTGTGTCATATCTGAGATGTCATCTCTGTGTCACATCTGTAATGTCATCTCTGTGTCACATCTGTAATGTCATCTCTGTGTCATATCTGGGATGTCATTTGTGTCACATCTGGGATGTCATCTCTGTAATGTCATCTGTGTCACATCTGTAATGTCATATCTAATGTCATCCCTGTGTCACATATCTGATGTCATCACTGTATCACATCTAGGATGTCATCTTTGTGTCACATCTGTAATGTCATCTCTGTGTCACATCTGTAATGTCATCTCTGTGTCACATCTGTAATGTCATCTCTGTGTCACATCATCTCTGTGTCACATCTGTGTAATGTCATCTCTGTGTCTGTGTCACATCTGTAGATGTCATCTCTGTGTCACATCTGTAATGTCATCTCTGTCACATATGGGATGTCATCTATGTGTCATATCTAGGATGTCATCTCTGTTACATCTGTAATGTCATCTTTGTGTCACATCTGTAATGTCATCTTTGTCGCATCTGGGATGTCATCTCGCATCTGTAATGTCATCTCTGTCACATATGGGATGTCATCTATGTGTCATATCTGTTACATCTGTAATGTCATCTTTGTGTCACATCTGTAATGTCATCTCTGTGATGTCATCTCTGTTCTGTCACATCTGTAATGTCATCTCTGTGTCACATCTGGGATGTCATCTGTCATATCTGTAATGTCATCTCTGTTCTGTGTCACATCTGTCATCTCTGTCATCTGGGATGTCATCTCTGTGTCACATCTGTAATGTCATCTCTGTGTCACATCTGTAATGTCATCTCTGTGTCACATCTGTAATGTCATCTCTGTGTCACATCTGTAATGGCATCTCTGTGTCATATCAATGTCATCTCTGTCATATCTGATGTCATCTCTGTGTCACATCATGACATCTGTAATGTCATCTCTGTGATGTCATCCCTGTGTCACATATCTGATGTCATCGCTGTATCACATCTAGGATGTCATCTGTGTCACATCTGTAATATTATCTCTGTAATGTCATCTCTGTGTCACATCTGTAATGTCATCTCTGTGTCACATCTGTAATTTCATCTCTGTGTCATATCTGGGATGTCATCTCTGTGATGTAATCTGTGTCGCATCTGGGATGTCATCTCTGTGTCACATCTGTAATGTCATTTCTGTGTCACATCTGTAATGTCATCTCTGTGTCACATCTGTAATGTCATCTCTGTGTCACATCTGTAATGTCATCTCTGTGTCATATCTGAGATGTCATCTCTGTGTCACATCTGTAATGTCATCTCTGTGTCACATCTGTAATGTCATCTCTGTGTCACATCTGTGATGTCATGTGTGTCATATCTGTAATGTCATCTTTGTGTCACATCTGGGATGTCATCTCTGTGTCACATCTGGGATGTCATCTCTGTGTCACATCTGTAATGTCATTTCTGTGTCACATCTGTAATGTCATCTCTGTGATGTCATCCCTGTGTCACATATCTGATGTCATCGCTGTATCAAATCTAGGATGTCATCTGTTTGTCACATCTGTAATGTCATCTCTGTGTCACATCTGTAATGTCATCTCTGTGTCACATCTGTAATGTCATCTCTGTGTCACATCTGTAATGTCATCTCTGTGTCACATCTGTAATGTCATCTCTGTGTCACATCTGTAATGTCATCTCTGTGTCACATCTGGGATGTCATCTCTGTGTCACATCTGTAATGTCATCTCTGTGATGTCATCCCTGTGTCACATATCTGATGTCATCGCTGTATCAAATCTAGGATGTCATCTGTGTGTCACATCTGTAATGTCATATCTAATGTCATCCCTGTGTCACATATCTGATGTCATCACTGTATCACATCTAGGATGTCATCTTTGTGTCACATCTGTAATGTCATCTCTGTCATATCTGGGATGCCATCTCTGTGATGTAATCTGTGTCGCATCTGGGATGTCATCTCTGTGTCACATATGTAATGTCATCTCTGTGTCACATCTGTAATGTCATCTCTGTCATATCTGTAATGTCATCTCTGTCACATCTGTAATGTCATCTTTGTCGCATCTGGGATGTCATCTCGCATCTGTAATGTCATCTCTGTGTCACATCTGTAATGTCATCTCTGTGTCACATCTGTGATGTCATCTGCGTCATATCTGTAATGTCATCTCTGTTCTGTGTCACATCTGTAATGTCATCTCTGTGATGTCACATCTGTAATGTCATCTCTGTGTCACATCTTTGATGTCATGTGTCATATCTGTAATGTCATTTGTTCTGTGTCACATCTGGGATGTCATCTCTGTCGCATCTGTGAGACAATTTATTGGTATTGACTCAGATGTTTTTTTGTTCAATTTTGGGCTTAAAGAATTTCACCAAATATTGATATCATGAACAATTATTTTGTAATAAGTGCAGAACATAAAACTCCAACATTCACTACTTATAGTTTGTTTTTATTTTGTTATAATTCTATACATGTGTTATATAACTAGGAAGAGAGATCAACACTACCTGTATCAAAAGTAGAAAAAAAATAGCCATCTCTTAGGTATCAGCATCCTTCAATGATAAATGATCTAAAAATAGCCATCTCTTAGGTATCAGCATCCTTCAATGATGAATGATCTAAATATAGCCATCTCTTAGGTATCAGCATCCTTCAATGATGAATGATCTAAAAATAGCCATCTCTTAGGTATCAGCATCCTTCAATGATAAATGATCTAAAAATAGCAAAATATCCAAGGTGTGATAGAATTTCTCATGGTCACTTTTGAATTTTCATCAAAATAGGCACATTTATGTCTAAATATACACTAATCACTACCTTTGCATTGGAACACATTAACAGTTTTAAAGAACAGAAGAGTACCATCAACTAGAGTTACGCCCCTTTACATCTACAACATGGTGATTTGATTATCTGTGTTTGTGTGGCAAGAACAAGACACGTACATCAAAATTTAATTTTGAAATTTAGAATCTACGTAAGCATTAGGTAATGAAGAGTTCAACCACTGATTAAAAAATGTACAATTCTACAATAAAAAGCCTTGATGGAGACAAAATAACAAATTAAGGTCAAGAACAAATCTTTAACAACCGCAACTTTTTCAAAACAAAACAACATTAAAAACTTAAACCCACAGTGATACCTACTTCAGTAATCCCCTCAAGGAAAATAATAAAGTAATCTGTGAAACTGCTCGATTTAAATCGGAGGCCTTGTGTTTTTTTTTTATTGAAAGGTCTAAATGAACCAATACAACACTTGGAAAAAAATTGCTTTTCACAAATTCATGTGAGGGATACAAAAAGTGACATGATTAGTCTACATACTTATTGACTTAGTAATTAAACTTTGTAAATAATGAATGCGTAGACATTGCAAATACAACAAATTACTCCGTCATCACCTTGTTACCATGGCAACCGATGTAAAAACTACGGATTGCTGTAATTCAACTCTAGTAGTCTAATGGCTTTAGACTTGTAGAGTGAATCAGGATCCTTAATATTGTTTATCATATTGAAAATACTGGTACATTTCTTAAAGAAGAAGTGAAACCAACATAAGGTTCCAGTTTAGAAAACAAAATCAAGGGAGACAATCACCAACCTCTTACAGCAGACTTTTTTCAAACCTGCCAGTCATTCATGAATACACATTTTCAAACACATAAGGCATTAAAAAATAACATTTTGTAAAAGACAATGTTTACAAGTTGATCATCATTATATAGTTTGACCAAATTACCCATAAAAACATTTCAATTATTTTGAATGACAGTGTTGCTATGGTAACACTACATGGATTAGGTTCAGGTGTATTTGTTCAAAGTTGGATGTTATTAGAACATTGTATTGACTAAATGATTAAAGTAATGAAAAATTGTATAACATTCTATAAACAGTAAGGTTCTAAAAATAGTAACAATAATATGGCCAGTTAAAAAAATTAATAAATTCATGTAAATGAAATGAAAAAATTCTATATGGATCTAGAAATACAGCAATCATCTACAACAGCCAATTTGTTGTATGTTAAACATGTCTCGTTACAATGATAAATACACATTCAGCATCTGTATGTTCATATCAGATACACTTTACACTGAGATTCTGACTTCTAAGTCGACAAATAATAAAATTTGCTAATCTGAGTATTTTCTCCATGAAAAAAGATTTTGGTGACAGTTTTTCACTAGAAACTAATTTCTTTCATTTTTGTTCTCAAATGAGTAAATAAATACATTTTTCTTTTTGATCAAAATTGCAAAACAAAAAAAAAGGCATCCAAAAGTCCAAACCTGTACATTATTCAATTCTTGTTTTGTTAAATTTTTTTGACAAATTCCTCCTTTTAAGAGGAACAAGGCACATGACTGAAGGGAGACTTCTGGAGCATGTAGTCTAGGCATTAGTGCCACCGTCTTTTCTCAATCTGTTACATAGACACACCGCAATGATGAAGCAGATCACCTAGACAACAGAAAGAAAAACCATCATTATACAGGATATTAAAAAATCACTTTCTCAAGTAATCTTTTTATCTGTAAACTTACCCATAGATACGGTAAACTTACCCATACATACTGCAAACTTACCCATACATACTGCAAACTTTCCCTATAGATACTGTGAACTTACCCATACATACTACAAACTTACCCATAGATACTGTAAACATACCCATAGATACTGTAAACATACCCATAGATACTGTAAACATACCCATAGATACTGTAAACATACCCATAGATACTGTAAACATATCCATAGATACTGTTAACTTTCCCTATAGATACTGTGAACTTACCCATTGACACTGTAAACATACCCAAAGATACTGTAAACTTACCCATAGATACTGTGAACTTACCCATTGACACTGTAAACATACCCAAAGATACTGTAAACTTACCTCTTAGATGCTTTAAACATACCCATAGATATTGTTAACTTACCCATAGATACTGTTAACTTACCCATAGATACTGTAAACATACCCATAGATACTGTAAACATACCCATACCTACTGTAAACTTACCCTTAGATACTGTAAACATACCCATAGATAATGTTTACATACCCATAGATACTGTAAACATACCCTTAGATACTGTTAACATACCCATAGATACTGTAAACATACCCATAGATACTGTAAACATACCCATAGATACTGTAAACATACCCATAGATACTGTAAACATACCCATAGATACTGTAAACATACCCATACTGTTAACATACCCATAGATACTGTAAACATACCCATAGATACTGTTAACATACCCATAGATACTGTTAACATACCCATAGATACTGTAAACATACCCATAGATACTGTAAACATACCCATAGATACTGTTAACATACCCATAGATACTGTTAACATACCCATAGATACTGTAAACATACCCTTAGATACTGTAAACATACCCATAGATACTGTTAACATACCCATAGATACTGTAAACTTACCTACAGATACTGTTAACTTGTATCACATTATGTATAAGAATCATTAGCTACATTGTATATGTTCTTTCTTACCTCAACTAGCAGGACCACTACTCCAACAATGATGATGTTTCTTGCATTCTTCATAGCAAAGTCCTTGATAGAGTTGTAGCAGGGCTACAAAACACAGATTTTATTAATATATCAGAATCAAGTAAATTCTTCATCCACCCTTTTATCAACATAGCTTGTCCCTTTATTTGATATATACAAAGAAACATCATCAGAAAACTGCATTATCTTACTGGGATAAACAGAGATTTACAATCAGTATAAAAGATCCAATTTATTTACAACTTAACCACACAGTAGAGTAACAGGAAATGCAATTTAGAACTGAGAGTTTACCTTGTTGATGTAAGAGTTGGTTGTGTCTGGCGATCGCTGACAGTTTGGATCCCTGGCCTCAGCCTGGGAAGGATTGCTTGAATAATCATCCTTGTTTCGTAGGACACAACATGACAGAGGAATAGTGGCATTGCCCCTGTTCCACTTGGTTGCATTCAGGAATTCCTTGTGACTGTCTACTCCACAGCAGTCAAACTATGAACGAGAAATAACAAAGACTTAGAATTAAGAATTTATCATATAATGTTTGAAACATGTCTTTATTGAAGATATTTCTGATGTAACATGTCTTTATAGAAGATATATCTGATGTAACATGTCTTTACAGAAGATATTTCTGATGTAACATGTCTTTACAGAAGATATTTCTGATGTAACATGTCTTTACAGAAGATATTTCTGATGTAACATGTCTTTGTGGAAGATATATCTGATGTAACATGTCTTTACAGAAGATATATCTGATGTAACATGTCTTTACAGAAGATATTTCTGATGTAACATGTCTTTACAGAAGATATATCTGATGTAACATGTCTTTACAGAAGATATATCTGATGTAACATGTCTTTACAGAAGATATTTCTGATGTAACATGTCTTTGAGGAAGATTTATATCTTCTACTTTAAATAAATCTTGTACTGATAATTTTACTGTATTAACATGTCATGAAATTATCTGACAACACATTTTTCCTTCCCACTAAAGTTTTGTTTTTTTGTGAAGAAATGAATTAAGCAGCTCATCCATAAGGTAACTATAAATGCTATCTAAAAAGTATGAACACCTGAACATACTACAATATCAATATCACAGATATGACATGTTCTGATATCATTTCGTGTCAACAAATTCTTTCAATAATCTTTTTAATCTTGAATTTGACAGAATCATCAGTCTGTAAATCAACATGTTATTGCTTAGATAAATCTTCGTCATATTATAGATTATTTTCAAATATCTCAATAAAATTTCTAGTGCTAGCATAACGTAATAACATCTATACTGTTGGCATTGTAATGACTTATCCATATTTCTAGTGCTAGCATAACGTAATAACATCTACACTGTTGGAATTGTAATGACTTATCTATATTTCTAGTGCTAGCATAGCGTAATAACATCTACACTGTTGGCATTGTAATCACTGATATTGTCACAAAAAAAACACTATTAATTAATTTCAATAACTGATGTGAATTAAACAATTAAAAGCTGTAAAACATCAATAATTAAATTGCAGTCCAATTTTTTAGAATGCACAGTAAACATAAACTAGTCAAACCTGTCTATAAAGGTCAGCAATGTGACTGAAAAAAACTGTCCTTACTAGGGATGTGTCCTCTGTATAGAGATATGGAGTAGGACACCTGTTTGTAAAACAATACAGAAGATGTTATAAAAAGGTATCTACTCTAGACAGTTTGATGCACAGTAGAGTAACTGACCTGGACCTGGGTAGCATCAATGAAAAAGGTGAAAGTGTCCTTTGTTCCAGTTCCATCATAATCTTCCATAATGTGTTTCTTGAGACCACTTTTAAGTTCATCAGTCACCTGTAACAATAACAAGCTTAAAATAGTAAACAACCTTAAATATTGTATCACTGATGGATAGCAATTATGTGTAAATCACTGACTGGAACACAGCAGTCACAATGATGCTGGTTATATCAATAATCTTACCTGTGATTGGAATGCTGCAGTCACAATGATGCTGGTTATATCAATAATCTTACCTGTGATTGGAATGCTGCAGTCACAATGATGCTGGTTATATCAATAACCTTACCTGTGATTGGAATGCTGCAGTCACAATGATGCTGGTTATATCAATAATCTTACCTGTGATTGGAATGCTGCAGTCACAGTGAGGCTGGTTATATCAATAATCTTACCTGTGATTGGAATGCTGCAGTCACAGTGATGCTGGTTATATCAATAATCTTACCTGTGATTGGAATGCTGCAGCCACAGCAATACCAGCTATCTCAATGATGATAATGACCAAAACAACCGCAGCATACTGCAAAAATATGTCAGCTTATCAGTTGATTACCTAGTCAAAATGTACTGTCTACAGTCTGTATGTACCATGTCTACAGTATGTACCATGTCTACCATGTCTACAGTATGTACCATGTCTACAGTCAGTATATACCATGTCTATAGTCAATATGTACCATATCTTCAGTCAGTATATACCATGTCTATAGTCAGTATGTATCATGTCGTCAGTATGTACCATGTCTACAGTCAGTATGTACCATGTCTACAGTATGTACCATGTCTACAGTCAGTATGTACCATGTCTACAGTCAGTATGTACCATGTCTACAGTCAGTATGTACCATGTCTACAGTTAGTATGTACCATGTCTACAGTATGTACCATGTCTACAGTATGTACCATGTCTACAGTCAGTATGTACCATGTCTACAGTCAGTATGTACCATGTCTACAGTTAGTATGTACCATGTCTACAGTATGTACCATGTCTACAGTCAGTATGTATCATGTCTACAGTCAGTATGTATCATGTCTACAGTATGTACCATGTCTTCAGTATGTACCATGTCTACAGTCAGTTGCACCACGTCTACAGTCAGTATGTACCATGTCTACAGTCAGTATGTAACATGTCTACAGTCAGTATATACCATATTTACAGTCAGTATGTACCATGTCTCCTGTATGTACCATGTCTACAGTCAGTTATACCATGTCTACAGTCAGTATGTACCATGTCTCCTGTATGTACCATGTCTACAGTCAGTATGTACCATGTTTACAGTATCTACCATGTCTACAGTCAGTATGTACCATGTCGTTAGTATACCTATGTACCATGTCTACGCGGAGTCATTTATTTACATAGGTTAAAATGTTTGCAATTTTCTTTGAAAATGTGAGAACAAACAAGAAAGACAAATTACATTTCATCACCGACACACTGCCTTACCAAATTAACCCTTACAACAGGTTCCAGTGATTTGAAGTGTAGCAGATAGAGCTTAAACAATATTTTTCTTTTGATGTAGGTAAAAGGTAAACAATATAAGTCAGAATGACCTACTTTTGATAAGGACACACCATCTCACTAAACTGAACCCATACCCTAAGTATGAAGTTCAAATGACTCAGTTATTGGTAGGTCGGATGAATGGACAGAAAAATGACTGGAGCTACTATAAAATCATATCTTTGTGGGCCATAATTGTCATGGTGCTTCACAAAATCATAACTTTTTCCTGAACATTTGATTTTGTTGATAAGTATAGCTCAATAAAACTATGTATACAGACTAATTTAAAAATTTCACGAAGACATGAATTCTTCTACCTACAAAATAACGATAAATCCTTCAGAAAATTTAGGATTTGACAGTATATGTCACCACTGTGTTAAATAACCCTTAATTCACTTACAATTCCCAGCATGCACACATTCTCCTTATAGGCACCACAACATCCAATGAAGCCAATCAGAAACAGAATGACGCCAGTAACTATGATAATCACGGACGATGACTGGACAAGAGTGGACTGGTCCAGGGATAACTTCAGCAGGCTAAACAGATTGCTGTCTTCCACCATCGACACGATCCCTACTACCAGGGCTGCTATACCAACAATCTACAAATAACAAGAACACAGTCTTATATGAACAAATGTCTGTCCTCAAACACAAACGTCTGTCCTCAAACACAAACGTCTGTCCACAGACACAAACAAACATCTGTCATCTTACAGACACAGACAAATTTCTGTATGAAGAACCATAGACATTTGTCTGTCCACATACAGACAAAACCAGACAAATGTCTTTCTGCAGAAAAACACAAATAAACAAATAAATACGTAGACAATGTCTCTCTTTATATAAACATGAATAGACATGTGTCACAATATAGACATGAATAGACAAGTGTCTATCCAGACAAACACAAATAGACAAGTGTCTGTCTAGACAAACACAAATAGACAAATGTCTGTCCAGACAAACACAAATAGACAAATGTCTGTCCAGACAAACACAAATGGACAAATGTCTGGCCAGACAAACACAAATAGACAAATGTCTGTCCAGACAAACACAAATGGACAAATGTCTGGCCAGACAAACACAAATAGACAAATGTCTGTCTAGACAAACACAAACAGACAAATGTCTGGCCAGACAAACACAAATAGAAAAATGTCTGTCCAGACAAACACAAATGGACAAATGTCTGGCCAGACAAACACAAATAGACAAATGTCTGTCCAGACAAACACAAATGGACAAATGTCTGGCCAGACAAACACAAATAGACAAATGTCTGTCTAGACAAACACAAACACAAACAGACAAACACAAATGTCTGGACAAATGTCAGACAAACACAAATAGAAAAATGTCTGTCCAGACAAACACAAATGGACAAATGTCTGTCTAGACAAACACAAACAGACAAATGTCTGGCCAGACAAACACAAATAGAAAAATGTCTGTCCAGACAAACACAAATGGACAAATGTCTGGCCAGACAAACACAAATAGAAAAATGTCTGTCCAGACAAAAACAAATAGACAAATGTCTGGCCAGACAAACACAAATGGACAAATGTCTGGCCAGACAAACACAAATAGACAAATGTCTGTCTAGACAAACACAAACAGACAAATGTCTGGCCAGACAAACACAAATAGAAAAATGTCTGTCTAGACAAACACAAATAGACAAATGTCTGGCCAGACAAACACAAATAGACAAATGTCTGTCCAGACAAACACAAATGGACAAATGTCTGGCCAGACAAACACAAATAGACAAATGTCTGTCTAGACAAACACAAACAGACAAATGTCTGGCCAGACAAACACAAATAGAAAAATGTCTGTCCAGACAAACACAAATGGACAAATGTCTGGCCAGACAAACGCAAATAGAAAAATGTCTGTCCAGACAAAAACAAAGAGACAAATGTCTGTCCAGACAAACACAAATGGACAAATGTCCGTCCAGACAAACACAAATAGACAAATGTCTGTCCAGACAAACACAAATGGACAAATGTCTGGCCAGACAAACACAAATAGAAAAATGTCTGTCCAGACAAACACAAATAGATAAGTGTCTGTCCAGACAAAAACAAATAGACAAATGTCTGTCCAGACAAACACAAATGGACAAATGTCCGTCCAGACAAACACAAATAGACAAATGTCTGTCCAGACAAACACAAATGGACAAATGTCCGTCCAGACAAACACAAATAGACAAATGTCTGTCCAGACAAACACAAATAGACAAATGTCCGTACAGACAAACATAAATAGACAAGTATCTGTCCAGATAAACACAAATAGACAAATGTCTGGACAAACATAAATAGACAAATGTCTGTCCAGACAAACACAAAAAGACAAATATCTGTCCAGACAAACATAAATAGACAAATGTCTGTCCAGACACACATAAATAGACAAATGTCTGTCCAGACAAACACAAAAAGACGAAGTGTCACAAGATAGACACAAATAGACAAATGTCTGTCCAGAAAAACACAGGGCTCTCACATCCCATTTTGGGACTGAGGCCCGGGGCCTTAGAATTGGGAAAAATAACATTGTTTTCCTTAGAATTTGGAAAACTTGGGGTATAAATTGGGAAAAAAGATACTATTTTCCATTGGGAATGGGGCCGAATATCGGCCCCAAATCAGAGCCCTGAAACACAAATAGACAAATGTCTGTCCAGACAAACACAAATAGACAAGTGTCACAAGAAAGACACAAATAGACGAGTGTCCCCAGATAGACACAAACAGAAAAATGTCTGTCCAAACGGACACACTAACCAATGTCTGCCCATATACAGACAAAAATGTATATGTAACATGCAAAAACAAAAAGACAAAAATCTTTCCACATAGATAAGCACTTGTCATCAAACAGACACAAAATCTCTAAATGCTGGGATATGATTATTGCTACCATTTCTGTTCCTTTTCATAAATCTTAAAATTCAATCAACTTAAAAGATAAAACAGGAGCTGGAGAATCCTGTGTTTATTCAATAGTTTTTCTTCAGGAGATAATATCAATGTAATGTTTGAGTGGCTTGAAATTTCTAATATGTATGAAAAACAACTGCTTTGAGTCATGGAAATTTCAATTTGAAGTCGGGAAATGAAATAATATTTGAGAAGAAATCATGTAAGATGTAAAGAAAATCATCAGTAACAATAACTCACACATATAATCAAATTGAAGGCAAACAGGAGATACTTCAGGCATTTTAATCCACAATTCAACTCCATCTTGATATTTCAGCTTCTGAAAAATATAACAATTATGAAAAATTCAACAGGATTTTCATTCAACACTAAAGTAAGACGACACATTAAAAGTATTGTGAAGTGTTTGAAAATATCATCACTCCCCTTTGTCAAAATCTGGCATAAATTGAATAATGAAATAATTGTCTCCAGACAGGAAATTGTGTTTGTATAAGGGATATATGTTGAAGATTTTATGCTAATTAAGTCTATTGCCTGTGTACAGTCAAGGTCATTTTAGGTGGAGTCTCTATGTAGTAGCCGATAGGGTGAAAGCATTTCAGACAGAGTCTCCATGTAGTAGCTGATAGGGTGAAAGCATTTCAGACAGTCTCCATGTAGTAGCTGATAGGGTGAAAGCATTTCAGACAGAGTCTCCATGTAGTAGCTGATAAGGTGAAACTCAAGACACAGTCATCTGACTATAAACTCAATTAATGATATTTTAGCCATAATAAGTGAGAACAACTCAAAATGATAAAAAAAGTCTATATTTCAAAGGCACCAAAAACAACCACACTATTTTGATTTAAATTTCTCTACAAATCTACAAACTTTCAGATCAATTACAGCAGGAGAACTTCACAATAAATCTAAAATGTGCTTTTAGCCATTTTAGCATTTAAGATTTTAGCCATCATGGCACTATTTGATTTTGGACAAACCTGAAAAATAGCACTTAAAGGTTTAAAATATGAAAAGTCTACACAAAATGCACAAGGATGGATGAATCACGTTTATAAAAGCAAATAAATACAGAGCATATCTTGGGTACAACTGAACAAATGACTAAATGTTACCAGGGGTAACAGTGGACATGTGACTAAGTGTTACCAGGGGTAACAGTGGACATGTGACTAAGTGTTACTAGGGGTAACAGTGGACATGTGACTAAGTGTTACCAGGGGTAACAGTGGACATGTGACTAAGTGTTACCAGGAGTAACGGTGGACATATGACCAACATTACCAGGGGTACCAGTACTAAGTGTTACCAGGGGTATCGGTGGACATATGACTAACATTACCAGGGGTTCTAGTACTAAGTGTTACAAGGGGTAACAGTGGACATATGACTAACATTACCAGGGGTACCAGTACTAAGTGTTACCAGGGGTAACAGTGGACATATGACTAAGTGTTACCAGGGGTAACAGTGGACATATGACTAACATTACCAGGGGTACCAGTACTAAGTGTTACCAGGGGTAACAGTGGACATATGACTAACATTACCAGGGGTAACAGTGGACATATGACTAATATTACCAGGGGTAACAGTGGACATATGACTACCCAAGTGTTACCAGGGGTAACAGTGGACATATGATTAACATTACCTGGGGTACCAGTGGACATATGACTAAGTGTTACCAGGGGTAACAGTGGACATATGACTAACATTACCAGGGGTAACAGTGGACATATGACTAAGTGTTACCAGGGGTAACAGTGGACATATGACTAAGCGTTACCAGGGGTAACAGTGGACATATGACTAACATTACCAGGGGTACCAGTACTAAGTGTTACCAGGGGTAACAGTGGACATACCAGGGGTACCAGTACTAAGTGTTACCAGGGGTAACAGTGGACATATGACTAACATTACCAGGGGTACCAGTACTAAGTGTTACCAGGGGTAACAGTGGACATATGACTAACATTACCAGGGGTAACAGTGGACATATAACTAAGTGTTACCAGGGGTAACAGTGGACATATGACTACCCAAGTGTTACCAGGGGTAACAGTGGACATATGACTAACATTACCTGGGGTAACAGTGGACATATGACTAAGTGTTACCAGGGGTAACAGTGGACATATGACTAACATTACCAGGGGTAACGGTGGACATATGACTAAGTGTTACCAGGGGTAACAGTGGACATATGACTATGTGTTACCAGGGGTAACGGTGGACATGTGACTAGTAACAGTGGACATATGACTAAGTGTTACCAGGAGTAACAGTGGACATGTGACTAAGTGTTACCAGGGGTAACAGTGGACATATGACTAACATTACCAGGGGTACCAGTACTAAGTGTTACCAGGGGTGACGGTGGACATATGACTAACATTACCAGGGGTACCAGTACTAAGTGTTACCAGGGGTGACAGTGGACATATGACTAACATTAGGGGTACCAGTACTAAGTGTTACCAGGGGTAACGGTGGACATATGACTAACATTACCAGGGGTACCAGTACTAAGTGTTACCAGGGGTAACAGTGGACATATGACTAAGTGTTACCAGGGGTAACAGTGGACATATGATTATTATTACCAGGGGTACAAGTGGACATATGACTAAGTGTTACCAGGGGTAACAGTGGACATGTGACTAGTAACAGTGGACATATGACTAAGTGTTACCAGTAGTAACAGTGGACATGTGACTAAGTGTTACCAGGGGTAACAGTGGACATATGACTAAGTGTTACCAGGGGTAACAGTGGACATATGACTAAGTGTTACCAGGGGTAACAGTGGACATATGACTAAGTGTTACCAGGGGTAACAGTGGACATATGACTAACATTACCAGGGGTAGTGGACATATACTAAGTGTTACCAGGGGTAACAGTGGACATATGACTAAGTGTTACCAGGGGTAACAGTGGACATATGACTAAGTGTTACCAGGGGTAACAGTGGACATATGACTAAGTGTTACCAGGGGTAACAGTGGACATATGACTACTAAGTGTTACCAGGGGTAACAGTGGACATATGACTAACTAAGTACTAAGTGTTACCAGGGGTAACAGTGGACATATGACTAACATTACCAGGGGTAACAGTACTAAGTGTTACCAGGGGTAACGGTGGACATATGACTAACATTACCAGGGGTAACGGTGGTACTAAGTGTTACCAGGGGTAACAGTGGACATATGACTAAGTGTTACCAGGGGTAACAGTGGACATATGACTAAGTGTTACCAGGGGTAACAGTGGACATATGACTAAGTGTTACCAGGGGTAACAGTGGACATATGACTAAGTGTTACCAGGGGTAACAGTGGACATGTGACTAAGTGTTACCAGGGGTAACAGTGGACATGTGACTAGTAACAGTGGACATATGACTAAGTGTTACCAGTAGTAACAGTGGACATGTGACTAAGTGTTACCAGGGGTAACAGTGGACATATGGCTAAGTGTTACCAGGGGTAACAGTGGACATATGACTAACATTACCAGGGGTACCAGTACTAAGTGTTACCAGGGGTAACAGTGGACATATGACTAAGTGTTACCAGGGGTAACAGTGGACATATGACTAACATTACCAGGGGTAACAGTGGACATATAACTAAGTGTTACCAGGGGTAACAGTGGACATATGACTAACATTACCAGGGGTAACAGTGGACATATAACTAAGTGTTACCAGGGGTAACAGTGGACATATGACTAACATTACCCAGGGGTAGTGTTACCAGGGGTAACAGTGGACATATGACTAAGTGTTACCAGGGGTAACAGTGGACATGTGACTAGTAACAGTGGACATATGACTAAGTGTTACCAGTAGTAACAGTGGACATGTGACTAAGTGTTACCAGGGGTAACAGTGGACATATGGCTAAGTGTTACCAGGGGTAACAGTGGACATATGACTAACATTACCAGGGGTACCAGTACTAAGTGTTACCAGGGGTAACAGTGGACATATGACTAAGTGTTACCAGGGGTAACAGTGGACATATGACTAACATTACCAGGGGTAACAGTGGACATATAACTAAGTGTTACCAGGGGTAACAGTGGACATATGACTACCCAAGTGTTACCAGGGGTAACAGTGGACATATGACTAACATTACCTGGGGTAACAGTGGACATATGACTAACATTACCAGGGGTAACGGTGGACATATGACTAAGTGTTACCAGGGGTAACAGTGGACATGTGACTAGTAACAGTGGACATAAGTGTTACCATAGTAACTGGACATGTGACTAAGTGTTACCAGGGGTAACAGTGGTGTGACAGTAACAGTGGACATATGACTAAGTGTTACCAGGGGTAACAGACATGTGACTAAGTGTTACCAGGGGTAACAGTGGACATATGACTAAGTGTTACCAGGGGTAACGGTGGACATATGACTAACATTACCAGGGGTACAGACATATACTAAGTGTTACCAGGGGTAACAGTGGACATATGACTAAGTGTTACCAGGGGTAACAGTGGACATATGACTGTTACCAGGGGTAACAGTGGACATATAACTAAGTGTTACCAGGGGTAACAGTGGACATATGACTAACATTACCAGGGGTAACAGTGGACATATGACTAAGTGTTACCAGGGGTAACAGTGGACCAGGGGTAACAGTGGACTAACTAAGTGTTACCAGAGGTAACGGTGGACATATGACTAAGTGTTACCAGGGGTAACAGTGGACATATGACTATGTGTTACCAGGGGTAACAGTGGACATGTGACTAAGTGTTACCAGGGGTAACAGTGGACATATGGCTAAGTGTTACCAGGGGTAACAGTGGACATATGACTAACATTACCAGGGGTACCAGTACTAAGTGTTACCAGGGGTAACAGTGGACATATGACTAAGTGTTACCAGGGGTAACAGTGGACATATGACTAAGTGTTACCAGGGGTAACAGTGGACATATGACTAAGTGTTACCAGGGGTAACAGTGGACATATGACTAACATTACTAACAGTGGACATATAACTAAGTGTTACCAGGGGTAACAGTGGACATATGACTAACATTACCAGGGGTAACAGTGGACATATAACTAAGTGTTACCAGGGGTACCAGTGGACATATGACTAAGTGTTACCAGGGGTAACAGTGTTACCAGGGGTAACAGTGGAAATATGACTAAGTGTTACCAGGGTAACAGTGGACATGTGACTAAGTGTTACCAGGGGTAACAGTGGACATATGGCTAAGTGTTACCAGGGGTAACAGTGGACATATGACTAACATTACCAGGGGTACCAGTACTAAGTGTTACCAGGGGTAACAGTGGACATATGACTAAGTGTTACCAGGGGTAACAGTGGACATATGACTAACATTACCAGGGGTAACAGTGGACATATAACTAAGTGTTACCAGGGGTAACAGTGGACATATGACTACCCAAGTGTTACCAGGGGTAACAGTGGACATATGACTAACATTACCTGGGGTAACAGTGGACATATGACTAACATTACCAGGGGTAACGGTGGACATATGACTAACATTACCAGGGGTAACGGTGGACATATGACTAAGTGTTACCAGGGGTAACAGTGGACATATGACTATGTGTTACCAGGGGTAACGGTGGACATGTGACTAAGTGTTACCAGGGGTAACAGTGGACATATGACTAAGTGTTACCAGGGGTAACAGTGGACATATGACTAACATTACGAGGGGTACCAGTACTAAGTGTTACCAGGGGTGACGGTGGACATATGACTAACATTACCAGGGGTACCAGTACTAAGTATTACCAGGGGTAACGGTGGACATATGACTAACATTACCAGGGGTACCAGTACTAAGTGTTACCAGGGGTAACAGTGGACATATGACTAACATTACCAGGGGTACCAGTACTAAGTGTTACCAGGGGTAACAGTGGACATATGACTAACATTACGAGGGGTACCAGTACTAAGTGTTACCAGGGGTAACAGTGGACATATGACTAAGTGTTACCAGGGGTAACAGTGGACATATGACTAACATTACGAGGGGTACCAGTACTAAGTGTTACCAGGGGTGACGGTGGACATATGACTAACATTACCAGGGGTACCAGTACTAAGTGTTACCAGGGGTAACGGTGGACATATGACTAACATTACCAGGGGTACCAGTACTAAGTGTTACCAGGGGTAACAGTGGACATATGACTAACATTACCAGGGGTACCAGTACTAAGTGTTACCAGGGGTAACAGTGGACATATGACTAAGTGTTACCAGGGGTAACAGTGGACATATGACTAACATTACGAGGGGTACCAGTACTAAGTGTTACCAGGGGTGACGGTGGACATATGACTAAGTGTTACCAGGGGTAACAGTGGACATATGACTAAGTGTTACCAGGGGTAACAGTGGACATATGATTATTATTACCAGGGGTACCAGTGGACATATGACTAAGTGTTACCAGGGGTAACAGTGGACATGTGACTAGTAACAGTGGACATATGACTAAGTGTTACCAGTAGTAACAGTGGACATGTGACTAAGTGTTACCAGGGGTAACAGTGGACATGTGACTAACATTACCAGGGGTACCAGTACTAAGTGTTACCAGGGGTAACAGTGGACATATGACTAAGTGTTACCAGGGGTAACAGTGGACATATGACTAAGTGTTACCAGGGGTAACAGTGGACATATGATTATTATTACCAGGGGTACCAGTGGACATATGACTAAGTGTTACCAGGGGTAACAGTGGACATGTGACTAGTAACAGTGGACATATGACTAAGTGTTACCAGTAGTAACAGTGGACATGTGACTAAGTGTTACCAGGGGTAACAGTGGACATATGACTAAGTGTTACCAGGGGTAACAGTGGACATATGGCTAAGTGTTACCAGGGGTAACAGTGGACATATGACTAGGGTTAAAAAGGGTACTTTTATCTACAACTAAGTGTTACCATGAAAACTGGTATATGTAGATGGATTTACCTGCGGCAGTGATCCAATTTTGTTTTTCAAACTAAAAATACAAAGGAATGCTACAGAGGACTGATCTATAGTAACTGATATCAACCAAAACTACGTCAAGCGTATCCACTATCTCATTCAGATTTTTTCACACTATATATATATTTTAAACTTGATGAGTAGCAGCTGACATCCTAACTAGTACAGGTATAAATCAGAAAGAAAGTGCTATCATCAACATCTGTACAGAAACTCTCGTGTGAGGGTAAAGGTGAATGGACTAACACACACCAGTATTCTCCTGACCTAAATACCGAGCCCCACCTTAACCAAGCATCCTTGTACAGAGGACTATACATGTATGTAGCTCTCTAACAAAAATAATTACTATATGGTATTTACTGCTAGCTGTTTTCTCTATTTCAAATAAAAATACATGATAACCAAAGAACTCATCCAATTCAGCCTGAAGGCTACACATCATGTTAACATTTCAGCAAACAGCAAATGTACATCAAAGGCAGCTTTACAATGTTTCAAACAATGCCTGTGAGCTTCGGAAATTGAAATACAAGCTTTACATATAAATCTATACATGGCATATCGTTTGAAGGTCTGTCCAAAGATTCTAAATCCTATGAAAATATAAACATATCTATTGTTCAAGTCGTGAAAGTAAGGATGGTGGAGGAGGAAAAAAAAAGGATGGGGAGAAGGAGGTGGGGGAAGGGGAGGGGAGGAGGAGTGGAGGGTAGGGGGAGGGGGGAGGGAGAAAGAGGAGGAGGAGGAGGAGGAGGAGGAGGAGGAGGAGGAGGGGAGGGGGAGGGGGGGAGGGGGAGAGGGAGAAGGGGAAGGGGAGGGGAGAAAGAGGAGGGGAGGGGAGAAGGAGGAGGGGAGGGGGAGAGGGAGAAAGAGGGGGAGGGGAGAGGGAGGAAGAGGAGGAGGGGGAAGGGAGGGAGGAGGAGGAGGAGGAGGGGAGGGGAAAAGGGAGAGGGAGGGGGGAGAAGGAGGGGGGAGAGGGATGAGGAGGAGGAGGGGGAAGGGAGGGAGGAGGAGGAGGAGGAGGGGAGGGGAAAAGGGAGAGGGAGGGGGGAGAAGGAGGGGGGAGAGGGAGGAGGAGGAGGGGAGGGGAAGAGGGAGAGGGAGAGAGAGGAGAGGGAGGGGGGAGAGGGAGGGGAAGAGGGGGAATGAAGAGAAATGATTGATATTGCTAATACCTGGTGAGTAATTGCATAATGAACTTCATTACTAAACATGTACATGTGAACCTCTGTACTGTGGACAGTACTGAGATATAACCCACTCTATACTGTAGATAGTGAAGTAAAACTGTACAAAGCCTCCATATCAGCAAAGAAGCAATGATATAGAATGAAATAAGAGGCCCATAGGGCCTTAACAGTCGTCTAACTATTCTAACTATAGTTTAACCGTAATAGTGTTAGTGAGACCGCTATGACAACCAAATTATTGACAAGACTGGAAAATAACAGCAGGCTGTTGGAATCCTTTCTTTCACATCTTCATCAATTTTCAGCTCAGTGACATCAGTGGAACAGAAGTTTTAAGATTTGCTTTTCAACATTACAGTCCTTGCAGTCTGGATCTTGAATTTGTCCAAATAATCATAAAAACCATCTCGGGATCATCTTAACCAAGATTTCTCTTAATTGCGATTGAAGGACATGAGATGAAGTTGAAAATATGAATAGCTTATAGTGCATCAAACATGGAAAGCTAGAGGTCATGTGACCTTCAGAAGGAAGTTATTGGGAAGGATTACAAATTTCTACAGATAAAACAGAGGCAGTGATATGTAGTGAAAGCAAATACACAAAGACTGATGATGAGTAGGAAACCTGACAGGAGACTGCTGTCAAGGATACCATCAACACAATCTACACATCTTGTACAATTATGTAAGATTACATAATGCATACATCACTTAAAAATTGTCTTGGATTCCATGCTGAATCAGTGTTTTATCATACTCCAGGGTCATCCAGTACTCTCACATCAGATATATACATATATCATACTAAAAACACAAATTTAGAAAATAAAGAACATCCAATCTTTGCAAATGGTCTAAAAAATCAACCAGCTGTGATATCAAAATTTTGTACAGTGTATCACTACATTCCTTGGCAGAAATTCCCATAATACTAACAGAGCATTTTACACATTTATAATCTTACACAATTACATACTGTTTATAGACTTGTTACCTACCTGTATACATATCTAAACAGTCTGTGTACATAAAAAGAACTTTCACTTGCTGGCAAGCACATTTAACTTGTACAGGGTGTTTGACAAGTGTCCCTAATTATATCTGTGATCTATGATTGAGTCTAAACTTTAAAGTAAATATATTCTTTAGATGTTGATACTGGTTTTCATATATATATATATAATATTGAATTTATTAACAAATTTGAATTTTTCATAAATTTACCAAATAGTAATCTGTACGACAGTAACAGAACATGCTGACTTGTACATGATTGTTATGTGATATTTGTTCAGTACAGAACTATATTGCTGTTTATAAACCAAGAAATTATCTGTACTTGGCCTTACAATACAGTACAGTAGTCTGTAAATCATGTAATTATTTCTACATAGCCTTTTTAAAACACCATACAATGATATTAACTATAAACCACATAATTATTTATACTTGGCCTGAGATACATACAGTACAGATTTTGTAAATGTATATAAGCATTGAGATAAGGTACAGCCGTTTATAAACCATAAAATTATTTGTACTTGGCCTTACTTTATTCCAGCCTTCTTCCACATGTTAAATGTTTACACATTGAGAAATGTTCATTGAATCTTGGCTGGACTATAAATACTTACCTGTAAGAAAGATCTCTACTGAACCTGTACAGACTGTGATAATATTACTGGCCAACAACCTGATCACTACAACTGCACATTAAATTGCTGATTTTTTTCGAAACATTGAATTTAAACAAAGTGTAGTTCTGTATTATATATAATATGAAGATGTATTCCTTTACTATAGAATTCACGATATAACTTACCTTCGACAGTCCAGCTGCTGTACTTTTCTATAGAATGTTTATCAGCCAGACTACCTCTTTCATCAGCTATACACTTATTTCGTAATATACTGGTCTACCGTTCAGTATACACGTAGGAGTATCTGTTGTGTTCTTATATATAATGGTGTGTACGATGATTCATTGTCATCTTTCTGTGACTGGAGAAATGTGCAGCTTTACATAAGTCAATGTCGAAAAATTGTTAAAATCGTTAATATATTTGTGTGAATTAATTTACGTTTGAATAAATATGTTCTCCCTCTGTATACCTACCTCAGAGTCTTGTTTATCTTGACAAAGCTTCCTACAACAACAGTACTCACCTGCTATATGCTAGTAACCCAATCAGGTTAGTATCAAATATTAATTTCAGTAAACAAGCTGTTTCAACGTCATCACTAGGTCCTTATGGAAGATGATTTATTTGTCTAAATATAACATCTTGAAATGTGACTCAGTATAATAACCCTGTATCCTGTCCATTAGCTACAGTATCTCGAGTTAAGTATGTTAGGTGACTGTGTGTATTGATGAAGTAAACACATCTAAACCTACATCAGAAGCTGTGTAACATCAAATATAGGTATCTCCCTCATACTTAAAAGTCATGGTGATAGTGTATATATATATATATGGGTGGGTGCTGCGTGCGTGGGTGGGTGGGTGCATGCATGCGTGTACAGTGTATCTTATATTCTAAATTGAAGGATTTAAACTCAGAATGACTAACCTTACACTGTTGTCACTCCCTCCTACACAGCAGCTGTGTGGTCCCCGAGTGTAGCAGGGCTGTGGCCCCTAGTGTGATGTTAACTCAAACTAACACTGTAGTCACTCCCTCCTACACAGCAGGGGTGTGGTCCCCAAGTGTAGCAGGGGTGTGGTCCCCAAAGTGTGGCAGGGGTGTGGCCCCTGAGTGTAGCAGGGATGTGGTCCCCACACTGTAGTCACTCCCTCCTACACAGCTTGGGTGTGGTCCCCGAGTGTAGCAGAGGTGTGGCCCCCTTAGTGTAGCAGGGGTGTGGCCCCCGAATGTAGCAGGGGTGTTGGTGGTATAAAGTTGTTGTTAGAAAAAAAACAAAAATAATACTGTTGGTGGTATAAAGTTGTTGTTAGGAAAAAAAAAAAAATAATACTGTTGGTGGTATAAAGTTGTTGTTAGAAATAAAATTTAAATATTCTATATTTACCTTCTGTTACCTTTAAGGTCGTTTATCACAGCAGTGTCTCACATTAAATATGGACGATATTACAACAGAGAGAGACGTTTACAATACGGTGGTCTAGACAAGTTATATATATCACACAGTACCTTCCTTGGCTTATCTCCTGTAAAACAGGAATTCCAATGATTTTTTTTCTATCAATACTAAAGACATATATATATAGATCTGATTTAACATTGTTACTGATTACTATATATACACACACGCAATCAGTCATAAAAGTGTCTATTTTTCAAGCATTGACAAGCTGAAATTTAAACTTTGAGGAAAGTTTTATAAAATCTCAAATGAAATGATAACACAATTCCACACCTTATTATCATAGAACTCAGAAAATCCACAGTTTATGGTGGTAAAAAAATCACAGAGGCAGCGATTTTGTTGTGCATTTTCAGTTGATGATGTGAAGAAATAGTCCATGTTATGACATCACAATCGATAACCTATCAAAAATCCTCCAGGGCATATAACATAAGTGACACATATGTATAAGCTAGTATAATACATGGCCACTGGCAGATTATGTGATAAAATTAAAGTGTAACACATCGGAAATGATACATTGACTTAATCAGGAAAAATTTTCTGCAGATAAAGAAATGGAGAGTCACAGCTAGGATATCAGAATTCAAGCTCATCCTAATAACATACACATAATGTTTCTGGAAATAATAATATATATATTGATGTGATAGCGGTGATCAATTCTACTCCTTCATTATCATGGTCCTGACACATTAATTACACATTACATTACAGGTATATGATGATATACAGGTATGCTGTCTGTAGTACCTTGTATATATACAGTGGCCTTGTGTTCTGAGCTGCCTGGAGGCACAAACACTTCTGGTTTTGTATATCAATCATCACTTCATTGGTCAGTTCCTATCTAGAGCAGTTATCGTGGGCGAGGTCTATACATCTTTATGTAAAAGTACTGCTTGCAGTGATATTTGTCCTGTCGTATTCCCGAAAAAAGGTGGTTTCCACCTGTGCGTTTACTGTTATATCACCAAAGGAAGCAAAATTCATGAATATTTCCCCAAGGATTTGGCAGATATCCTGTCATATTTACCCAATTTATAAAGGCATAGGCAACATTTCATTGGATATGTAACACTGTCTCCCTATCAAAGGCAACATTTCATTGGATATGGTAACACTGTCTCCCTATCAAAGGCAACATTTCATTGAATATGGGTAACACTGTCTCCCTATCAAAGGCAACATTTCATTGAATATGGGTAACACTGTCTCCCTATCAAAGGCAACATTTCATTGAATATGGGTAACACTGTCTCCCTATCAAAGGCAACATTTCATTGAATATGGATAACACTGTCTCCCTATCAAAGGCAACATTTCATTGAATATGGGTAACACTGTCTCCCTATCAAGGGCAACATTTCATTGAATATAGGTAACACTGTCTCCCTATTAAAGGCAACATTTCATTGAATATGGGTAACACTGTCTCCCTATCAAGGGCAACATTTCATTGAATATAGGTAACACTGTCTCCCTATTAAAGGCAACATTTCATTGAATATGGGTAACACTGTCTCCCTATCAAGGGCAACATTTCATTGGATATGGTAACACTGTCTCCCTATCAAAGGCAACATTTCATTGAATATGGGTAACACTGTCTCCCTATCAAGGGCAACATTTCATTGAATATAGGTAACACTGCTTCCTATTAAAGGCAACATTTCATTGAATATGGGTAACACTGTCTCCCTATCAAGGGCAACATTTCATTGAATATAGGTAACACTGTCTCCCTATTAAAGGCAACATTTCATTGAATATAGGTAACACTGTCTCCCTATCAAAGGCAACATTTCATTGGATATGGTAACACTGTCTCCCTATCAAAGGCAACATTTCATTGGATATGGTAACACTGTCTCCCTATCAAGGGCAACATTTCATTGGATATGGTAACACTGTCTCCCTATCAAACCCTTTACAATTACAGTGGTTTAAAACTGAACCAAACTAGCAATACTTCGGTATGTAGTAAGTTGGAGAACAGAGAGTTACAGATAACTGGATCAATGACAAAATGGTGAAAGCATGCCAACTTGAAATCCTATCTACACACATGTATACCTAATTAGATAATGGATTATACAGAACACAATACAGGGTTTCCTGTGCCACCATCATTTTTCAGTCAACTAGTGCGGAAAATTGTTATCAGATTATCATCATACAAATAACATATCTAATCAAACTGCATCAAAATGTGACTGAAGGCCTCTACATAGTTCACAAAACATTGGGGATGATGTTACAGATATATCAATTCCTTGATGTTACAAAATTACAGAATAATACACACTGCAATAAATTGTACAGATAAAGGATACAATTTCATGGTAACATTACAGAAAAGATATTAATTTCATTGACATTCTGTTTTCCCTAGCTACAGCATTTGTACATGAATATGAAGTCCCCTATCAATTTGTCCAGTCATCCAACAAGTCCCATGTCTACTTGTCCAATCATCCAACAAGTCCCATGTCTACTTGTCCAATCATCCAACTTGTCACATGTCTACTTGTCCAATCATCCAACAAGTCCCATGTCTACTTGTCCAATCATCCAACAAGTCCCATGTCTACTTGTCCAATCATCCAACAAGTCCCATGTCTACTTGTCCCATGTCTACTTGTCCAATCATCCAACTTGTCACATGTCTACTTGTCCAATCATCCAACAAGTCCCATGTCTACTTGTCCAATCATCCAACTTGTCCCATGTCTACTTGTCCAATCAACTTGTCACATGTCTACTTGTCCAATCATCCAACTTGTCACATGTCTACTTGTCCAATCATCCAACTTGTCCCATGTCTACTTGTCCAATCATCCAACTTGTCCCATGTCTACTTGTCCAATCATCCAACTTGTCCCATGTCTACTTGTCCAATCACCCAACTTGTCACATGTCTACATGTCCAATCATCCAACTTGTCACATGTCTACTTGTCCAATCATCCAACAAGTCACATGTCTACTTGTCCAATCACCCAACTTGTCACATGTCTACTTGTCCAATCATCCAACTTGTCCCATGTCTACTTGTCCAATCACCCAACTTGTCACATGTCTACTTGTCCAATCATCCAACAAGTCCCATGTCTACTTGTCCAATCATCCAACAAGTCCCATGTCTACTTGTCCAATCACCCAACTTGTCACATGTCTACTTGTCCAATCATCCAACTTGTCACATGTCTACTTGTCCAATCATCCAACTTGTCCCATGTCTACTTGTCCAATCACCCAACTTGTCACATGTCTACTTGTCCAATCACCCAACTTGTCACATGTCTACTTGTCCAATCACCCAACTTGTCCCATGTCTACTTGTCCAATCATCCAACTTGTCCCATGTCTACTTGTCCAATCACCCAACTTGTCCCATGTCTACTTGTCCAATCATCCAACTTGTCCCATGTCTACTTGTCCAATCACCCAACTTGTCACATGTCTACTTGTCCAATCATCCAACAAGTCCCATGTCTACTTGTCCAATCATCCAACAAGTCCCATGTCTACTTGTCCAATCATCCAACAAGTCCCATGTCTACTTGTCCAATCACCCAACTTGTCACATGTCTACTTGTCCAATCATCCAACAAGTCCCATGTCTACTTGTCCAATCACCCAACTTGTCCCATGTCTACTTGTCCAATCACCCAACTTGTCCCATGTCTACTTGTCCAATCACCCAACTTGTCCCATGTCTACTTGTCCAATCATCCAACTTGTCCCATGTCTACTTGTCCAATCATCCAACTTACCCAATATGTATATACTTGTCTAACCATCCAGTACGACTAATGTTTACACCAAGTTTCATGATACTTGCTTAACTGTGAGCGAAGTTATGCTACAGACATGAGACATGAGAGGAGAGACGGACAGACATGAGAGGAGAGACGGACAGACAAAGTGGCAACTATATGCTCCCTGGAAAATCTTCTTGAAGCATTAACACATCTTGATTGCAAGAACCTGTGACTAAACCTACTCGGTCCTGGTACAGAAATTGGGCCATCTCTGTCAATAGTTAGTTTCAGTCAATATGTTTTGTAGAAGTGTTCGTAACCTAGATATTGACCCTTTTCTCACATGTAACCACTAAATGTCAATGATTTCACAAGACTTTGTTTACAACTTCTCCTAGTCTATATGTTAAAACCGTGCAGTAGTTAGGTGTATAGCTCACAAGTGTACAAGTATGATATATTTTATTATCAATCTGTTAACAGAGAATTCCTGTCAGTAAACATCTATAGACAATATAACAATATCATTTTCTAGAATGCAAGATGTCGCCAAAGAATCGACACATGTCGATTGGACTTTGCCTGGTGAAAAGCAGAGTCAAGGAGCCGAAAAACCTTCATCATCATCATTAAAATGCAAGTTAGACTTTCTACTTCAATAGTGGCCTAGGGGAACAGAGACATAAAAACACCCAGTTAACATCTCAAATCATGGAGCTACACACACACTTATAATAAACAGCAAAAGTTTGTACTAGTCAACTCTGTTCTAGTTCACGATGTTAATTCAATAAAATCAACAAAAAAAAATCTGATCAGTGTTTAAATATAAAAGTGTCGGTTAATTACAATAAATGACTAGGCATTCAAGAATGCCGTCCGCCTTTACAAGTAGAATTCTAAGACTCGCCGACAAATTACTGTTCCACAAGGTAACGCCCTTGGATGAGTAGACCGTTCTGAACAGCTACCAGCACGGACATCTATTCTAAATCCGTGCTACCAGTAGTCAGTGGTAATTTGGTGCCTCTTTTCTCGTACCAGTGATGTTTTCAAAAACAGATTATACCACTTACCGTCGGAACCTACCTGCTGTTGGTCAAGCACTCGGGGGCAAATCGGGAGCAGTTTAAATCTCTACCCGTTGTTGTTCCACCTGAACGCGGCGAAGGTGAGACTGGAAAACTATCGATTTTCAGTGGAAAAGCAAAAAAAAAGCTGTTCGACAGGTCTGTTAACTGTGATCAAAGTACTAAGCTACTAGAAGGGTGTATGTGTCTACAATTCTGAATCTGATCAACTTTACTCACCGTTCTCTGTAGTCTCGTGCAGCAATGTGGACGTTCGCGGGCTGAATGAGAAGGGCTGGGCACGGCAAGTATGCGATGTGTACGTGAGGATGCAGTCATGCGTGACGCAAATAACAATACGCCTGACCTATTTATTGGTGGGTGTTGTCCAAAAGGCTGAACAAAACAAATATATGGTGTGAATCATGCTTTGTAGCATTTGTATTCGCCGCCTCGCGGTTTGTTGGCTCGAGTAAATTAATTTAAATACGTAACATTCAGCACACGTACATTTAGAGCAAATGCTTGTTGTTATTTTCTTGATCATAGCTCTGGAAGGCCGAGAGATAGTAATGTACAAGTGGGTGGGTCATGGGTGGATCGTTCTTGGTGGTGTAGCAGACGTTTATATACACAAAGTGTGTATAATATGTCCCGTGCTAGGGACTCTATCGTTGTATTAATTAAGTCAAGAAGAAAAGTGACTTTTATGAACATAGATGTGCTTCGTTTAATTTCGGATAAGATATTTGTATCGATCAGTAGCAACACAGACACTATAACTGGTTGCACATCTCACCTATGTGTGAAAATAAGATATATGAGTCCAACTAGTTATCAAACATTCCTTTACAGGTGTACAATTGTGGCCGGAAGCTTCATATTGTTTATTTGTCTTCTCTTGTCTGACGGCGATCACTGGCCACACAGAAATATGGTGTTATCGTTGGAATTCGTATCTCTTATCAGGAATGAAAATGGTGTGTTATTTATCTTCACATAATTTGTTCTTCCTTTTTGTAAATGAGTACTTCAGTTTAAATTTTGTTTGATATAAATTGATCAGTATGTAATCACAACAAACGCCACATACAAAAGGAAAGTAAAACAAACATCTAAGACACTTCTGTATAATTTTCCCTTTAATATACTACCGATATTTTCCGTGTTAACACTAACAGATCCATCACACAAGACATACCAATTATGGTCGTACACTTGGTTTTTGTATGCCTATTGGGCGTAAACCGAAGCAAAGCTGAAGTATTCGAAGGTATATGAACAAAAGAAAGATTTTCACTGAGATTCTTGAAAAAAGTACTAGAAGAATAAGACCAGATGTTCCAGAAAAAAAAGCGCCTACTGCTACATCGACGACATGTAGGGAAGTCGCTGTCCAACAAGGGAAAGATGTAATACATCTTGGTAAAATCCTGTATCTGGTGCTTATTTCACACTTTTTAATTTTAATTTTAGAATCTCTTATTGATGATTTCAGTTTTTGACACCAAATGACATAAGTTGCTTGAGGCGAAGATTTTAAAACACACAAATGAATAGCTCATTTCAATTCATGTTTAGAATGAGGCACAGTAGAAATGAATTAAACTATAATACAGTTGTTACGTCCATGATGCTAAGTGCCTAAACTAGAAGGCGACTGAGGAAGGTCCAAACTAATCGTATTAAATATTCAAAAACCCGATAGAAAGGGTGTTTATCCATATCTATAACTGTTATGTCTGTGGTATTTGACCTGAGGCCAGATAGAGATGTGTTGCGTTCTCCGAGTTATCGTTCTTCGTTCAGTTCATTCCAATTTTAACGCCGTATACAAGGTTATTTGTTCTACTTGGTCCGAGTTTCATCTAGCCCTTAACCAGATGTTAGACATTTTGATGACCCTAGGTATGTCAGAATGTCTGACGCCTTGTGTAGGAGTCTGATGTCATGCTTTCTCTAAATAAATGACACATAATTCATGACTTTATCTTTTAGCAAAAAAAGAACCACAAAACACATGCCAAGTAAAGCCCTATGGTCATATTTATCAACTTCTTTTTACGGATTTTTGAACCCAGCAAATTAAAAAATTAACTTACTTTTCGCAAGTTTTATTTTCTTTCTGTTTATTGACTGACTACTAAGTATGTGGCGTTATTCACTTCTTGTTGAAGAATTATATACAGACGTCTTTCTGAAGTACATAATGTGGATTTAATTGTAGGTTTTAAAACATCCACATGAGAGAGTTCCCCTTGTCCTTCGTTCCTTGTCTAGGAAATAAAATCGACAAAAACTTGCAAATTACAAATCTATTTGCATGTGATTAATGCAAACATTGACAGTAATTTCTGTCCGTCCGTCCGCCCGTTCTTTAAAAATTCTTTCCGTTCCAATTTCTCGCATTTCATACCCATGGCTTCTTGGTGCTTGATGATGTCTTTTCAGTTTTGAGATTTATCAGAACTAAAATGGATAAAATGTGATCCTTTGTAGGAATGAGATGAGGTTGTTTCAATAGTTCTTTCCTAGTTTTGATTTAAAGGTAATCCTTGGTTTTTATCTGTATCTTTGCACTATTGAGACGGTTGTTATAGGTTTTTCTTGTGAAGATCACAACAAATTTTCTGTTACCTACAGATAGTTTAGTCACAGGTTTGTTTTATCTTGAAATACTTTTTTTTAACTTTGACACTGTTTCTAAAGTTCTGGTAGACATACACGTGTATCTAACGAAATCCACATTCTAGGACTGATGTAGATTATTTGTGAAACATTGACAAATGAATACCATTAAGCGTTATAAGGACCGCGATAGTTACGAAGATAGTCACGTGGTCTGTGCTGTACTTCATGGCTATATATATCCTTGACAATGGCACGAGACGGACCCCCCCCCGCCCCCCACTTGATCGGCCAACAAAACTATATCGTAACAAACCTACTTCATTAACCACTTAGACTACTCCTGCTAACACCCCATCTCTCCCGATACTAACCGCACAGTCACAAAATATAGCCATACAAACATCGGAAAGTTACAAGACGAAAGGAACAGCATGGGTTACAGAAAGTATAGACATTGGAAAAGCGGTTAGAGCGTGAAAGGAATGATAGGAAGGAAAAGAATAATTACACTCACATGGGCTAAAACGAAAATCACCACCAACACCATACTAACAACTAACAATTAGCCCACAGTCCGTCGGATGGGACTTAAAGTGGTGGCCCATGTGAGAGTGTCCAACTTGCACGATAAAGACCCCTCTTTGGCTTAGAGTTAAATTAACATTGGGAATATTTATTAAGTAATTTCGACTGGACCTCAAAATTCAATAAACATATCGGACTTTACATAGTATAGAAACCCCTTCATCTCCCTCTCAATCCTGACAACGGTCTTCTTGCTACGTCGTGCTAAATGGTAAGCTAGGTATACCATTAGGAACGGGGGTCGCCTTCTAAATTATAGTTTTTAAATTAGGACAAGTAGCATAGACGGCCCCTCTCTACCTCATCTCCATATCACACTCTTTCCCATCAATTCTACTTTTTCCCTCCTACTCTTTCCCCTGTTTTCGTCCGCTGAAAGACCGAAAGGTCGTAATAGTGGACGTAAAACCCGTTAAAATAAATAAATAAACAAAATAGCACGAGACAGACTTTCTGTATGTTATCTAGAGTGAAATAACCACCAAAAAAGAATGGAAGTATCTCTGGGAGATCGGAATGCTAAAAAGAGAGTCCTAGCTGTTCACGGTCAGGACATAGAATGTGCTGCCCTTCATCGCCATTCCGCCATCATATCGTTTCTGTTCACACAGAAGTTGTGAAATATCTAATTTAGTTAGTTGTGTAATACTTATTGACGGTTCACTTATAATCATCACAGCTTTAGGATTTATCTTAGAGACTTTTAATTAATTTGAAAAAAGAACCTCAACTATTTTCGATTGGAAATTCTAAAAAATATATTGAAAAAATTATGATAAAAGTTTCATCTGTGAATCCTACTAGAGCGATGAAAAATATGAATATATGACCTGTGAAATCAAATAACACCTTGAAAGTTTATAAATGTTTTTGTTTTATTTTTGTGTTGTTTTTGTGTTATTTTTGTTGTTTTTGTGTTATTTTTGTTTTATTTTTGTGTTGTTTTTGTGTTGTTTTTGTTTTATTTTTGTGTTGTTTTTGTGTTATTTTTGTGTTATTTTTGTGTTGTTTTTGTGTTGTTTTTGTGTTATTTTTGTGTTATTTTTGTTTTATTTTTGTGTTATTTTTGTGTTGTTTTTGTGTTATTTTTGTTTTATTTTTGTGTTGTTTTTGTGTTGTTTTTGTGTTGTTTTTGTGTTATTTTTGTTTTATTTTTGTGTTTTTTATGTAGTTTTTGTGTTGTTTTTGTGTTATTTTTGTTTTATTTTTGTGTTTTTTATGTAGTTTTTGTGTTGTTTTTGTGTTATTTTTGTTTTATTTTTGTGTTATTTTTGTTTTATTTTTGTGTTATTTTTATGTAGTTTTTGTGTTGATTTTGTGTTGTTTTTGTTTTATTTTTGTGTTGTTTTGTGTTGTTTTTGTGTTTTTGTGTTGTTTTTGTGTTATTTTTGTGTTGTTTTTGTGTTGTTTTTGTTTTTTTGTTATTTTTTTTTTATTTTTGTGTTGTTTTTTGTTATTTTTGTTTTATTTTTGTGTTGTTTTTGTGTTGTTTTGTTTTATTTTTGTGTTGTTTTTGTGTTATTTTTGTTTTATTTTTGTGTTGTTTTTGTGTTGTTTTTGTGTTGTTTTTGTGTTATTTTTGTGTTGTTTTGTGTTGTTTTTGTGTTATTTTTGTGTTGTTTTTGTGTTGTTTTTGTGTTATTTTTGTGTTGTTTTTGTGTTGTTTTTGTGTTATTTTTGTGTTGTTTTTGTGTTGTTTTTGTGTTGTTTTTGTGTTGTTTTTGTGTTGTTGTTTTTGTGTTATTTTTGTGTTGTTTTTGTGTTGTTTTTTTGTTGTTTTTTGTGTTTTTTTTGTGTTTTTTTGTGTGTTTTTGTGTTTTTGTGTTGTTTTTGTTTTATTTTTGTGTTGTTTTTGTTTTATTTTGTGTTGTTTTTGTGTTATTTTTGTGTTGTTTTTGTGTTATTTTTGTGTTGTTTTTGTGTTGTTTTTGTTTTATTTTTGTGTTTTTTTTATGTAGTTTTTGTGTTGATTTTGTGTTGTTTTTGTTTTATTTTTGTGTTGTTTTTGTTTTATTTTGTGTTGTTTTTGTGTTATTTTTGTGTTGTTTTTGTGTTGTTTTTGTGTTATTTTTGTTTTATTTTTGTGTTGTTTTTGTGTTGTTTTTGTGTTATTTTTGTTTTGTTTTTGTGTTGTTTTTGTGTTGTTTTTGTGTTATTTTTGTGTTGTTTTTGTGTTGTTTTTGTGTTGTTTTTGTTTTATTTTTGTGT
Source organism: Ylistrum balloti (assembly GCF_031769215.1). Lineage (NCBI taxonomy): Eukaryota > Metazoa > Mollusca > Bivalvia > Pectinida > Pectinidae > Ylistrum > Ylistrum balloti. Next base: position 166,182 of record NW_026781905.1, read on the forward strand.
TTTTTTATGTAGTTTTTGTGTTGATTTTGTGTTGTTTTTGTTTTATTTTTGTGTTGTTTTTGTTTTATTTTGTGTTGTTTTTGTGTTATTTTTGTGTTGTTTTTGTTTTATTTTTGTGTTGTTTTTGTGTTGTTTTTGTTTTATTTTTGTGTTGTTTTTGTGTTATTTTTGTGTTGTTTTTGTGTTGTTTTTGTGTTATTTTTGTGTTATTTTTGTGTTGATTTTGTGTTGATTTTGTGTTGTTTTTGTTTTATTTTTGTGTTGTTTTTGTGTTGTTTTTGTTTTATTTTTGTGTTGATTTTGTGTTATTTTTGTGTTATTTTTGTGTTGATTTTGTGTTATTTTTGTGTTATTTTTGTGTTGTTTTTGTGTTATTTTTGTGTTATTTTTGTGTTGTTTTTGTGTTGTTTTTGTTTTATTTTTGTGTTGTTTTTGTGTTATTTTTGTTTTATTTTTGTGTTGTTTTTGTGTTGATTTTGTGTTGTTTTTGTTTTATTTTTGTGTTGTTTTTGTGTTGTTTTTGTTTTATTTTTGTGTTGTTTTTGTGTTATTTTTGTTTTATTTTTGTGTTGTTTTTGTGTTGTTTTTGTTTTATTTTTGTGTTGATTTTGTGTTATTTTTGTGTTATTTTTGTGTTGTTTTTGTGTTGTTTTTGTTTTATTTTTGTGTTGTTTTTGTGTTGTTTTTGTTTTATTTTTGTGTTGTTTTTGTGTTATTTTTGTTTTATTTTTGTGTTGTTTTTGTGTTGTTTTTGTTTTATTTTTGTGTTGTTTTTGTGTTATTTTTGTGTTGATTTTGTGTTGTTTTTGTGTTATTTTTGTGTTGTTTTTGTGTTGTTTTTGTTTTATTTTTGTGTTGTTTTTTATGTTATTTTTGTTTTATTTTTGTGTTGTTTTTGTGTTGTTTTTGTGTTATTTTTGTGTTGTTTTTGTTTGTTTTTGTTTTATTTTTGTGTTGTTTTTGTGTTATTTTTGTTTTATTTTTGTGTTGTTTTTGTGTTGTTTTTGTTTTATTTTTGTGTTGTTTTTGTGTTATTTTTGTGTTATTTTTGTGTTGATTTTGTGTTGTTTTTGTTTTATTTTTGTGTTGTTTTTGTGCTGTTTTTGTTTTATTTTTGTGTTGTTTTTGTGCTGTTTTTGTGTTGTTTTTGTGTTGTTTTTGTGTTGTTTTTGTGTTGTTTTTGTTTTATTTTTGTGTTGTTTTTGTGTTATTTTTGTTTTATTTTTGTGTTGTTTTTGTGTTGATTTTGTGTTGTTTTTTTTTTATTTTTGTGTTGTTTTTTTGTTGTTTTTTTTTTATTTTTTTGTTGTTTTTGTTTTATTTTTGTTTTATTTTTGTGTTGTTTTTTGTTGTTTTTGTTGTGTTGTTTTTGTGTTGTTTTTGTTTTATTTTTGTGTTGTTTTTGTGTTATTTTTGTTTTATTTTTGTGTTGTTTTTGTGTTGTTTTTGTTTTATTTTTGTGTTGTTTTTGTGTTATTTTTGTGTTATTTTTGTGTTGATTTTGTGTTGTTTTTGTTTTATTTTTGTGTTGTTTTTGTGTTGTTTTTGTTTTATTTTTGTGTTGATTTTGTGTTATTTTTGTGTTATTTTTGTGTTGTTTTTGTGTTATTTTTGTTTTATTTTTGTGTTGTTTTTGTGTTGTTTTTGTTTTATTTTTGTTTTTGTTTATTTTTGTGTTGTTTTTGTTTTATTTTTTTTTTTTTTTTGTGTTATTTTTTTTTTATTTTTTTGTTGTTTTTTTGTTTTTTTTTGTTTTATTTTTGTGTTGTTTTTGTGTTGTTTTTGTTTTATTTTTGTGTTGTTTTTGTGTTATTTTTGTGTTATTTTTGTGTTGATTTTGTGGTGATTTTGTGTTGTTTTTGTTTTATTTTTGTGTTGTTTTTGTGTTGTTTTTGTTTTATTTTTGTGTTGATTTTGTGTTATTTTTTTGTTATTTTTGTGTTGTTTTTGTTTTATTTTTGTGTTGTTTTTGTGTTGTTTTTGTTTTATTTTTGTGTTGTTTTTGTGTTATTTTTGTTTTATTTTTGTGTTGTTTTTGTGTTATTTTTGTTTTGTTTTTGTGTTGTTTTTGTGTTGTTTTTGTTTTATTTTTGTGTTGTTTTTGTGTTATTTTTGTGTTATTTTTGTGTTGATTTTGTGTTGATTTTGTGTTGTTTTTGTTTTATTTTTGTGTTGTTTTTGTGTTGTTTTTGTTTTATTTTTGTGTTGATTTTGTGTTATTTTTGTGTTATTTTTGTGTTGTTTTTGTTTTATTTTTGTGTTGTTTTTGTGTTGTTTTTGTTTTATTTTTGTGTTGTTTTTGTGTTTATCTTGATCTTGGCTGAACGTTGTAATGTGCTCTTTGCACTATTTTACTACTACATGTACATAATATATAATTTTACATGGTTTATTCCAAATGTTTAAATATGGAATTCTGCAGAACTGCAATTTTCGTTTAAGATTTTCTGACTGTAGATTAGCTAGACTTATCTCAGTCAAATTTATTTCTGGTTCTTTACTATTCTTTTCAGTTATAACGCGCGTTATCTGAGGCGACGTGCGAAGCGTTGATGTGACGTTGATCAGCATGGCGCCAAAATGACGTTAGCTTATTATCCTCTGTTGTCCAGACCGCATCTATACTCCTGAGATAAAATCCAGATTAGCAGCGAGTTAATAGGAGGCCTTCATGAAAAATGTAAATTTCACGAATCTTGAAATATACATCTAACCTTTGTGGATACTGTCATGTTCACCACACCATAGTCATTCTTATTTGTTTCTTTTTGCGCCAATTTTCTGAACAGGTGCTACTGTGCAGATGGAATCATACTGTCCACAAATAAGGTGTCCGTTAACTGCAGACTTCAGACAGCTGAAGCAGAAAACATGATGACATTTTGTACACGTCATGGTCTTACATCCACTCTCGTGTTCTATAAATAGTTCACATTTCGGACAGGCTCGAACTTGGGGTACACCCCGTATATCGCTATATTGCATTGTTACCCGTTGACAGTTATCTAACACGTCCTGGGTATGCTTGTGTTGACAATTATGAGGATGCACCCCAGGTCTATAACACTCCCAACAAAAGCTGTACGATGTCCTGCCATTTTCCTTACATACCTGACACGCCACATACTTGTTATTGGTATCGATTCTCGTACAAAAGCTTCTACACTGTGGACATTCACGAATATCATTAGATTCGGCGATGAAGACGTCGGACATTTTCCTGGTGAAAAACACAGATTCATCTTCGGACATATCAGCTTTACAAGCGATTTCTGCAAAGTCCCATATGGTACTGCATTCCATACATTTAAACCCAAGATCGTTACTGTTGAGTTTGGTCAAGCAGTATCTGTAGATGTTCTCCGGGGCTGAAATCGAATTTAGAGAGTACAGTGATTAGAAAATAACATGTTTCTGTTCGTAACAAGAGGTCCATGGGCCTTAACGGTCATCTGACTAAAAAACAAAACAAAACACAACAAAACAAAACAAAAAACCAAAAAAAAAGCAAAAACAAAAAAAGTTTCAACAGGTAGAAAAGCTAATTTCTTTTCAACTTTGAATGAAATTTTATTAAGAAGCTGTTTTCAATGATACTAATGGTAGTTTGGTGAGGAATAGTTAACTGTAACAAGTGCTACCTATTTTTGACGAGTGAAACTTGAGAAGAAGTTTGAAGTAAGTGTTGCACAGTAAATCATGATTGCGCAGTCATGTTACAGAAAGGCCTCCCTGGCTTCCGTATCGAAGTTTTGACAAGATCGAAAAATAACAACACTTGGAAGGCTACCTTTCCTTATTAATCACACAGATTTTTAGCTCAATGGCACCAGTGGAAGTGGAGAAGAAGTTTTTTTTTTCAAGATGGCGGCAATGGCGACCATCTTTGATTTCAATTATACCCGAAAAATAACAACACTTGGTCAGGACCATCTCAAGATCATTCCAATACATTGCTGTTAAAATACGTGTGTGGAGGGAGATTAGAATGAACTTGAAGAACAAGTAGATTTAAGACTTGGCACTTTCAATTTTTAATCACGGCTTAACTGCATAATTTGCATAGGCATTATTGTATGACGTCATATCAAAGACGAATATGTGACGTCATAATTTAATGGAAGATGATTATTCTATTAAACAATTCTGTTTAGTTTTGGACTGAAAATTTGGATAAATAGAATTTCTTTTTCTTTAAATGAGATTTTCTGAATATCTATGTTTTATTTACCAATGGCCAAGTGCTCGCTCAATTTTACCTTCCTATACTCTGGAGATTGGATGTTTATTTATCTAAGTCCGTGTTGAAACTTTCAGCAACCCGTAATATTTGAGAAAATTCCTTTGGTATGATCAGATCTTGTGGTACATGTTATACGATAACAATAGTTGATAACAACCAGAGACATTTTGATATTTAATTCTGTCGCAGTGCGTTCAGATAAATGCATATTCCACTTTTTATCAATATTTTTTTCGCTGCTATTTTTTAAAAATAAAGTAGTTCATTGTGTACGTGGAAGAGTGTACTTGTACAACAATCCGATCCATGGCGAGTTTTTTGTTAACATACTTGCTGCATGGCCACAAGACATTTCGATACGGTCCCCGTCCGCCATGTCACCTTCGAACATATCTTCCTTGCGCGTTCTCTTCTCCTTCGGAACACGTCGGGACTCCCTGTGGATCATTACTTCCACGATATCATCGGTTACTGAATCAGAGAGTTCGGTTTCCAATATCGTTGCTTTGTCGATGACGTCTATGTTGTCGGTGCATTCCCCAAGGGATTTGGCGACAGCCATCTTAACCTCGTGAACTGTGTTTGGTCGTTCCTGTGACACGAAAACGTAGTTTTTGATTTAGTCATATCTCTGAAAACTTTTCAGACCGTGTATAGAATAAACAAAATGGAGGCCATAAGACATTTAAAGCTGCCGCCTGTGGGAATGGCATGTATTTTTTGTTTAGGTTATGTCTGTGATTAGAGGGCATATATTTTACTATTTAAGATAAGTATTCTTTTGTGTGTTTTTAATAGATGTAGAGAAAAATTGTCCCAGGCATTGTCGTCCAACCCTCTTCAGTTATCAGCGTTCAGACGTTCTGTCGACTTGGGATAGCTCACCTAGATCAATTGCGATTTTGAGCAAATTCTTTAACATCCTTTTCCTTCTTTAGGAATTCAATTTTATGTGTGGCCGGGTGGCGCAGTGGTAATGCTTTCGCCAAGCCGTCCAGGGTTCGATTCCCGGAATGGATGTGAAAAACCGTGTACTCCGGTTTCCACCCAGTAAGACCCCTCTCGCGCGTCCATTCGGGTTAACAAGAGCGATTAAAAAACTTGCTTCGGAATAGTTGTAAAACGAATAAAGTTTATCATTATTTTTGGGAATTCAAGGATTCTTTCCCGATTTCCTGTGAAGCATCCATGGATGATGGAGAATAAACAAACGATGGATCTCGTCCCTCTGGAGCGGGAGGGGCGAGATCTAAGAGGGAGAAATGGACGAAAGTCTTTGAAATCCTTTTGCTTCTGTAAACATGCCAGGCTCCCTGGGGCGGGACCCAATAGGGGAAATAGATAAAAAACATCTTTACCAATCCTCCATCTTAGCCTTCAATCTGTCCCGATTTTGTCTGAAGCATATCTGGTTGAAAGGAACCCAATTTTGTATCAACCAGAAGTCTGACATCAGATGTGTAATGCCAAAAGGCAAAATGTGAGTTCTTAAAAATCCTTCCGTTCAAGGATATTGTCCAAGTTTGAAACATTTTTTTAATGAACGATGGACCAAACTCTGTTTAATCACAAGTCGAGTGACGTAATAGCTGAATTATCCATGTGAACAGTATACGTTAGGATATCAGACTGAACCAGACTAATCTATCACAACGCTGACACGCCCACTTCCATTCAATATTTACCGCGTTACAATAAGTAATAGAAATATTAAACATCATTTCATCTAAAAATAGATTAAGATTGTAGTGTACCTACCTCTAACATTACTGTAGCACTGGATCTACTTGAAACTCTTCGATATGTAAATATGATGTCATCTGGAATGTAATAATCAATTCAAAAGAACACTCATGGCTAGCGTTTTCACATTCAAGGGAGACAATTATCAGAAGAAAGACAAAAAAATATAAATCTTGATGATGAGATATGAGATATAGAATTAAAATGAATACTCTATATGTAAAATCTCGAAATGGAAGGGAAAGCTTTCTTATATGTAATATAATAATGTATCACATAAATGTTATAATTATTTGTCAGATCTGAATGATTCTCAAAATAATATCTTTCTGCTTCAACAAACTCTTTTCCCTGAAACTTGCGCCTTGTGAAGTACAATCCTGGTCTTGGGATCCCTCATTCATACGAAATAACTTCCTTATCATCCACTGAAAATAGAAAGAATATTACGGAAATCAGCGCAATTTCACATCCGCCCGAAAATTCGTGGTTATTGTAATTATCTACGATTAGTCAATTAGTGACTTTGTAAATTAATTACTTTTTGGAAATAATATTGTTCATCTAGATCTCCCAGAGTTACTTCCCTTTTTCTATTCAACTATGGATTTTTTGGTATTTATTATGATTGACAATGTATATACTTACAGCCTCAATGTCCATATAAGATAAAATTGAAATCAGAATTAAAATATGAAAAATAGTAATCAATAGTTCATTAGTGCATTTACAGTAGAAACGTTGCCACGTAGTCACGTACTGGGGTAACTCGTCAACTTATCAATTAATAACAAAGAGTTTTCATCCACCTTATGGTCCTCTTGTCCTACCCTTCGAAATCGAAAATGTTTTGATGTATATATTTTTCACGACTTTAAAAGATCTTCATGGTAAAGCTGAATTTCTGTAAAGACGCTGCTGGTATGTAGGCTATGCAACCCAAGTAAGAATTTTGTGCCCCTCTTTGTACATTCTCAATAATGTTTATCTCTTTGGTCTTTGTTTGATTCCACACGCGTATTTCAAGCATGATTAACGCCGATTAAATATATGAAGCTGGAACATCAACTCATCAGGATAAACAAAAGTTACACGTATCAGTCATGTGATGCCGTGTGCCTTATACACGTATCAATCATGTGATGCCGTGTGCCTTATACACGTATCAATCATGTGATGCCGTGTGCCTTATACACGTATCAATCATGTGATGCCGTGTCCCTTATACACGTATCAATCATGTGATGACGTGTGCCTTATACACGTATCAATCATGTGATGACGTGTGCCTTATACAAGTATCATGTGATGCCGTGTGCCTTATACACGTATCAGTCATGTGATGCCGTGTGCCTTATACACGTATCAATCATGTGATGCCGTGTGCCTTATACACGTATCAGTCATGTGATGCCGTGTGCCTTATACACGTATCAGTCATGTGATGCCGTATGCCTTATACACGTATCAGTCATGTGATGCCGTGTGCCTTATACACGTATCAGTCATGTGATGCCGTGTGCCTTATACACGTATCAGTCATGTGATGCCGTGTGCCTTATACACGTATCAATCATGTGATGCCGTGTGCCTTATACACGTATCAATCATGTGATGCTGTGTGCCTTATTCACGATTTGATAGATAAGGATACTGATAGTTCGAGTCACTGCTGTAAACTTTGAATAGATTGGTTGACAAAACAATGAATGGTACTTAAGTAGCCACTTTGTTGACAAATGTTGCAGTTTATTCAGATTCAGTGATGGTTTACACCCAGATCCAGAAGGGTACTCACTAAAAATAAGTTGTTATTCTATCAGTAAAGCGAACGTTCTGTAAGCGAGCTATGACAAATACAAACTGCAAATAGCTTGTGAAAAATTTAGTCATCATAATTAATCCCCGCTTATTGTATCATATGTTGAAAAAGTTAAGGAACTGTACACAGCATGCCTACTAATAATCTGTTTGAAAATCCGTAAACTAAAAATATATTACATGTTATAGAATGCATCATATGGCCACCAAGCCTTTGTATTATGGACTTGACGGAGAGGCCTTAGTCGTGCTGGCCTTTAAATGCAAATTGTCAAAAATATATATTCTGGACGGCTTATCAACACAGTCCTTCAACTTAGGTTTTCAATAGATAAAGAAATGATACGCGTGGTGTTTTTTTATCAAGAGAACTCTCGATATGTCAACAAATAAAGGGGCGTAACTGTCGAGTCATTGGTTCTCAAAATCGAAAACAAAAGTTAATTTTCCAACGTAATGAATAGTGACGATAACATATTTACATGCTAAGGTTTATCGACAGACAAATCCGATGGACGGTTCTTCCAACATGAAATTGATGCTTTAAGGAAACAAATGGGAATGCATGCTTCCGTTATTCCGAACTGTCTACGGGTTTTCCAAAGGTGACACCTTCAAATCTAAAGAGTGTCTAACACCACTTTTATAAATCTAAAAACTCTAAATAGACAAAGATAGTTTACTACGTATATTGCACGTGTGTCGGCCTGCGCGTGTTTTGATTTACACACTCACCATATCTGTATGTTTCCTGGTAGATCCTATATCTCTATATTTTGAGCCACCTATAATCCTTGTGATCGTAGATCTATACACAGTCAAGTGACGTCACTTGATTCAAGATAACACTAACTCTGAATACAGAGACGGTCAGTTATTATTATGAATTGTCATGGTGTTTTTTTATTTTGATTTAAACATAGTTTATTTGTTGTATAACAAAAAGGATTTGGCACAAGTTATCACAACAAATTAAAAACGCCTTCTCCGAAAGATTTCAATATACAAGTTTCATGACAACAATAACAATTTTTAAACATATATATATAGATAACCGAATAAAGAAAGATGGGGTGGGGGTGGGGGTTTGGGGTGGGTTGGGGGGGGGGCTGGGGGGGGGGGAGAATGGAGTAGGAAATATAAAATAAACATGCTACTAATCTCAATCTTAACATCTTTTACTATTTTTAATGTATGTTTGAACCAGAGACATATATAACATACGCCTCTGTTTGAACTAAAAGAAAAATATTTTCATTGCCTTTTCAGACAGGTTTGAGGAACCAGAAAGAATAACAACAGTAGAAACATTGCAGTAAGGTGAGATACCATCTATCATAACTTGTCTTTGTTGTGTATACAGTATACAATCACACAAGTAATGCATTACTTTTACACACCCATTGACACATGTTGGATCGCTCACACCATTTACTCTATACAAATCATACTTTAAACTACAACATGAATGACGCCATCGCGTGTGTAAAATACTTAGAGAACGATTTCAAACATGAAAAAAAAACTTTTTAACATGTCATTTTGGCTGCGATGAATAAGAAACTTACAACTGTTTACGAATGGCGGTTCTCTGACACTGTTTGGTAAATCATTCCAAAGGCTTATATAAGAGAGGAAAAAGATTGAAATGAACTAGACAGTCGGAAGTTGGGAATGGTGTAATTTTCAGTATTTCTTACTTGAAATATATTTCGTTCGTGTACTGTAGGAGGAAGCATGTTAGCTAGATAAGGTGTTAGCTTATTGTGGATTTAATACATGAGAGAAAGTTTCTTAAGTTTTATTCTGTCAGATAGAGGCTCAAGTTGGGATTGTAGATATAGCGATTGTTTACTAGAAAATGATGGCAGACCAGTTATGATTCTAATTGCTTCCAGCTGAGCTTCCTCAAGTTTGAAATTTTACATCTGCCAGAGAACAGCCATCCCAAACTTCACAAGCAAATTCCAATTAAGGTAAAACAAATACTTTATATATTTTCAACAAAGATTTCGAGGTCAATAAAAACTCGAACTTTCGAAGTACCCTTTTCGTGCACGATTTGTGATGTAATGACCATTTTGCACTAAATACTATACTATTGACGGAACTCCAGATTTTTAAATGTCGATCATTTTATGTATAAACAAAACATCATCTCTCAATTATGTAAAAGGTTTTGTTGTGTACTGTCTACATCACATTTTAAGTTATTCTGTTGTCAGTGTGATATCGATAAGATATCACCCCTTACATAAATTTTGCTCTGACCACACGTTTGAAATAACTCCTATTGGTGCTAGTGTTGTGATTGGATGAAACGGTTCCTATCGTTTGAATTCATGACTGTGAAGTAATAATTCTACGGCGTCATACATGCCGCCATGCTTTGTGAATGATCATGACAAAAGTTGCGGAACAGAAAAAATGTTGCTCTCACGAATGCTTCCGTATTTATGTGATTTCGCGAGAGGTGTCTTAAAAATCCACATACAAGATATCTATACTTATCAGAAAGGCTTTGGTCATACCTTAAATGATTATTACTGAATATGATCTCATGAATATGACGTCATAATATTAAATGACGTAACACACTTTATGACATCACGTTAGAACATATTCTTTAAGAATGATTTGTGTAATATTTCCCACAACCATTGCTCGAGTGATACAAATAATTGAAATATAATAATACATAAAAAAAATCAGAACCTGAATTAGCTTACAGTATTTCTATCTGTTTCGTTAACCCTACATAAAAATTCTCGTAAGGTCAAATACATCTATCCTAAATAACCTATAGGTCTGGTTAAACAATATAGGCTTTCGAAATTACAAGGAAAGACCAAAGGAATTATCTACTCCCGTACTTCTGAAATAGTGTTATGGTTTATGTTTCTAACCAAATTAAAGCAACTAGAAGATGCGATATTGAATTCGTGGATGGTGAATTAATATGGCTTCAATTGGAATTGCCGTCGAGTTGTATTTTCCTGTGTACTATCTATAGACCACCTAATGCGGCAAATTCCTTTTGGGATCATATGCATGCCTCTATTGAAAAAAAATAGATATTACATCGAACATAATCATTGTTGGAGATGTTAACGTTGATTTAATTACAATGACACAGTATCATAGACTCTCTGAAATTCTTAATAATTTTGATTTAAAAAACATTATTACCCAACCTACTAGAATAGGAAACACACGAGCTACTCTTCTAGATCCAATCATACTATCTGAATCAATTAATGTATAGAATCATCAGTATTGCCTATTACTAGAGACATTAGTGATCATGAAGCATGTTTAGCATCTATTGAGGTAAATTTCAAATAAACAAAGTCTTATAAGCGTCAGGTTTGGTGTTATAAACATACTGACTTTACTAAACTAAATAGATTAATAGAAAACTTTTCCTGGGAAGATATGATTCTTGAATCTAGGGATATTGAGGAAGCTTGTTTAAATTTTACTGATCAATTTATATCCTTTGCAAAAGATAGTATTCCATCTAAACTTGTCACTATACAACCCAACGACAAATCGTGGATGAATTCGGAGTTGCGTAAAAACATCAGAATCCGCAATAGACTACATAAAAAAGCTAGGTTAACCAAACGTGAGAATGACATATTGAATTTTAAAAGAGCGAGAAATCGAGTAAATAACATGAAAAAACACGCCCGTGAAAACTTTTATGGAAATTTAGATGACGTCATTGACAGTTTTATTAAATCCGACACCAAATCATATTGGAAATTACTCAGAAATTTAATTTAATCAAAGAATGCAACCAATGAGATACCTCCTCTTATAGATCCACATCATGACTGGTAATATAAAACATAACGATACAGATAAAGCGGAACTACTAAATAATTATTTCATTTCAATTAGTCAGTTAGACGACTCTGAAGTTCAGGTACCAAACCTAGCCCCTAAAACAATTTCAAATTTTAGCAACTTAATTATTGATACAGATGAAGTAATCGATGTTCTCAAAATATTGAAATTAGGTAAAGCATCTGATGTAGACGGGATCAGTCATCATATGTTACGTTATACAGCTCACACTGTGTGTAGACCTATAACACTATTATACAATATGTCTCTCACACAGTGTGTTTATCCTAATTTGTGGAAAAAGGCAAAAGTTATGCCTCTTTATAAAAAAGAAGAAAAACATTCGCCATCTAATTATAGACCGATAGCATTGTTATCCACGGTTGGTAAGGTTTTTGAAAGAGTGGTTTTTAAGCATATTTATAATTATTTTTTAACAAATTCGTTATTTTATTCAAGGCAATCTGGTTTTATGCCTACTCACTCTACCGTTCACCAGCTCATTGAAATCTACCACAACATTTGTCTCAATCTTGAGGAAAAGAAACACATATGCATCGTTTTTTGTGATATTTCAAAAGCATTTGACAGAGTTTGGCACAAGGGTCTAGTATCAAAACTTAAATCTTATGGTATATCAGGAAACATTCTGAACTGGTTAATACATTATTTAAAATCAAGACAACAAAGCCTTTGTAGGTGAACATTTTTCTAATTACCAAACAATTAAAGCTGGAGTTCCCCAAGGTTCAATTTTAGGGCGTCTTTTGTTCCTAATTTACATCAATGATATAACTGATGAATTATTAAGCGTATCACGTTTGTTTGCCGACGATACTTCATTGACTTATGGCTCTTCCTCTATACTAGAAATAGAACGAATTTTAAATTTTGATATGCAGCGTATAAAAGATTGGTCCAAAAAACGGTTGGTAACATTTAATCCTATTAAAACTAATGTCATTTTTATCTCAAACACGTTACGAAACAATGCCATTCATTTACAATTCGGTGAAACAAGATTAAATATGTCAGAAAGCCACAGGCACTTAGGAGTTTTATTGAGTGCAAATGCAGTGGGGGAATAATGTTGACTTTATATATCAGTCAGTATTAAAAAAGATCAATGCCTTAAGGCAATTAAAATTTTTAGTAAATAGAAAAACTCTATCTAAAATTTATACCTCATTTATACTGCCAGTTCTTGAATACTCTTGTGAAGTTTGGAGTGGTTGTTCTAAATTTCATTCTGATTTACTAGAAAAATTACAGTTAGAAGCAGCGAGAATTGTGACCGGTCTACCAAGTTACGTTACTAGGCAAGCATTATATTTCGAAACGGGGTGGGAATCATTAGAAAACAGACGAAATAGAAGAAATTTGATTTTGTTTTACAAGATCCATAATAATCTAACACCTTCTTATTTACACGATCTTTTACAAACAGTTAACAGTAATTTAAACAGGTATGAATTAAGAAATAACAATGATTATGTATTACCGAATTATAGACTAACCAATCCCTGACTGTCTTTCTTGTCTAACACTATTAAACTCTGGAATAATCTTTCCGATGAAACAAGAAATCTACCAACTGTGTCTAAATTTAGAAAAGCTATCAGTTCAAGACAAAACAAATCTACTATTTTTTTAATTACGGACCACGTCGTTTAAATATAATTCATACTAAATTAAGATATAACTGCTGTGCGTTAAATAACGATTTGTACCGTATAAACTTAGTAGAATCATCATCATGTTCTTGTGGTCATTTTTGTGAAGATGCATATCATTACTTTTTTGAATGTCCTAATTATACTATTTTGAGAGCAAACATGTTTGTAAATTTGCGTCCGTATTACCCAATTAATCTCGAAACTCTTTTGTCTGGAAAATCTGAACTCGCCGTTACTGAAAACGAAGACATTTTTCACATCGTACAAACATACATGCGGGCCAGCAACAGATTCTCACTTCACTCTGTGAATTGGCGATCTTGCCCTCTTCTCCCTTCTGTATCTCTAATAACTACTTGTAACTATATTTATTTTTAATATTGAATGTTATTAATTAATTACGAGGAATGCTTGCCTGGCACTTTAGTTAAGCTTAATTGAAAGCCTTGAAGAGAACGAGATGGCCTATAGGAATGGTGTTTTAATGAACTGTGTAAGAAGGAATGATGTGTTGTGCAGTTATAGCGCCAGACATGAGCGTTGACTACGTCCGATTGTTAATTCAATTTCTTCTCTTCCTCTCCTATCTTTTCTTTCCTTACTTTTTCCCTACTACATTCTACATTTAAAAATGATTTGTAACTGTACATAGCTGTTATCACATTCATTGTATATATTATTGTGGAGAGGGCTCTTATAAGTTGTGATAACTTGTGCCCAATCCATTTGCTTTCGGCAATAAAATATGTTTAAACTGACTTTTGAAATAGTATCACAACTCCAGAGAAAGCATTTCTTAGATGCTGATTTTGTCAGTAAAACGTCAGTGTGAGACAGATTATTGATTACGGAAGTCATCGTGCACGTCTAAACGCATGCGCAACTAAACGGAATATGTCAGATGAGAAACATGCAGCCGAGTCAGGAAAATGACTGACAAAGGTTTTATTGCTTTAAAAGAAAGACATAATTGGTAAACACAGACGATAAAATTGTATTATAACAACATGTCGTCTTAATAATGCAGCATTGCTGACATGTGCTGTTTCGGAACAGTACATACAGGGAAGGAGTGATGTTTGTCATCTCGTCTCCGAATCTCATAAACATAATTTCTCATCGACATCAAAACGGACTTTTTTAATTAGTCTGTTCCAAACATCTTGTCATCATGGAGTCAGAGTCTGTTGACAGCTCCGGAGGAACAGACAATGGTGTTATTGAGATCATACCGATGGATGAATACGACTCTCACAAGGTAAACACATGAGTCACACTCACAAATTATAAATACCAAACGCCTTATTTTGGCACTCTCGGTTAGCTTAACTTAGTTAGTAACAAAACCAGGCCCAGAATTTGTATATTTAAAAGTTCAACGTCAGTTTTCACTTGATTGACGTATTTCAATTAAGATTGTGTCATATACTAATCGCTCAACCTATTTATATGAAGCCGAGATTACATAATTAGTAGCGACGGGTGTGACAATATCACTGCTACTGTGCACTACACATGTAATGTGCAGTATGTCTTTTGTTGGAGGAATGTGTATACAGTACATTGTCTGATTCAAAGACATGGTTAAATATTTCGAGTGATATTGAAAGATTGTGAATAAAGAGTACTGAAAATGTTTTCTCTGATGCAATGCTTTTGTTCAAGAGAGTATTAACTTGTTTATGTCTGAATGACAATAATTGCAATGCAAGTAAGACCAGCTCATTTTGGCAGATGAGAAGTCTGGTATGGCCAGATCACCCAAGTGATTACATATTTGCAATTTGCAAGCTGATCAGTCTGTTGTGATACACACTTGAAATTTTACAATGTCAATTCCTCTACCTAGGGTGTTTTTTCATGCTGCAATTCTACCCAGTGAACATTTGTGACTTGCATTCAGGTTTCTCTTAACATTTTACCTTGCATATGTATCAACTGAACTAGACGAGTGGTACCAGATCATAAAGAAACACTATAGTAAAATACTACCTGTAATATATCACTCGGCTGAAGTAATTGGTTTGAATCCTAGTGGAAGAATTGAAATAAATGATAAACTGTTACCATAACAATGCAGAGAACCTGAAGGTGGAATGTAAAGTACTTGGTTGTCAAATCATTTATGATAATGTATATTGTGTTGGTATGTCTTCCCATGAGGATGGAAATTTCTTTTGTTAGACACTTTCTACACAAATATGCCAAAAAAAGACCAAGCTTTTGTATTTTCTCTTAAATAATTGAGCAGATGATATGACTACTGATGACCAAATAGAAATATAACTGTTGACGACTGGAGTCGTGGTATATTTCTAACATATATAACATATGGGTGGTTAGGTGTACATGTTACATTTTCTGTAAGTATAAGACGACAAGATATTGAAATATGATTTGATACGAAAATAAAACTTGTATGTGATAAATTTCAGTAAGACATCTCTTTAGTCTGATATACTAATCTGGGACGATAACATCTTTACATGATTTACTTGTTTGTGGCCAATTACAAATGTGGAAGTTGCGCACCGTTTTAATTTGAATAGTGTTTTCAACTATTGATAAAAATTCATCTATATGTATACATATAGAGAGATACTTTTTCTACAGTCATTTGGAAAAAACCAAACATGGTTTAATCATGTAATTCCCTTCATCAAAATGTTATGATGAAGTGGCTTTTGTCATTATGTTGGTATGAATTTTTCATAAGAAACACCAAACTACATTTTGTATGAACATTGCAATGAGGCAAACTATTCCAACATCACTAAATTGTTTCTTTGTTACAACATTTATATTCCACAATTTCTTTATCCTGTAGACTTGTTTATGTTTAAGTTTTGCTCATTGCATGCGAAATCATCATCCTTATTTGCAACATTTTGAAGACTTATGCTGAAAAGTCTGTTTCTCTTGTCTTGACTATGAATAAGGTTTCTTAATGCTTAACATCATAAGTTTTATGTGTGATTACAGTAATGTGATGAGAAAAGTATCTGGTATCTTTTATATGTTGTCAAGTATAATGGTTTACATGTACACTGTACTAAAAGTTAAGATTGCTCCACTCTTACAGCAGTCAAGGAATTGTAATAATAATAATAATAATATCTTTTATTTAGACAGGGTGACATATTTAGATAAAATCTAGTTTACAATATGGCCCTGCTGTTGAGTGTTGACCTATGTATGTACAAGTTTAATAAGACAATAAAAAGTTACAAGTCAACAATTCATAGAGCAATGTACATGTAAAGTATATACAATGAGAAGTATCACAGACAAACAGGTACTGCTTCATATAGCCTACTGGTAAATGGTATATTACACTGCTTTTTTTTATTAATTGTAAACCTGCAGCAAGATTGATACCTGTTGTACACAGACTGGTTGTTGTGAAAGGTTAGATCACAGAGGATGACTCTTTGCTTCATGATACTTCATGATGTCGATTGTCTACTGTTATGTGAATTCTGATCAATTGATGTTAATCCTTAACTAAAAAAAGTGCTAAAAGTTCAAATTGCACTTCAACTTTGCACAAACTAGTTGCATTTAAAGCTAGCGATTATCAAATTAAAAAAGAAATCTTTTATATCTGCACAATCTTTTAAGTTTCAGTTAAATGAAAAGGAAAACATAATTCTTGTTAATATCCTTGATCAAAGGAGAGTATTCAATATTGTAGAATTGAAGTCAATCTTCTGTCAGGTTTCAAAGTCTGTAAGTCCAGGAGTGATCACTAGAAGGTGATATGGGAATAGGTTTTTATCAGTCTCAGGTTTACTGTTGTTCCATTCGCTAATGTCAAATAAAAAATCCTAGATATTTTTGTGAGGTGTATCAGTAATGATCACCTGACAGATGACCTTACGATTCATGTAATTTTGTGAGAAAGTAGTCTTATCTTGTGTCTGACATCATTCGTAAATGTTAATAATCTGTCACTTGTCTGACTTAACTGGAAGCAATGGATAATGGATGTTATTCAGGTACATAGTGTACACACTATATCTGGTGTAGCTCATTGTTTACTGTAGTGATAAATAAACCTAAACATTTACTTATATGGTATACAAGCCATGATGGATCATGTGCCATTGAGTGTTCATTTTCAATCTTATTAGGATGAAGAGATGAACATTAACAAGAACCACACTAAATCTTTATCCTTTACCTGAATTTTGTGGTTTACAGGGTAAATAATATATTTGCTAATGATAGATGATTCCTGATCCGACATCCCATCACTGCCACCACCTTCCTCCCTTACTGAACGACAATATTTCTGCTTTAACCTAGGAAAACTCTGTGCAATCTGTTGAAAATGAACTCATCATTGAATTGTAACAATGGTTAATCATTATTTATACCAAATTATAAATATTTATGAATTGATGCTTTTGAAAATCGTTTGAATCATTATTTTATTAATTATAAAGAATGAAATACAATATATGTTCTATTACGGTCAAATTAAAACTCCTAGCTGGTAACTAAGCCTCCCAGTTACAGCAGTTTTATATAGAATGTTAATTAAAAGTTGTGTGCTTTAAGGAGGTAGAGAATTGATTCCTTAGGCTTATCGCAGGATATACATAGATCACTTACTGATAGTGACAGACAAAAATTATACGTAACTTGTTGAAAAAATTTGGGGTAGTTAAGTCAGAAAAAAATAATTATTTCCACAAATAATTTTACATGGTTTATAAAGAACAGAGATATTAGCTGAAACAGAACTTGTATGAAAATTGGATTATAAAAGTTATGGTATGCACAATATATAATGAATGAGAAAATATGTTTTGTTTGGTGAAGGTATCAAATAAGTACTGGATATATGATCAGATGGTCTGCAGTAGATATGGTATGGTGATGTCTGGATTTCAGATTGATTTGCACAGCTTCAATATGAATGTGAGAGGGTTTTTTTTTTGAGATATACACAGCTTCAATATGAATGTGAGAGGGTTTTTTTTTTTGAGATATACACAACTTCAATATGAATGTAAGAGGGTTTTTTTTTTGGAGATATACACAGCTTCAATATGAATGTAAGAGGGTTTTTTTTGGAGATATACACAGCTTCAATATGAATGTAGGAGGGTTTTTTTTTTGGAGATATACACAGCTTCAATATGAATGTAAGAGGGTTTCTTTTTTGGAGATATACACAGCTTCAATATGAATGTAAGAGGGTTTTTTTTGTTGAGATATACACAGCTTCAATATGAATGTAGGAGGGTTTTTTTTTTTGAGATATACACAGCTTCAATATGAATGTAGGAGAGTTTTTTTTTGGAGATATACACAGCTTCAATATGAATGTAAGAGGGGTTTTTTTTGTTGAGATATACACAGCTTCAGTATGAATGTAGGAGGGTTTTTCACTATGTATTTATGTATAAGCGCCGACAGTCATCCTGTATGTCATCCATACTTGATTTAGTTATTATACATTCACGATTTCCAACTTTTCATCCTATCACACCAGGTGTAAGCTTTTCATTCATTATAGGAGTAGTGAGTCATGCAGATGAACATGTTTGGTTATATTTTATATTTGTTAATGCATCGTCAGTTCATGTTTTACAGTCAAAGTTACATTGTCAGAGTTTTATTTCACAAAATTCATTATTGTGTTCCAAGTTGAAATTGACTTACAAAAGCTCAGAGATTCTGCATGTAATTGTCATGAATTCAATACTTATGTTAAGTTCTTTTCCTTTGACTAAATCTGTTTACAAGATGAAAACACTTGGGTTTTATTGTAAACGCACATTATAGCTTTCAAACTTCAAGCGAGAAAACTTTGTCTCATGTTTTGTTAGTGATTGAGGGATACAAACACCTGTAAAATATGATTGATGAAAGCAGACTTAGTCACACGTACAGAATTACAGCAGGTAACATGTATACATGTCTATGAATTGCCAAATAATAGTTCATTAAAATGTTTTGTCATATGTGATATTGCATACTATTTTTACCATCTAAATATCTGAATCATCAAAAAATCCAACAATGAGGCCAAGCAAAAGATATTTCCTGTTTCTGGTAACACCACCTACCTTAGTGTGTAATGCCTAACATAAGCTGTTTTAGGCCGTCTTCAAAAACGTACTGTAAAGATATCTATCCTAAATCATACTAAATATTTGATTATTTTTTTGATTTGGTCTAACTGCCCATACTGCCTACCTTACTTTTTGATTACAGATAACATGTCCACATGTCATTTGTTTTGTCTGATCTAAGCTCAGTATCTTGTCCCCCCCCCCCCGGACATCATGTCAAATTTTGTGTTGGTACCCAGGGCTTATTGGAGGACTGATAATATGTGTTGGTGCTTTTTCTCCTCTTCCTAATAAATAGATGCTATGAGTTTTCTATACATGAATATATACCTCTTGGTTTATAAATACATATATGTAGCATGGCCTGTACAGATTTAGGTTATCAGCTGTGTTTTGGCTGATACATTTTAGATTGGAAGTATTCCATACATGTATAGAGATATTTCAATGAGGACTTTACAAGTGTTATCACTTCACCTGTAATAGCTGCCTAGTATATAACAGGTTTACTTACGTTAAAGATGGATTCAAAGTGATTGTGGTGCCAACCGTATACAAGGGGACTGCCAATCCACATATTTCTTTCTAAACTAAAAAAAGTTTATAAATTACCCTAGTAGGTACTGCAAGTGTTGCCTATATAAACACGAGCTCTTATCTCTGGCTTGAAATTAAAACATTGATGATACAGCTTATTGTAGAGCTGTGGGTTTGTGATAATACTTAAAATCAAAAGTAATATTATATATATGTGTAGACTGACTACTAGGTCAAGGCTTATTGTAGAGCTGTGGGTTTGTGATTATACTTAAAATTAAAAGTAATATTATATATATGTGTAGACTGACTACTAGGTCAAGGCTTATTGTAGAGCTGTGGGTTTGTGATTATACTTATAATTAACAGTAATATTATATATATGTGTAGACTGACTACTAGGTCAAGGCTTATTGTAGAGCTGTGGGTTTGTGATTATACTTATAATTAACAGTAATATTATATATATGTGTAGACTGACTACTAGGTCAAGGCTTATTGTAGAGATGTGGGTTTGTGATTATACTTATAATTAACAGTAATATTATATATATGTGTAGACTGACTACTAGGTCAAGGCTTATTGTAGAGCTGTGGGTTTGTGATTATACTTATAATTAACAGTAATATTATATATATGTGTAGACTGACTACTAGGTCAAGGCTTATTGTAGAGCTGTGGGTTTGTGATAATACTTATAATTAAAAGTAATATTATATATATGTGTAGACTGACTACTAGGTCAAGGCTTATTGTAGAGCTGTGGGTTTGTGATAATACTTATAATAAACAGTAATATTATATATATGTGTAGACTGATTACTAGGTCAAGGCTTATTTCCAGATACATATGGTGTCTAAAGCTAATAGTTTAAAGTATATTTGTACTTTTGAAATTTTCTGGTTGCATTCTGATTTTCTAAAATTAGTAACAATTTAACAAGTGCCCACGAGATTTCTCCTGTATGTCAAAGATGTATGGGAGTAGAACAAAGACTGACCGTTATTATACAACAGTTTTGAAAATATTTGTCAGAAATAATTGCTATGATAATAACATGAGGTTTTTATATACATGTAACAATTTATCAGACCAACATAGCTTTATCAAAACAGTTCACAAGCTTTATCAAAACAGTTCACAAGTTATTTGTGATTATCATGCCTTTTGCATCTAGCAACAATCTTTATCAACTCCCAAAGAAGCCTAAGCTAGAGCGGTCATTTCTGTGCCTATAGCTTATTGACCAACCATGTATTCAATTCCTGTTGAGTTGAGTGCAAAAAACAGATTAAATTAATGACCTTGTCAATGATACAACACATTCTGGAGGTCAGAATTATAGAGGCCTCCACTGATCAACAGCTTAATGTCCTACATTAGAGCTACAGTAGATCTGAAATGGACAGGTGTTCAAATCACAGAAGTTAAAGTTCAAAATATAATATTATAGATAGTCCTTTTGTAAGAAATTGAAATATCACATATTTATAGGGAGAAATAAAAACTGCATATTTATCCTGCCGTAAGCCCAATGGTTGAACAAGTACACATAGTCTTTGGCAAAAGAGTGGTGTGCTTATTACCAAACAATTAAATTACATTTTTTTTTGTATTTCTACAGATATGGGCAGGCTTATTACCAAACAATTAAATTACATTTTTTTGTGTATTTCTACAGATATGGGCGGGCTTATTACCAGACAATTAAATTATGTTTATTTGTATTTCTACAGATATTGGCGGGCTTATTACCAGACAATTAAATTACGTTTATTTGTTTTTTTACAGATATTGGCGGGCTTATTACCAAACAATTAAATTACATTTTGTTAGTATTTCTACAGATGGGGGTGGGCTTATTACTAGGCATGACCATTACCAGATATAGATAAGGAAACTGAATACATGTGTACTTTGGTTTTCTGATTGTACAGTTTCCTGTTATCAAAGGCAGGTTTTGCGGTATAAATATTTACATGAATATTAATGTACAAGGGATATTTTTGCAGTTGGATGGAATGGCAGGATGGAGAGTCATGTTATCACTTGCCAAAGAAATGAACTATTTGGTTGTTGTATGCTTATTGTTCCGGAGTGAATATTTGATAATTTACCTAGATACGTTGGTAGCATTAGATGTTATCTACATCATTGAAAACCACATACTGAAGTAACCATATCAACCACAACAGTGCTATGCTGTTTCCATGTATTTTGGGTTTGTGTCCTCTCTGTCCATCCTTCTGTCCTTCCACACTGTATCTTGTTTGTGTCCTTTCTGTCCGTCCTTCTATACTTTCACACTGTATCTTGTTTGTGTCCTTTCTGTCCATCCTTCTGTCCTTCCATACTGTGTCTTGTTTTTGTCCTTTCTGTCCATCCCTTTGTCAATCCTTCTGTCCTTCCACACTGTATCTTGCTTGTGTCCTTTCTGTCCATCCTTCTGTCTTTCCACACTGTATCTTGCTTGTGTCCTTTCTGTCAATCCTTCTGTCCTTCCACACTGTATCTTGTTTGTGTCCTTTCTGTCCATCCTTCTGTCTTTCCACACTGTATCTTGTTTGTGTCCTTTCTGTCCATCCTTCTGTCCTTCCATACTGTGTCTTGTTTTTGTCCTTTCATGTCCTATCACATGGGATATCCTTGTCCTTCCACACTGTATCTTGAATATATGTCCTTTCACAGGATGTGATAGTGAAATCATGTCTTTCCACACATTTGCAGATTATTGTGTCCTTTCTGTCATTCTGATATTGAATACAATGTGTGTTTCCACACTGTATCTTGTTTGTGTCCATTATTTGTCCATCCTTCTGTATGATTTCCACACTGTATCTTGCTTGTGATAATTTATAAAATTTTCATGTGTTAAACCATCTAAAATTCTGTCTTTCCCATGTATCTTGTTTTTGTCCTTTCTGTCAATCCTTCTGTCCTTCCACACTGTATCTTGCTTGTGTCCTTTCTGTCCATCCTTCTGTCTTTCCACACTGTATCTTGCTTGTGTCCTTTCTGTCCGTCCTCCTGTCCTTCCACACTGTATCTTGTTTGTGTCCTTTCTGTCCGTCCTTCTATCCTTCCACACTGTATCTTGTTTGTGTCCTTTCTGTCCATCCTTCTGTCCTTCCACATTGTATCTTGTGTCCTTTCTGTCCGTCCTTCTGTCCTTCCACACGGTATCTTTTTGTGTCCTTTGTGTCTATCCTTCTGTCCGTCCTTTTGTCCTTCCACGCTATATCTTGTTTGTGTCCAATATCCTACATTACTTCACTGGAACTTTATACTTGAGACATTGGTCAGCCAAGATGAGGCAGTATGTCATGCACCAAAAGTAGGTCACTAATCTGCACTTTGACTTTTGACCTACTTCAAAGAAGTTCTCCATTACCTATCACATGGGTCTACCTCAGCCAGAGGTGGTCTGTACGAAAATCAGAATATATGGTATCACAGGATGTGATAGTGAAATGACATGTCTTACCAGTACACATTTAGCAGATTATTTTGCAATACTATTAGCAACTCTGACTCCATTCTGATATTGAATACAATAAGTGTGTTTACATTTTTGATGAGTGTCTAGAATAAGTTGCTGAGCAAATACATTATTTGTGCCTTCTTATCATGTATGATTTCACACTCAGTGCAGGACTATAATTCACCACATTGTCTTGTGATAATTTATAAAATTTATCATGTGTTACACATATCTAAAATTGGAATAAAAGATCTGTGTCCATTAAGCTTTGTATATGTATGAATATGTAAGACATTAGAGTGTGAGGTTTCAGAATACAGAATGGTTTTTACAGAGCCCAGGGGTGAATAGTTTAATGGACGTGTATAAAACTTTCGGATTGTAGATTTCAAGGTCGCTGGTATTTCTGTTAGCTCACAGAAAAAGTCTGACAGCACCTGTCAGCTCTCTATATGATGTATTAATTACAATTCAGTGTTCGCTGATAGACCAAAAACCAGCTGCTCCATCCCCTAACAATTACCTACATCTGTATACAGTTTAAGTTTTGTATATACTCTCTGACAGTTCCAGCATGCATTATGGATATATACAGTATAAGTTTTGTATGTACTCTCTGACAGTTCCAGCATGCATTATGGATATATACAGTATAAGTTTTGTATGTACTCTCTGACAGTTCCAGCATGCATTATGGATATATACAGTATAAGTTTTGTATGTACTCTCTGACAGTTCCAGCAAGCATTATGGATATATACAGTATAAGTTTTGTATGTACTCTCTGACAGTATAAGTTTTGTATGTACTCTCTGACAGTTCCAGCATGCATTATGGATATATACAGTATAAGTTTTGTATGTACTCTCTGACAGTATAAGTTTTGTATGTACTCTCTGACAGTCCAGCATGCATTATGGATATATACAAGTTTTGATATGTACTCTCTGACAGTTATACAGTATAAGTTTTGTATGTACTCTCTCTCGGATATATACAGTATAAGTTTTGTATGTACTCTCTGACAGTATAAGTTTTGTATGTACTCTCTGACAGTTCCAGCATACATTATGGATATATACAGTATAAGTTTTGTATGTACTCTCTGACAGTATAAGTTTTGTATGTACTCTCTGACAGTATAAGTTTTGTATGTACTCTCTGACAGTATAAGTTTTGTATGTACTCTCTGACAGTTCCAGCATGCATTATGGATATATACAGTATAAGTTTTGTATGTACTCTCTGACAGTATAAGTTTTGTATGTACTCTCTGACAGTTCCAGCATTCTCTTTGCATTATGGATATATACAGTATAAGTTTTGTATGTACTCTCTGACTCTGCATTATGGATATATACAGTATAAGTTTTGTATGTACTCTCTGACAGTTCCAGCAAGCATTATGGATATATACAGTATAAGTTTTGTATGTACTCTCTGACAGTATAAGTTTTGATATATTTTACAGTTCCAGCATGCATTACTGGATATATACAGTATAAGTTTTGTATGTACTCTCTGACAGTTCCAGCATGCATTATGGATATATACAGTATAAGTTTTGTATGTACTCTCTGACAGTTCCAAGCATTATGGATATATGTACAGTATAAGTTTTGATGTACTCTCTGACAGTTACTCTCTGACATGCATTATGGATATATACAGTATAAGTTTTGTATGTACTCTCTGACAGTATAAGTTTTGTATGTACTCTCTGACAGTTCCAGCAAGCATTATGGATATATACAGTATAAGTTTTGTATGTACTCTCTGACAGTATAAGTTTTGTATGTACTCTCTGACAGTTCCAGCATGCATTATGGATATATACAGTATAAGTTTTGTATGTACTCTCTGACAGTTCCAGCATGCATTATGGATATATACAGTATAAGTTTTGTATGTACTCTCTGACAGTATAAGTTTTGTATGTACTCTCTGACAGTTCCAGCATGCATTATGGATATATACAGTATAAGTTTTGTATGTACTCTCTGACAGTTCCAGCATGCATTATGGATATATACAGTATAAGTTTTGTATGTACTCTCTGACAGTATAAGTTTTGTATGTACTCTCTGACAGTTCCAGCATGCATTATGGATATATACAGTATAAGTTTTGTATGTACTCTCTGACAGTTCCAGATATGCATTATGTTTTGATATATACAGTATAAGTTTTGTATGTACTCTCTGACAGTTCCAGCATGCATTATGGATATATACAGTATAAGTTTTGTATGTACTCTCTGACAGTTCCAGCATGCATTATGGATATATACAGTATAAGTTTTGTATGTACTCTCTGACAGTTCCAGCATGCATTATGGATATATACAGTATAAGTTTTGTATGTACTCTCTGACAGTATAAGTTTTGTATGTACTCTCTGACAGTTCCAGCATGCAAGCATTATGGATATATACAGTATGTTATATACAGTATAAGTTTTGTATGTACTCTCTGATATATACAGTATAAGTTTTGTATGTACTCTCTGACAGTTCCAGCATGCATTATGGATATATACAGTATAAGTTTTGTATGTACTCTCTGACAGTTCCAGCATGCATTATGGATATATACAGTATAAGTTTTGTATGTACTCTCTGACAGTTCCAGTTTTGTATGTATGCATTATGGATATATACTCCAGCATGCATTATGGATATAGAAGTTTTGTATGTACTCTCTCAGTTCCAGCATGCATTATGGATATATACTAGTATAAGTTTTGTATGTACTCTCTGACAGTTCCAGTTTTGTATGAACTATATACAGTATAAGTTTTGTATGTACTCTCTGACATATATCCGTAAGTTTTGAATGTCTGACATTATGGATATATACAGTACAAGTTTTGACTGATGTAGGCTCTGACAGTTTGGGCATGCAAACCTGTGATATATAAGTTCAACGCTTTTGCTGATGCAGCCATATTGGGATATTACTGTGCTACATGTGATTGAATTTTCGTAATACTATCATATAGTAGTACTATAGAATAGGTTATGTGTAGGGATGTCATCTAAACTCATAATCGGAGGACAAATGTAAAGGAAAAAAATAGCTACCTGAGACTTGATATAGATACGTTGTTCAAAAACAAAAATTGACTGTGATGCGTAATTGCGTCTTTTTCGAATAGTCAATTTGTTTCATACTTATTATCATTGCCAGAGAATATATTACTTCACATATTACTCTCTGGCCTATCAACTAGACAAATTAAGAACAAGAACAATATAAAAGTCAGCATGTTCTATAAAAAGGATACTGGATTATATGGCTATATATAGTGTTGATCATTAAAAGGCTTAATGTATAGAAACATGTATTGATTTGACATACCTGCTTACTGTGTAATTATTTCATCACATTATAATTGATAAGATCACTCTTCACCGAGTACATGTATTATGTTCAATCAAAGTTAGTGTAGAATTAACGTATTCTATGCATAATCATTATTTGTATAATTTACATTATTTTTCATTTTAATTGCATGTTTTTCATATTATATTTGTATGCTCTTCATATTTGGAGGAAATAAAGACAATAGTAGTCAGTGATCATAAGCTGGTCTTGAGTATAAACTATACACCATGTTGCAACCAATATCAGATGCAATAAATACACTGTGAAAGAGGAATTCATTCTGTGAAAAATTCACTGATAAGTATTCTGAAATATTGTTAGTTCTGTCAATCGATTGATTTGTGTTATATATATATATATATATTTGTATCAATAACCAGGTATGTGGTTTTTGTTGATGAATGTGCTCTGCCTATGCACAAAAATTTAGGATAGAATTGGGAGATGGCTATTTATAAAAGTTTCCTAGACACTGCCAAAACTCTTAGTCAGGTTCAAAGTCAAACAGATAATTCTACTCAAAGATCCTTTTATTCTGAAGTATTTCTGCAGTAACTGCCAAAACTTGAATGTAAATATGTAATATTCCTCCTCAGATAATTAAGGCTGTTGTCTATTTTGTGTATTTCTTGGTCTTTCATTGATTGTTAGAGCTGTGGGGTTAAACACCTTGTGAACAGCTAGAGTAGATTTTAAGACAGTGGCACTCATATTAGCTGGTGGTTTCCTTACTGAACATGTTATGGGAGGTCACACACCATCCAAAATAGTAAAGTGTCAGACCCCACTGTCAAGGCCAGGACTAATTCTGTAAGGGACTGAGCTTTGCCTTCCCTTCTCTGTTAGAGAGTGACTTATACCAGTTAATGTTATGCAAGAAGTGATTTAGTTACCATTGAGGAGACCTCACCTTAAAATGACCCCTCACCTCAAAATGACCCCTCACCTTAAAATGACCCCTCACCTCAAAATGACCTCTCACCCCAAATGACCCCTCACCTTAAAATGCCCTCTCACCTCAAAATGACCCCTCACCTTAAAATGACCCCTCACCTCAAAATGACCCCTCACCTTAAAATGACCCCTCACCTCAAAATGACCCCTCACTTTAAAATGCCCTCTCGCCTCAAAATGACCCTTGCTGTTCATAGGGCAAGAAATTAAACCCAGTAAATGGACAAATAAGAGTAATTTTTCACAAGGTTGTGCAAACTTCAAGATACAGCATATGTAAAGTTTATATAATAAATGTTTGGAAATTAGTTTGATATAAATAGGTAATGGATTCTTTTTCTGCTCTTCAGGCGAAGTTGCGTTGTTCTATCCAATGGATTCTGAATAAGGCTTACCAAGATAGCAGGCCAAAGGAATTCCAGGAACCTTTCTACACTACACCAGAGGTATGGATATGTTAAAGTGTTTCAGTGTCCTGTTCTGTATATATAGATATATATATATATTTCTACACTACACCAGAGGTATGGATATGTTAAAGTGTTTCAGTGTCCTGTTCTGTATATATATATATATATATATATATTTCTACACTACACCAGAGGTATGGATATGTTAAAGTGTTTCAGTGTCCTGTTCTGTATATATAGATATATATATATATTTCTACACTACACCAGAGGTTTGGGTATGTTAAAGTGTTTCAGTGTCCTGTTCTGTATATATAGATATATATATATATTTCTACACTACACCAGAGGTATGGATATGTTAAAGTGTTTCAGTGTCCTGTTCTGTATATATAGATATATATATATATTTCTACACTACACCAGAGGTTTGGGTATGTTAAAGTGTTTCAGTGTCCTGTTCTGTATATATATATATATATATATATATATATTTCTACACTACACCAGAGGTATGGATATGTTAAAGTGTTTCAGTGTCCTGTTCTGTATATATAGATATATATATATATTTCTACACTACACCAGAGGTATGGATATGTTAAAGTGTTTCAGTGTCCTTGTGGTCAATCTGATCCACCTCACTATTAAGACCACCTTTCTATTAAGACCACCTCCCCAAAGTGGTCTTAATAGCGAGGTTTCACTGTATATGTATATATATATTTATGTTTATTTCTATGGTATAGAGATAGAGTAAGTTAAACATGAATGATGAAGTGTTCACCATACAGGTAATGTTGTACATGCTAGTACACATTAAAAATAAATGTATAAAAATATTATAATATTGTATGATTGAAATACCAATTGACAGGAAAACAAGAATTGAGGTATTTGTTGTTATTGACAGGGGTCCATACATGTGAAGCCACGCCTTGCCAATCTGATGACAACCAGTGAGATTTATTGTCAAGCATGTTCTAATATGTTTGGTGATTCAACTTCACAATGGAAAGGTAATTACAAGATAAGTGTATTAACTGTTTTGACTCCACGATGAACAGGAAATGTATCACTATGGAGTTAACTCCGTGGTGAACAGGAAATGTACCACTGTGGAGTTAACTCCGCGGTGAACAGGAAATGTACCACTGTGGAGTTAACTCCGCGATGAACAGGAAATGTACCACTGTGGAGTTAACTCCGCGATGAACAGGAAATGTACCACTGTGGAGTTAACTCCACGGTGAACAGGAAATGTACCACTGTGGAGTTAACTCCGTGGTGAACAGGAAATGTACCACTGTGGAGTTAACTCCGCGGTGAACAGGAAATGTACGACTGTGGAGTTAACTCCGCGATGAACAGGAAATGTACCACTGTGGAGTTAACTCCGCGGTGAACAGGAAATGTACCACTGTCGAGTTAAGTGTCTGTATTTTGACCTGATATGGGAAAGTTTTGCCATTTTAATAATATAAAGCTCAAAAATATTCATTTAAGCATTTTTCCAGTTTGTTTTCCTGTAACAATTCACTGCTGAAAGATGCTTTCAACAAGGGTCTAATAGTTACCATTTACAAGATGTTACTAGGGTCTAATAGTTACCATTTACAAGATGTTACTAGGGTCTAATAGTTACCATTTACAAGATGTTACTAGGGTCTAATAGTTACCATTTACAAGATGTTACTAGGGTCTAATAGTTACCATTTACAAGATGTTACTAGGGTCTAATAGTTACCATTTACCTAAGTTGTTACTAGGGTCTAATAGTTACCATTTACAAGATGTTACTAGGGTCTAATAGTTACCATTTACAAGATGTTACTAGGGTCTAATAGTTACCATTTACAAGATGTTACTAGGGTCTAATAGTTACCATTTACAAGATGTTACTAGGGTCTAATAGTTACCATTTACAAGATGTTACTAGGGTCTAATAGTTACCATTTACAAGATGTTACTAGGGTCTAATAGTTACCATTTACAAGATGTTACTAGGGTCTAATAGTTACCATTTACAAGATGTTACTAGGGTCTAATAGTTACCATTTACAAGATGTTACTAGGGTCTAATAGTTACCATTTACAAGATGTTACTAGGGTCTAATAGTTACCATTTACAAGATGTTACTAGGGTGTAATAGAGTTACTATTTACCTAAGTTGTTACTAGGGTCTAATAGTTACCATTTACAAGATGTTACTAGGGTGTAATAGAGTTACTATTTACCTAAGTTGTTACTAGGGTCTAATAGTTACCATTTACAAGATGTTACTAGGGTGTAATAGAGTTACTATTTACCTAAGTTGTTACTAGGGTGTAATAGAGTTACTATTTACCTAAGTTGTTACTAGGGTGTAATAGAGTTACTATTTACCTAAGTTGTTACTAGGGTCTAATAGAGTTACTATTTACTTATGTTGTTACTAGGGTCTAATAGAGTTACTATTTACTTATGTTGTTACTAGGGTGTAATAGAGTTACTATTTACTAAGTTGTTACTAGGGTGTAATAGACATAAACAACTTCATAATGATAGGTAAATAACTGTCTATTTGTATTACAGGACACTGGAGTATAATACAAGTACTGAGCAGAAAAGGGATCTATGTCGGAGAGAATGATGATACTGAAGTCACAGAGACAATCCTGATGAAAAACGCTCCATTTCAGACTGTAAGTATTGTTGTAGGTCACAGATAATGATAAATTTTGTCACAATGACTGAACAAGTATTTCTGTAGGTCACAGATAATGTTAAATTTTGTCACAATGACTGAACAAGTATTGTTGTAGGTCACAGATAATGTTGTTTATTTTGTCACAAAGACTGAAATATTGTTGAAGGTCACAGATAATGTTTATTTTGTCACAATGACTGAACAAGTATTTCTGTAGGTCACAGATAATGTTGTTTATTTTGTCACAATGACTGAACAAGTATTTCTGTAGGTCACAGATAATGTTGTTTATTTTGTCACAATGACTGAACAAGTATTGCTGTAGGTCACAGATAATGTTGTTTATTTTGTCACTATGACTGAAATATTGTTGAAGGTCACAGATGATATTGAATTTGTCACAATGACTGAACAAGTATTGCTGTAGGTCACAGATAATGTTGTTTATTTTGTCACAATGACTGAAATATTGTTGAATGTCACAGATAATATTGAATTTTGTCACAATGACTGTGCATTGCTTTTTGGCAATAAAAATTGTAGAAAATATGATCAAATTGGAATAAAATTGAGGTCTCGAGTACACAAAAATTATTGAGAATAATGTACTAAAATATGATAATTTCAATAATTGGAGGAGTCATTGTTGTGGAAGCAACAGAAAATGCTCAGAATATGTTACTGTTTAATTTGTATATTGTGATTTCAGAATGCCCACCTGTCCTTAATAGATGCCCTTTTGATGGCCTACATCAGTGAAGTTGTCAGTGTAGAGAGGATTGTACAGGCTGTCAGGTGAGACAGAAACATTTCACTGATATACACATTACCACTGCAGAAAGTCAAGTAGATATGATACATTATACAGTTATTGACTTGGATTGCGGGCAATAGATGATCTGTTGTCCGAAACCCAAGCCAATAACTGTTTTGTTATATCCTTCACAAAGATGACGTATTTTCTCCTCCGATGCCAGACCGAATCTGTCTGTGTCAATAGGCCTACTGGTTGCCATTTTGTTGTGCAGACGATAAGAGAAGATAACTCTAATGTAAACAAAACATCGTTATCACTCGGACGTTCTCGTATGTTTCCGTAAAGCGGTCAACAATCGTGGTCAACAGTCAATTTTAACAGTCCATTTGGACCGGTGAACAAAACAGTTAAACTTTTGACATTTCTTTCTCTATATAAGTATGTAGGAACTGAATCTACAGGGTAGAACAAAATCTTTTATTGAAGTTGACATAGCATTGAAACTGAAACTACAATAGATGTATTTGGTCGTTTTTCACCAGATATAGGTTGATTGAATAAATCCTTTCTGCGAGGATCTTTAGTTCCTTTACATTAAATAAGCTATGTTTAAATCCATAAATGTTTAACATAATTAACATATCTCTTTTAATCTTAACTTTTAAAACCTCGATATACACATCATTTGGCACGAGATTCAGAAAGTTTCTCTGAGAAAACTTCCTCTCGATAATAATGAAAACATAACATTAAAACATTAAATTTATTAAGAATTACTTTGCAGGGATATCAAAACAGATCAAAATTAATAAAAGTAGGTCCCTGCGAAGGGGGTTCTACTGAAAATACAAAACAAGTGTTATGCAAAGTTCAGAGTTTATTTTAAAGGTAGAATGAATGTAGTGTATAGTCATTAAAGGCATTACTGTGTAGTCTGAATAGGACGTATACATGTGTATGTCTAAAGGATTTTCAGACTTCAATTCAGCAACGATCACAAATGAGGGCAAAATCACAAAAGTAGAATTTCAACAACTTTCATTTTAATACAAACACGTCACCTTGTTTTTTTCTCAGAGAAGTTAATTTTTACTATCTGTATTTATAAATATTCTGTTTGATTTTCAGTGAAAGTTGCATATATTAGGGCTTCAACATCATTTTTGAATATTTCAGGAAATATACGACATTCAATGCATCCAGTGAGCTTCCCAATGATGCATATGATGCTCTTGTGTTCTGGACGAATAAGATTTGTGTAGCTGTGCAGCTTATCCTGGACAAAAAGGCCAAAGGGCAGGCTGACCAAATCATCCAGGGCGAGTCCCAACAGAGGGTATGGAATTTTGTTGTCTGTAGTATAGTAAGCTTTTATATTTGTTTGTAACATATAAACTAGTAATGTCTTATGGTTATGGCTAACGGTTGATCACAGGGATAAAATTTTGTGGTTTTTCAGAAATTTAGAATTTTGTTGGCACTTGATTTTTAAAATGTGCAATAAACAGAAAAATCAACTAATACTGAAATTCATATCAATTTTTATGTGTTTTCTCGGACATACGGCATCTCGGACATACGGCATTTGTTAAGAATACTTATGAAATCAACAGAAATGAAAACAACCACGATGATTTTACAGTTGTAGCTTCACCAAGGGTACTGAATTAATATTGCATTTGACATTACAAATTTATTTGTTAATAACATACAAATTAAAAAAAATGTCACAAAAAGTTTTAGCATTTGAGTACCTGACCACAGAAAAAAACATGCTGAGCACTTGTATTCATTTAAATATGCCACCCCATCCCACTGGTATATAATTATTAGTATAAAACTCAAGATGTAAACATTCAGTTTTTGATTTTTGCCACAAACGAATTCAATGATCAGTTGGGACACAAATGAATTGTTTCAAAATTTAATAGTTAAGTTCTAATCTTTAATAAATTGATTTTGTGAGTCAACTTTTGTTCTAAAGTTATGGGATATCAAGTTGTTTTGATGTTCCAACCTGTGTAGTTGAAGTACTTAAGTCCACTGTATCAATAATGTCAGATTCCACTGCAGCTGGGAAGACTTAAGATCAATCAAAAACTACTTTTACAATGCAGAAATTTTATGGCTAATCAATGACAAAATAGAAATAGACAATTTACTATCCTATCATGCCTTCTTCCCACATGTGTTGAAGAAGATTGTTTAGTTGCACAAAAATAGCTTTTGTAAGTATTTTTTATTTTTAAAATACTGCATCTGGGCCCATATTCATGAAACCATGCTCATACTCAAGCATAGATTTTGTGCTCAAGCAAACTTTTTTTATAATTCACATAAATCATATAAAATAATACAAATGTTAAATATAAACATTGAATATAACTTTGACTTGAAGTCCTTTCAAAATTATTTTTTAATCTTTGGCAAAATCAGCCTTATTTATTAATTTTAGCTTAAACAAAACATAAGGCTTGAACACAAAATTCATGCTTGAGCATGCAAATGGTTTCATGAATACTGGTCCTGATGTCATCTCTGAAAAGTTGATCATGATCTAAAATCTTGTAAGGAAGTAAATATTTTGATGTTTTTTACGATAGGTACGAATTGTGAGCAAGTCTACGCCGAGAGAGTCTGTGACTGTGCCTGTGATGGAAGATTTCCTCAGCGATGTAGGGGATGGCTGTTCTCTAGCCACACTCATCAGCTTCTACTGTCCCACAGCACTTAAGTTTGATGGTAATTCATTTTTACAAGTGATACAGAATATTCTGCTTAAAGAAAAAAATTGACCAATCAGAGAGCATTTATATGTAAACAAACCAATCAGAGAGCAGCAATACTGAAAAAACTGACCAATCAGAGATCATTTATGTAAACGGACCAGTCATAGAGCAGCAATACTGAAAAAACTGACCAATCAGAGATCATTTATGTAAACTAACCAGTCATAGAGCAGCAATACTGAAAAAAACTGACCAATCAGAAATCATTTATGTAAACTAACCAGTCATAGAGCAGCAATATTGAAAAACTGACCAATCAGAGATCATTTATGTAAACTAACCAGTCATAGAGCAGCAATACTGAAAACACTGACCAATCAGAGATCATTTATGTAAACTAACCAGTCATAGAGCAGCAATACTGCTGAAAACTTGCGTAAGTTGTCTTTTCTGTTGTTAAAATATATCTTTTGACTTAGTATGTAGTTTTATATTGAGTAACATATCTGTTTATATAACTTCCTTATTTTTCCTCTGATGAGCTTAAGGGGGCAGTACACAAATTCTAACTTTATATACAACCAAAACACATGAAAGAGTTGACCTGTTTATTACATACAGAGGCAAAGTGTGGATAACACATATTGCAACACTTAAATATATAAACTACTCATTGGTGTATCAGGGGCTACTCACTCAAACACTAAACTAATAAACATAATTAAATCTGCAAAGTTGCCTCCTTAGCTTATTGAAGGAGGCCAGGAAAGAAAGAAAACTTGATTGAAACGTAGGCCATGTAGCTCTTGAGTGATACAACATAACTGAAGGCTGAGTAGAACAAAAACTTGACTCCTGAGCGATTCAGGATAGACTAAGTTAGATCTCCTGAGCGATTCTGGAGAAGATGGTCAAGGAAATCTTAAGCGATTCAAGATAGACCAAGTAAGACCTCCAGAGTGATTCTGGAGACGTATTGTCCACTGCCCCTAGGTCTTGAGCGATACAAGATAGTGCAGTATGCAGCCAGTCTTGACTCCTAAGCGATTTAAGAGCCACAAGACCTGCTGTTGGGCGATTCAAGAGAGGACAAGTAAGAGAAACTTAACTGATTAACAATGTAAGAGAATTAGACAAACATGAACAATTTATCAACAAAATAAAGCTAACAAAAGTATTTGGGGTAAAACTCTTGGAAGAATTTCCACCTTTCCACTGGTACAAAATGATTATTGAAGTACAAAAATATAAACGAAATTGATACAAAACTGGATACTACAGAAAGTAAAAGGTGTCGCTGGGGAGGTGGATAGGTAAGCGAAAACAAAGTACACAAACACCCTCCAGAACTTAATGGCTGAAGGGGAGCTGATACTACAGAAAGTAAAAGGTGTCGCTGGGGAGGTGGATAGGTAAGCGAAAACAAAGTACACAAACACCCTCCAGAACTTAATGGCTGAAGGGTAGCTGATACTACAGAAAGTAAAAGGTGTCGCTGGGGAGGTGGATAGGTAAGCGAAAACAAAGTACACAAACACCCTCCAGAACTTAATGGCTGAAGGGGAGCTGATACTACAGAAAGTAAAAGGTGTCGCTGGGGAGGTGGATAGGTAAGCAAAAACAAAGTACACAAACACCCTCCAGAACTTAATGGCTGAAGGGGAGCTGATACTACAGAAAGTAAAAGGTGTCGCTGGGGAGGTGGATAGGTAAGCAAAAACAAAGTACACAAATACCCTCCAGAACTTAATGGCTGAAGGGGAGCTGATACTACAGAAAGTAAAAGGTGTCGC
This sequence comes from Ylistrum balloti, assembly GCF_031769215.1. NCBI lineage: Eukaryota > Metazoa > Mollusca > Bivalvia > Pectinida > Pectinidae > Ylistrum > Ylistrum balloti. The sequence goes on from NW_026781905.1 coordinate 202,342, forward strand.
TGGGGAGGTGGATAGGTAAGCAAAAACAAAGTATACAAACACCCTCCAGAACTTAATGGCTGAAGGGGAGCTGACAATAAAACATATCCTTCTAGGGGATAATGCTGATTGGTTAAAATCCCTATCTTATTTGCATAAATGCATGGGAGTAGAGAACATGGATGCAGGAATTACCATACATAAACAAACTTGAAAAAGCTAGCAAGTAGTAAGGTAAACAAAATATTAAAGCATAACAAACATTTACGTGAATACACAAATATATACCTGGAGCACGCTGCTGAATGAGCTGTTGTATATAAACTATAATGTAACATTAATGTACCAGCTTGTGTTAGAACAAAGTAATAACATTTCTAATTTTATGGAAGAGCAATTTATATGTCTAGGACTATTATCAGGTATCAAAACCAGATAAATATGATGATTAAAAGAATATTGTTTTATCATTAAATCAAACAAATTGTATTTACAGATATTTGTTTGAAGTCCAGCATTGGGATAGCTGACTCGTTATACAACTTACAGCTGGTCAAGACTTTCTGTGATACATATATACCGGGCCGATGTTTCCTGCTGACCTACGAAGACTTCCTGTACACCAGTGACCGTCTCAAACAGAATCTGTATGTGATGCTAGCAGAGCTTTTTTATTGGCTGGAGGTGCAGCAGCTAGACTGTGTAGCAAAGTGTCCAGGGGACTCCCTCAAAGGAGAAGGTATGTTTTTAAAATGTCACCAACACCAGTCTAATAGCTGTTAGAGGTTCCCTCCCACTGTCCTGGTGAAATATTTCGAGTACCTCTAAACATGGTTTTCTCTAATCTGATATCAACAGAAAAGTATTACAGTTCTTGGTATGAGGCCACTCTCACAATAAAGACTTGTACACTTTTATGATACTGTTCTGACTTCTTATCCAAATGATGTTTGAATTTCAGTATTCAACCTACATGGAGATTAGGGAACAATTTTCAGAATTGTATGAACCACAAGTTGAACTACTTTTTCATTCATTCTTTTAAGGAAAAGATTATGGTTATTTTCATTCACTTGGTTCCAGTGATAAGCCCATGCTGATCTTTCCTATTCCCTCATTGAATAATTATTAAATCTTTCTGGTGAAATCCAAATCCACTGTCCCTACCCGTCACTTCTTTAAAATGTAAATTAGTTAAGATGTCATTGGTTTCATTATTGTTTATTTGATGCAGAAAAGGGTTTATTCAGGATAAGTTGTAAGTAATGCATCAGTAAACAGGATATTGAAGAAGGGAGATTGAAATACGTTGATGTATTTTACAGTGCTGAGACCTTCCACAGCTAAGATGTTGAGTAGTGCGGGTATATCTAACCTTCCCATCAGTAATGTCACCAAACAGAGTTTCCAGAAATCACCATCAGATGATATAGGAGTGGGAATAATAGGGTCAGGGGTCGGCGTTCCTCCACGTCAACCTCTCCTCCACAAACGACTCCAACAACAGCCTCATTATGGCAGCGGTCCTATAGAAACTGATTCCGCCCATGGTAAGTCATACTGGTTTTATTGTAACCCCACTCCCTCTCCACTAGTTTTATTGTAACCCTACCCATCCCCCACCAGCTGTTTTATTGTAACCCTACCCATCCCCCACCAGTTTTATTGTAACCCTACCCATCCCCCACCAGCTGTTTTATTGTAACCCTACCCATCCCCCACCAGCTGTTTTATTGTAACCCTGCCCATCCCCCACCAGTTTCATTGTAACCCTACCCATCCCCCACCAGTTTTATTGTAACCCATCCCCCACCAGTTTTATTGTAACCCTACCCATCCCCACCAGCTGTTTTATTGTAACACTACCCATCCCCCACCAGCTGTTTTATTGTAACCCTACCCATCCCCCACCAGCTGTTTTATTGTAACCCTACCCATCCCCCACCAGCTGTTTTATTGTAACCCTACCCATCCCCCACCAGCTGTTTTATTGTAACCCTACCCATCCCCCACCAGTTTTATTGTAACCCTACCCATCCCCCACCAGCTGTTTTATTGTAACCCTGCCCATCCCCCACCAGTTTCATTGTAACCCTACCCATCCCCCACCAGCTGTTTTATTGTAACACTACCCATCCACCACCCTACCCATCCCCCACCAGCTGTTTTATTGTAACCTTACCCATCCCCCACCAGTTTTATTGTAACCCTACCCATCCCCCACCAGCTGTTTTATTGTAACACTAACCATCCCCCACCAGCTGTTTTATTGTAACCCTACCCATCCCCCACCAGCTGTTTTATTGTAACCCTACCCATCCCCCACCAGCTGTTTTATTGTAACCCTACCCATCCCCCACCAGTTTTATTGTAACCCTACCCATCCCCCACCAGTTTTATTGTAACCCTGCCCATCCCCCACCAGTTTTATTGTAACACTACCCATCCCCACCAGTTTTATTGTAACCCTACCCATCCCCCACCAGTTTCATTGTAACCCTACCCATCCCCCACCAGCTGTTTTATTGTAACCCTACCCATCCCCCACCAGCTGTTTTATTGTAACACTACCCATCCCCCACCAGCTGTTTTATTGTAACCCTACCCATCCCCCACCAGCTGTTTTATTTTAACACTACCCATCCCCCACCAGCTGTTTTATTGTAACCCTGCCCATCCCCCACCAGTTTCATTGTAACCCTACCCATCCCCCACCAGCTGTTTTATTGTAACCCTACCCATCCCCCACCAGCTGTTTTATTGTAACCCTACCCATCCCCCACCAGCTGTTTTATTGTAACCCTACCCATCCCCCACCAGCTGTTTTATTGTAACCCTACCCATCCCCCACCAGCTGTTTTATTGTAACCCTACCCATCCCCCACCAGCTGTTTTATTGTAACCCTACCCATCCCCCACCAGCTGTTTTATTGTAACCCTACCCATCCCCCACCAGCTGTTTTATTGTAACCCTACCCATCCCCCACCAGCTGTTTTATTGTAACCCTACCCATCCCCCACCAGCTGTTTTATTGTAACCCTACCCATCCCCCACCAGCTGTTTTATTGTAACCCTACCCATCCCCCACCAGCTGTTTTATTGTAACCCTACCCATCCCCCACCAGCTGTTTTATTGTAACCCTACCCATCCCCCACCAGCTGTTTTATTGTAACCCTACCCATCCCCCACCAGCTGTTTTATTGTAACCCTACCCATCCCCCACCAGCTGTTTTATTGTAACCCTACCCATCCCCCACCAGCTGTTTTATTGTAACCCTACCCATCCCCCACCAGCTGTTTTATTGTAACACTACCCATCCCCCACCAGTTTTATTGTAACCCTACCCATCCCCCACCAGTTTTATTGTAAACCTACCCATCCCCACCAGCTGTTTTATTGTAACCCTACCCATCCCCCACCAGCTGTTTTATTGTAATCCTTCCCATCCCCGTCCAGTTGTTTTATTGTAACCCTACCCATCCCCCACCAGCTGTTTTATTGTAACCCTACCCATCCCCCACCAGCTGTTTTATTGTAACCCTACCCATCCCCCACCAGCTGTTTTATTGTAACCCTACCCATCCCCCACCAGCTGTTTTATTGTAACCCTACCCATCCCCCACCAGCTGTTTTATTGTAACCCTACCCATCCCCCACCAGCTGTTTTATTGTAACCCTACCCATCCCCCACCAGCTGTTTTATTGTAACACTACCCATCCCCCACCAGCTGTTTTATTGTAACACTACCCATCCCCCACCAGCTGTTTTATTGTAACCCTACCCATCCCCCACCAGCTGTTTTATTGTAACACTACCCATCCCCCACCAGCTGTTTTATTGTAACCCTACCCATCCCCCACCAGCTGTTTTATTGTAACCCTACCCATCCCCCACCAGCTGTTTTATTGTAACCCTACCCATCCCCCACCAGCTGTTTTATTGTAACCCTACCCATCCCCCACCAGCTGTTTTATTGTAACCCTACCCATCCCCCACCAGCTGTTTTATTGTAACCCTACCCATCCCCCACCAGCTGTTTTATTGTAACCTACCCATCCCCCACCAGCTGTTTTATTGTAACCCTACCCATCCCCCACCAGCTGTTTTATTGTAACCCTACCCATCCCCCACCAGCTGTTTTATTGTAACCCTACCCCTCCCCCACCAGCTGTTTTATTGTAACCCTACCCATCCCCCACCAGCTGTTTTATTGTAACCCTACCCATCCCCCACCAGCTGTTTTATTGTATCTCTTACCCATCCCCCACCAGCTGTTTTATTGTAACCCTACCCATCCCCCACCAGCTGTTTTATTGTAACCCTACCCATCCCCCACCAGCTGTTTTATTGTAACCCTACCCATCCCCCACCAGCTGTTTTATTGTAACCCTACCCATCCCCCACCAGCTGTTTTATTGGACCTCTACCCATCCCCCACCAGCTGTTTTATTGTAACCCTACCCATCCCCCACCAGCTGTTTTATTGTAACACTACCCATCCCCCACCAGCTGTTTTATTGTAACCCTACCCATCCCCCACCAGCTGTTTTATTGTAACCCTACCCATCCCCCACCAGCTGTTTTATTGTAACACTAACCATCCCCCACCAGTTGTTTTATTGTAACCCTACCCATCCCCCACCAGCTGTTTTATTGTAACCCTACCCATCCCCCACCAGCTGTTTTATTGTAACCCTACCCATCCCCCACCAGTTTTATTGTAACCCTACCCATCCTCCACCAGCTGTTTTATTGTAACCCTACCCATCCCCCACCAGCTTTTTTATTGTAACCCTACCCATCCCCCACCAGCTGTTTTATTGTAAACTACCCATCCCCCACCATCCCCCACCAGCTGTTTTATTGTAACCCTACCCATCCCCCACCAGTTTTATTGTAACCCTACCCATCCCCCACCAGCTGTTTTATTGTAACCCTACCCATCCCCCACCAGCTGTTTTATTGTAACCCTACCCATCCCCCACCAGCTGTTTTATTGTAACCCTACCCATCCCCCACCAGCTGTTTTATTGTAACCCTACCCATCCCCCACCAGCTGTTTTATTGTAACCCTACCCATCCCCCACCAGCTGTTTTATTGTAACCCTACCCATCCCCCACCAGCTGTTTTATTGTAACCCTACCCATCCCCCACCAGCTGTTTTATTGTAACCCTACCCATCCCCCACCAGCTGTTTTATTGTAACACTACCCATCCCCCACCAGCTGTTTTATTGTAACACTACCCATCCCCCCACCAGCTGTTTTATTGTAACCCTACCCATCCCCCACCAGCTGTTTTATTGTAACCCTACCCATCCCCCACCAGCTGTTTTATTGTAACCCTACCCATCCCCCCCAGCTGTTTTATTGTAACCCTACCCATCCCCCACCAGCTGTTTTATTGTAACCCTACCCATCCCCCACCAGCTGTTTTATTGTAACCCTACCCATCCCCCACCAGCTGTTTTATTGTAACCCTACCCATCCCCCACCAGCTGTTTTATTGTAACCCTACCCATCCCCCACCAGCTGTTTTATTGTAACCCTACCCATCCCCCACCAGCTGTTTTATTGTAACCCTACCCATCCCCCACCAGCTGTTTTATTGTAACCCTACCCATCCCCCACCAACTGTTTTATTGTAACACTACCCATCCCCCACCAGCTGTTTTATTGTAACCCTGCCCATCCCCCACCAGTTTCATTGTAACCCTACCCATCCCCCACCAGTTTTATTGTAACCCTACCCATCCCCCACCAGCTGTTTTATTGTAACCCTACCCATCCCCCACCAGCTGTTTTATTGTAACCCTACCCATCCCCCACCAGCTGTTTTATTGTAACCCTACCCATCCCCCACCAGCTGTTTTATTGTAACCCTACCCATCCCCCACCAGCTGTTTTATTGTAACCCTACCCATCCCCCACCAGCTGTTTTATTGTAACCCTACCCATCCCCCACCAGCAGTTTTATTGTAACCCTACCCATCCCCCACACTACCCATCCCCCACCAGCTGTTTTATTGTAACCCTACCCATCCCCCACCAGCTGTTTTATTGTAACCCTACCCATCCCCCACCAGCTGTTTTATTGTAACCCTACCCATCCCCCACCAGCTGTTTTATTGTAACCCTACCCATCCCCCACCAGCTGTTTTATTGTAACCCTACCCATCCCCCACCAGCTGTTTTATTGTAACCCTACCCATCCCCCACCAGCTGTTTTATTGTAACACTACCCATCCCCCACCAGCTGTTTTATTGTAACCCATCTCCACTACTTGTAACCTCCATCAGTCTGGAGTATGTATGTCTAAGGTTGGGTTGGTGTGTGGGCTGAGATACGGTGGGGTGGAGTTGAGGGATGGATTGCTTGACTGACTTCTAGTAATCAAACTACATCTCTTGACAACAAGTTATGGATGAAATGTCTCTATCATTGCTTTAATTTTAATATATTATTTATGTTTTATAGATGCTCAGATAAAACAGGAGCCAAAACCAGTACGACGTTCCCAGTCACTTAGTGGACAAGAGGAGAGAGACACGATCCGTCAGTCTGTTATAGCTTGGCAGGACACTCACCATCCTCAAAGGTAATTATCTATATACAAGGAACATGAAGAAAGCGAAAGTGAAGTACATATTTAGTAAACTATAAATAGAAAGTGAAAGTACGCATTTAGTAAAGTTCAAGTAGAAAATAAAATATATTCGAAATGCACGGTACATCTAATGAAATACATGTAAAAGTGAAAGTACATAGTTAGTAAACTATAAATAGAAAGTGAAAGTACATCATTAAAATACATGTAGAAAACTTAAGCAAGTATTCTGTGAACTACATGATTTATGTAAATAAAGAGACGTCGAGGAAATATATATAAAAAAGTGAAAATATGTGGAATAGATTACATTTAAGATCAAACTCTATTGACTAAATATAAGTTTTCTTCTTTTGCAAATTATAATTTGGGAAACTGACTTTTACATGAAAATCCACATTTTTTGACATGATCTGTAGAGAGAATAAATTTTGATCAGGTTGCAGAATGTTGAGTTGTAAATTGTTTTTGAATTATTCTTATTCAGTGAATGCATATTTACAGTATTACCCCAGGTATATTGAAAAGTAAACCATGAACTAGGATAAACCAGGAATAGAAATGACATAACCTGAACAACTATGATAACCTTTATATACACTACAGACTGTACAGTTATTCACATGTGAGAATTCTGTTCGTTGTGCTCGTGTGGCTAATCAATTTTAAACAACAGGAATAGGGCCTACCTTGGTTTATATGTAATTTGATCACAAAACAACAAAAACAATGGAATGAATTCATTTCATTCATCTGGTTCTAATTCCACCATAACTGTGGTTGGGTAAAAATGTACACACACATAAAATTGATGAGTACAATTAACATTACTGAAATCCGTTCGCAAACATTTGTGTGCAGATTGCGAGTTTTCAGGACTATCGGCCACCAGACTATCTAGGGTCCACTGTACTATGTTGTCTTGTAATAAGCCCACCCTATAGCTTTGAGTCAGCGGTGATGTTGGTCCCCGGGGCTTATTGTCTTGTAATAAGCCCACCCTATGGCTTTGAGTCAGCGGTGATGTTGGTCCCCGGGGCTTATTGTTTGTAATAAGCTCACCCTATGACTTTGAGTCAGTGGTGATGTTGGTCCCCGGGGCTTATTGTCTTGTAATAAGCCCACCCTATGACTTTGAGTCAGCGGTGATGTTGGTCCGCGGGGCTTATTGTCTTGTAATAAGCTCACCCTATGGCTTTGAGTCAGCGGTGATGTTGGTCCCCGGGGCTTATTGTCTTGTAATAAGCCCACCCTATGACTTTGTATTAGAGGTAAAGTGTCAGTCACAAAGCAAGCCATACTTTTATCCCTTCACTAATCATATTACACATTGATTGAATATTATCCAGACAACCTGCTGGATTAGGTTATATGGATATATTTAAACAATTAATTCTAGTTACCTTGTTAGACTGAAAGATGACATAGTATTGGGAGTGATTTTAGTTGAATTTCCCTTTTGTATGTTTAAAATGACTTTTTTTGTTTGTTTTGTTATATTGTTTTTTTTTTTTTAAATACAATATTAATATTTTGCTTTGTTCATCTAACCAGTGACCCTGGACGACAAAGCAAGCAAAGTACTGGGACCAACAGTCTGCTAGCCAATGTCAGTATCGACAGTGACCTGAATGACAGTTTCTCAGACGACCGCTTCAGTATGGACCTGGGTGATATTAGCGAGAGTAACACACCACCTCCAACATTGTCACATGACCTGTCCTCTGCAGCATCACATTTACGAAACCCTGATCATCCAGACTATATGGAACTTCAGAGTGTAACGTCCGGTGCCACTACGCTCCGGACGTCACATTCAGAGGATGTGAATGTCTCTCAGGAGTTTGGTGTCAAGTTTGACAAAATGGAATCTGCCAATAGTGGAAGTGTGGAACCTTTACTTCCAGCAAAATTACGACCAGCAAAGGAGAAGTCCAACCACCACAGTAAAGAAATGGAGAGAGGAGATAGAGAACGTCGCAAACCAATGTCGCCACCAAAAGGCAACGCACCAACAAGAGGTAGTCTGACCTCTAGTTTTATAAGTGACAGTAGCGACAGTTCTCTACGGGATGTTGTGACCCCGTTATCTGAAGGTCAAATATCAGATCGTAGTGACTCTCCCCGTATACCAACGTCGACACAACAACCAAATTATGCTGCCTTTACTGTACAGACTGAATTCTCTCAGAGGCAGCCGGACAGGATGCAGGGAGATTCAAGGTCAGATTTTGTTAAAACCAGTTACACTGTATCAGATCAAGCTTACACACCGGAGATGGCTCGGGCGGCCGGAATACCAGTGGTCAGTGATAGTAACAGCAATTCTGTTCTACAGCGATGGGGCTCTCGGGAAGGAAGTATAGCCAGCAGTCGAAGTTCTGGGGACTATTCCGATCACGAATCACACAAAATTCATTGTGATCATAAAGACAGAGAATCGTCTGGTTCTCGTACTGCAAAGAAAATTACAACATTAACAAAATCTTCTTCTGGAACAGATAAATTCATTATGCAAAACAAACCTTTTGTGATAAAAACTCATACGCCACCTGTGGGTGATCAAAAGTTAAGTAACACTACAAGTTTTGCTGAGATAAAACGTATGAAACAGAATGTTGGTAAAGTAGATAACTCTGGATTTGTGTATATGATAAAAGGCCAGGATCCTGTGGAAACAAAGAAATCCACACTACACACTAACTCCCAGAGACCTGACAGGGCTAGTAGACCAGAAAAGAAGACTACATTTGCTGCTCTGCCAAATCAAATGACATGGCAACAGACATCGCAGCAGCAGTCGGAGCCAGTACTTACTACAGGTGACAATGCTCATCTGGAAAATGGAGAAGCAGTCGGGGCAGGAGCATCAGACATGCTTCAAATTCGTCTCAAACTGGAAGAAAAACGTAAAATGATTGAGAAAAAGAAACATCGTATGGAAGCTCAACATCAAAAACTGCGTCAGAGGATGGGAAAAACGGCATTCTTACAAGTCATTCAAAAGCCAAGTGCTGATAAACCTGAAGACGTTGTGAACGGCCGCATTCCTGATGTAGGAGTGGGTAACTATAGTAGTCATACGCTTCCAAGATCAACTTTTAGTTCAACAGTGGACAGTAATCGTCCAAGATCACTTGACCGTGAAACAAGGTCGCTAGATCGTGACATTCCTAGCACCAGAACTGTACTTGATAGGCAAGGTCAAGGGGATGTTACAAGTGAACGTGGCCAACAACGGCCGTTTTCACGAGAGGGGATACAACAGACAATAGAAAATGTTCGTAAAAAGTGGTTTCGGGATGATGATGTATTAACTTCGTCGTCTTCAATGGCTGAGACTGAACAGGACCCAGATGGTCGTTCAAGGAGAATATCCTCACCTAGTCCCCATCACAGGATGTCCTTGTCAGACCAGAGGATGTCACAAAGCCCTCCACAAAGAATGCTGATGTCAGAAAGTCCTCCACAAAGGACAATGGTGTCAGGGAGTCCTCCCCAGAGAGCGGTGGCTTCAGAAAGTCCTCCACATCCATCAGAGGTAAGACGGCCTCAAGATGCTAAACAGGAGGACCCAAAACAATACAACAGATCTCTTGACAAATTAAATCAGAGCTTGGTTGACCTCCAGGGGGAAATCAGTCGTCTCAATCTACAACAGGGTCAACTCAAGTCCATGAAAGTGAATGCTGCAACAACAGGGTCTGGTCATGAACGTACTCATGATAGATCATCAGCATCTCCTCACAGAGGACAAAGTGAGCGAACAGCCACGCCTCCTAGGCCTGAGTCGGTCAGTGGGCATGTGGCTAAGTCTGATGGTAATGTAGACATACAGACACCAGAGAGGCTTGCACAGGGTAGTGCACAACATCCGTCGATTCTACAGCATCAAGATGCGGCCCTTCCCACACCAGAGAGATTAGCTAAGGCAGGGAGTGAGTATGCCCAACATCCAACGTCTCTTCAACAGATTCCAGGTTATCAACAACACCAGCCTAGTGGGCTTCCTATGGGGGTGTACACCTGCCAGAACCAGTATGTAAACATGCCTCAACCTCCTGTGATGTACTCTGGGTACCATACCCAGCCAGCCCCTCCATACCCACCACAGCAGTTCCCTCCCACACCTCCACATGGATATCCTCCGTCCCCAGCTTTCCCCCAACAGTTCCCTCAGCAACACATGCCCCCAGGGTCTCAGTTTGGTGTACCCAGTGTATCCTCTCCTCACTATGGTATGGGCATGCAGACGTTCCAGCCTCCTCCTCCTATAGCTTCTACATACACTGTACCCTCGTATCCGGGCTACACCAGTAGTGCTAACTCTCTTAGCAATGTACCTAGCCATGTGGGCGCCCAGCCGTATAATCCAACTTCTGTCGCTAACATTCCATCAAGTACTGTTACACCTAGAACTGATAGTCCTGCCTTACAATCAGACTCGGCAACATCTTCTGGCGATCCTAAAGTGACCAAAACAGAAATAACACAACAGGATCATGTGAATGTAAAGAACACTACATCCCAGGAGGATCGCTCGGATGATGGTGGTAATGTTATGGGACAAAATGGTGGGTTCTTTGTGTCATTTGGTGATGGATCTCCGAAGAGAACCAGACCTGCATTAGGAAAGGATCGGAGCCGTAAAGACCAGCATCATCCTCTAGCCAATCAGGACAGTGTACCATCTAGTCAGACTTCCTTAGTGCCACCTGGTGGTCAAACTCGGGATCGTAGTTCAGTGTCGCCTCATCGTGCCAAATGGGACATTCCATCTACATCAGCAAATGTGTCACAGCCAGGCATGGGTGGGTCAGCTTATGACCCACCTGTTGTACCAACAGAGCCACCTATTGGATTTGAGATTGAGCCTGAAAAGGATTCTCAGGAACAGGTAAAATATTAGTCTCAATAAAACATGTAAGATATAAGTATGGACCTGACAGGTAAGATATAAGTATGTACCTGACAGGTAAGATATTAGTATGTACCTGACAGGTAAGATTTAAGTATGGACCTGACAGGTAAGATATAAGTATGTACCTGACAGGTAAGATTTAAGTATGGACCTGACAGGTAAGATATAAGTATGTACTGACAGGTAAGATATAAGTATGGACCTGACAGGTAAGATATAAGTATGGACCTGACAGGTAAGATATAAGTATGTACCTGACAGGTAAGATATAAGTATGTACTGACAGGTAAGATATAAGTATGGACCTGACAGGTAAGATATAAGTATGTACTGACAGGTAAGATATAAGTATGGACCTGACAGGTAAGATATAAGTATAGACCTGACAGATAAGATATAAGTATGTACTGACAGGTAAGATATAAGTATGGACCTGACAGGTAAGATATAAGAATGTACCTGACAGGTAAGATATAAGTATGGACCTGACAGGTACGATATAAGTATGGACCTGACAGGTAAGATATAAGCATGGACCTGACAGGTAAGATTTAAGTAATGAAAGGTAAGATATAAGTATGGACCTGGCAGGTAAGATATAAGTATGGACCTGAGAGGTAAGATATAAGTATGTACTGACAGGTAAGATATAAGTATGGACCTGACAGGTAAGATATAAGTATAGACCTGACAGGTAAGATATAAGTATGGACCTGATATAAGTATAAGTATGTACTGACAGGTAAGATATAAGTATAGACCTGACAGGTTAGATATAAGTATGGACCTAATAGGTAAGATATAAGTATGTACTGACAGGTAAGATATAAGTATGTACTGACAGGTAAGATATAAGTATGTACCTGACAGGTAAGATTTAAGTATGGACCTGACAGGTAAGATTGAAGTATGTACTGACAGGTAAGATATAAGTATGGACCTGACAGGTAAGATTGAAGTAATGTCCTGACAATATTATGTTTGTACATGTATTAAGCGGACAGGTAAGATGTCAGTGTTGAAATGTTATTGATAAATGACTTTTCTGTGTTGAACTCTTTAAAATTCTAAAACCTTTGCTAGTCATTGAACGCTTGCGAGAAAGGGGTACTGGAAAGTTATCAGACTTTATGTATGTTTGTGTTTGATCATAGCATCAATCAACATCGATATTGATGTTCAAAATGTTTATGAATACAGTAATAATTGATTCTATCCACTTGTATGATTAGCTGTGAATGAATCACCTGATTATGTAAAACTAAGATGTAATGATATGGATACTGTTTTCTTTATCAATGAACATTTATGATTCAGGCAATGTTATACCGTATGAAATATCTATTGGTAACAATGTCTGTAATACCCTTCTCCTCCCCAGACAGATCTTTTCCAGACTGCTGCTAATATTCTGGACTGATTTCAATGAAACTAAGCAGGGGTGTTATGTGTAGATGTGCAAATGTACATGCAAGGGGCTTTTAGCTTACCTGGCCCTTTTAGGTGATCAAAAGGGGTTTATGTAGTCTTCTGTCGTCTGGTGTCTGTCAACTTTACAAAATGCTACTGGTCATGAATGAGTAAAGGGATTTTGACGAAATTTAGCCAGAAGCATCCTTAGGGGAAGGATATTTTTGTACAAATGGTGTGTCCTGCCCCCCTCCTCCCCCACCCATAGGGCCTGAGGGGCAGGGCACAAATAAGGTAATAGAGCAAATTCTTTAAAATCCTACTCTTTCAGCAGGATTGAATGGATTTTTTACCTATTTAGTCTGAATAATGTTTTGGTAAAGAGGAATCAATTTTGTATAAATGGTGGATCTTGGTCATATTGGGCAGAAAGGGAAGGGCTCTATCTATAGGGGAATTGTGTCGGAAAATAGTTTAGATCTCCATCCCATAATCATGTAAAGCATTGCTGGGCATAAAAGAGATGAATATAATCGTGATTTAAGAATTGGCCCTGGAGTCTGGCCCCACTCCTAGGGACTAAGTTTATAGTAATATCTTTGAAATAGTTTAAATCACTACCACTAAACCATGTATGGCAATGCTGGGCATCAAGAGATAGACACAGTCACAGGAGTGACCCCACCCCTCTGGACTTAATTTCTGGGTGATATCTTTGATAAAGTTGAGATACCAGCCCAATAATGGTATATAGTATAGAATTGCTTGGCATCACGAGATAAACACATTTGTTATATAAGAATTGACCCATGGGTGTGGCACGCCTCAAGGGATATTATTTCTGGGTCATATTTTTTATATAGTTGAGATACCAACCTGATAACCATATAAACTCTTACTGGGAATCAAAAGAGAAAGACAGTCAGGATATAAGAATTTACCCATTGGTCTTGTCCCATCAAACAGGTAAAGTGACTGAGCTTGGTTTTGGAAATATTTGAAATATCCAACCTATAGGTCTTATGCCAGAGCACAAATTGAATTAAAATTTGAGATATCATTTTTTGAGTTGAAGGCCTGAAACATACAAAGTATTAGAAGTTGTAACAGCTGGCTACAGCACCTGAGTGTTGTAGATAATAACATATTAATGATACCATGCTAACTATACACAGTATGTAACTCATGTCAATTAAAATATTACTGTTTGTTTTCAATAGATAACTGATGATGAAATGCTGAAAAAAAAAGAAAAGCTTATTCAGATGCAGATCAAACGTAAAGAGGATCAAGAGCGCAAACGATCTTACAAGGAAATGGAAATGGCTCGCAAAAAAGAACAGGAAAGGTTTGTACATAGGTGATTCAGGGTTCAGCACACACGACACAGCATCATCAGCCAAATCTATGTTAAGTGAACAGTGAATGTCGTTTCAAAATTGAGAAAAATGAATGACACTGAATTCTTTCTTGGATATGTCTAACCTACAATAAATGAACAATGAATGTCGTTTTCAGAATTATTAAGAAAAAAATGACACAGTTTTCCTACACAAATCTATCCAAGAATACTACCACGGACTTCAGCTCTTATGCTGATCTGGTAATATAGCACGAGATGACATCTCTGGAAGGCTTCCAGTTTTCTGAAAGTTTAATCTTAATACACAGATAATTCTGTTTTTACAATATAGTATAAGGTAAAAGAAATGAAACAGACAGTTTTTATAGAGTACTGAAACGCATTGTTATCATGGACGTTGTTAACAGGAATTACAAATCAAATTATAACAAACATCTGTAGAATTGGTTTATGGGTAATTACTGTACAGTGCTACCCATGTCTGTTTGTCCTATGGTGTTCCGTTTTGCATCTAATAAATATTGTATATTGAGAAATTCTCAACAAGTCTGGTTTATATTAACCATGACATTAAATTTGTCAACACATCATATTACCGGGTAAGTGGTCATCAGTCAAGGTTAAAGTGTCAAAGGTTTGACGTTTTGAAAATTTATCAAACAGTGTTACTTAATGTGTATGGAAGTAAGTGTATTCTTGTCTTCCAGGTATTCTCTAGTTATATCCATGAAGTAATATTTCAGTACAGTCCTGTAGAAGGTACATATAAAATTTGCATATCTATAGTATAAGGTGCTGTTACAGAATAAAACAGGAAGAAGTTGAGAGGAAGAAACAAGAAGATAAAGCTCGTCGAGAACTAATCTTCCGTCAGTATCAGGAGAAAAAACGACAACAGCAAGAAGAAGGTGACGAGTATGACCGTCCAGCCCCACGTCGAGAAAAATCGGCCACCAAACCAAGACCGAAGTCCATGCATGTAGCCAAAACAAATATACAATCAGGGTCAGATGAAGGTTTGCACTCCAATAGCTCTCAAGAGGATCTCTCTGCTCAAGCTTTCACTATTAGTCCTGGTCATTCAGGATCTTGTAAGTTTAGCTTGCTAGATCTAGCTAGACACTCACAAATCACGTTTGGCATTAAAATGACAGCTTCAGTTATTTGAAACAAAATGGAAGGTTTCAAATTCTCATACCTTTGATGACAGTAAGAATGTAATTTGATCCCAAAATTTCATTTATTTAGAAATTGAAGAAACTTCTACTTGAAAATGACTGAACTGTCTATTAATACAGTTTTATCTGAAAATGTTTTTTTTTTTTTTATGTTTGAAGAATTTAATTAATTTCTACAGTATACACTGTTACATCATCCTTTTTTACACATTCTAATTTTAGATATATTTTCAAATGCTTCATTTTTTTACCCTATCTGGATGTTGATACAAGTTGCTGTGAATCCCTTTCCTGATTTGGTGTTGTACGCTAACATGCTTGTGATTGGCCTAGATCTCATCTTTAGTTAATCTTAAGGGTTTGGCTATTTTCTGAAACACTTTCTGTTTTATTTCCTTAACCAACTCAGAAAGCTGTCAGGCCTATTTCTTTTAATAAGATATACCTTATTACCATATTCACGATATAAATTTCCACTTCCTCTGCGAAGTATTTTTAAATCTTTTCATCTATTTCATAGAAGTTTTCCAATTTTCATTTTACTCAAGAGTACTTTTTTGAAAATTTTGAATGTTTAAAATCTGAACTGTCTTTGTGTTTCCGAATGTCTTTATTCCTGTATCAGATCAATAATCAGACTTCCAAACAGTAGCTTTAGTTTCATTTCAGCCATTAAACTGAAGCTTCACGCAGTGATTACCTGCTTCAAGTGTTTGTTGTTTTCCAGGTTTAAATGTCAAAAGTGAAGGTCACCTTTCCCACAGATTGTTTACTGCTCTATAGATTGAGTTTTCATGGTCCAGTGAACCATGCTTTGTTACTAGATATGCTTGACAGGAATGGCTTTTCACTATGATGAGTGAAGCTCAATATTGATTTTACTACCTATAGAAAATTGATTAATGCAAATGCTAAACTTGGACTATGTAAATCAGTCATTTTATTTACTGAGAATACTATTGCTTGCTTGGGATGTCACTTCAGGTCTGATGTTGAATCATAAAATTTCTTTCTTTGGTTGGTTCCAACTTTTTTGTTCTCTAAGCTTCACCTCTCCACCTACTCCATTCCTTGGTTTGTGCAGATGAAAACTCTGTTCTTGATCTTGTATTTTCACCTGTTCTGTTAAACATTTCATTCTATTCACTCTCCAAATGTTTTTCTTTCATTCTTAACTTTTATAACTTCACATATTTCAAATTTAGCAGTGTTGTTCATTATCGCAGTGCTTAGTTCAAACTATTTATGTCTATTTTTCTCTTACTTAAGATAATGATAGAAGTACTTGCATGGTTTTATTTCAACATTTTTCTCATAAATATTTTTATTATTTTGCTGAAGTTTGTGTAATGTGTGGATGATGACCTGTGCACTTAAATCACTCTTCCAGTACACACAGTCCTCCCAGTACCGAAAGTATAGTTATCACAGTTAGAGACTATAGTCCTGAATCCACTATACAAGGCTTGAAGACGATTGGCTTATTTGCAATTTTGTTTGGATATTTTATTTGCATGGCATGAAAAAAAGGGAAAAACCAACTTTTCTGTTGTCAAGGTAACAGCTGTAATGGCAAGCTAAGCCTGACTATGAACACATTGATGTAAGTTTAGCAGATAGTGAGGCCAATTAGGATGGATTCTTAATGTGACATTATTTAACAGTATGAAGATAATTTCATATTCATTTTATTTAAAAAGAGAAAAAATTGATATGAAGCATCGAGCACATCAGTGTTACAAGTATATAAAACTGAAAAAGGATAGAGTCAAAGAACTCACATATAGCTAAAGTTGGTGTTTATTTACAACTGCTGGCAATCATTCAAAGTTATGACACTGACTGGTAAACTGAAATCTTTTTATGTATTGGCCTGACTCCTGTAAATTTTACTGAATGAAATGATATGTAGAAAGCTTGCTATCTGGTTACTTTTTCATGAGTTGTTGAAAGTCTACATTTTTTACCTTAACATTAAAATTTTGATGCATTCATATGAAGAAAAATTGTAGATACAGAATTAATTACATGAATTAAAGGAAAAAAAAGAAAAAGAAAATATATCATTCTTTCCAGAATAACCTGCTTGGTTTCTGGTTCTTGTGAGAAATTTACAATGTACTTGGAAGTCTGATTTTAATTGTTGTTTGTGCAATGTTACACTCTTTGATGGAAATATTGAACTTGTGAGGTGAATATTGTGATAATACAAAGTGTTGTTAAGTACATGTATTTGTGAAACTTCTGTCCAAGATTTTGTTTTTGCTTGAGTTTTTGCTGGTCAATGGATAACTGAATAAGAGACTTTTCAAGGTGAAAGTAAGGAAATTTTGAATTCTAGCATAGACTGTGTTCAGCAGGAATGTCAGGATATCAAAGTGTAGAGCAAGGAAAGAAAATATTACTGATGGATTTTGAGGACCTATGAGACAGTATTTTTTTGACATGTCTGATATACATCAGATTTTTCAGCCTCACGAAGTACTTGTGGAAAGTACACAAGTTTTTTTTTTAATTTTCATTACATGAGTTTATAGATTCTGATTGCTGAAAAAGTATGGGAAAATCCCTTGAAGAGTCTCTTTAAATCTTGCTTTGGTTTGGTTTTTGTTTCTTGCACAATTTTACTTCTCTGACATTTCAGCGCGGAGTTATAGACGTACGCATGGGTTAGCGCCACCCAGGGGCAAAATGCGGAAGGCAGGTGTGTAAAGGGGCATAACTCCTATCTTCAACAACTTTCCCTTCTTTTGACTTTTTAAATTCTTATTTCATTTGTTATTTAAGTAGTATTAGCATTTTACTGGTGATTTTTTTTTCACTCATTTGTTTTTAAATCATTATAACTGTGGTTGATGTACACAACTGTAGGTCAGTTATGACATTGAGATGTCAGCTACCCATTGATCCCTATATTGAAAAGCAGTATAATCAGCTGGGCTCATGGAAGTAAGAAAATTTCAACAGAATATTTGATAACAAAACCTACGTCATTAATGATGAAATATTCTAAGCAATAGGAATCTCATAAATTTTTGATTTTATCAGTTAATAGGTTGAATGTCTTGATAATTATTTGATACATTGTAGACAACAAAGCTAGGGTCGTGTACACCTATATGATTATATGTAGTAGTTGTACTGCAGGAATGATTAGATTTCTGCATTCATAGTATATATTTTATTGTTTAATGTTAGTGTAGTTTTGTAATAAAGTAAAGCCTGTAAAATCAGGGCTACTTTATCTATAGATGTTTAGAAATTTAGCAAAATTAAATAGATAATCATTGAAAGTTCTCTTAAATAAGACATAACAGATACTCTCCACATTTCTGACCAGGGAAAGGATAAAGAGTGACCACTCTACCATCAACCACTGATTTTAATAGAAAAAGGGGTCTAGCTTTTATTACTGTCAATAGATTTAGGTTCAATATGGAAAGTTTAGAGAGCGAGGATTCATTTGTCTTTATTTAAATTACATGTCTTAAGGGCACATTTGATGTGGCATTCACTATAAAATCACATTATGATTGAGTTTTGATAACAGTCTCCATGTATTAGAGAAATAGTTCTGTGGATGTGTAGTGCTTTATAGTTAATTGGAGAAAACCGTGAGACAGTAATTCATATTGAATAATGAAAAATTACAAAACGCTTTCTGATAAACTCTTATATTTAAAAGCATAAAAACAAATGATCATTAAGTTTTGAGACATGGAGGAGAAAATAGAAATTATTATTACAGAATTGGTTGAAAAATTGTTCATCATCAAGGTGAAGAAATTTACAAATTTTTCAAGATGTTCACTGGGTATTTGTATTTTATAATCCAGTTGATAATTCTGGAACATTGTTTTTCAGGTTCATTTGAGGTAGAAAAGCTTGCTGGTTTGAATTTTGATACATATGCATTTTGTTCTAGTCTAAAACCTACGTTTTGTTTTACTCTATAAATATTAATAAAATCAAATATTGAAGTGATTCTGTATTTCACTTAAAGATTGTCTATAGCTAGTTACATTCATGGTGGACTATTATGAGCTGCATGTTACAGCATTTTAAGAAAATTGTCTTAATATTATGAGAGAATGCTGAATCTTCCTAGTAGATCATTTTATCCTTGTCCATCCATCCTGTCCTGTCACATCCTGTTCAAAACCAAAATCTCATCTTGGTTCATATTTACCCGATGATACCATGATATCAAGTTCTATACCTGGTCAGTTTCTGATTGGCATAGAAGTTATACTTATGTTTTATAGGCTTTCTGTTGTCATGGTAATATTGATATTAATACATCCCTGAATGGTGTACTCTAGATACCTTCAGTGACGTGCTATTACAGGGGACGTGTTACATCCCTGAATGGTGTACTCTTGATACCTTCAGTGACGTGGTATTACAGGGGACGTGTTAAATTCCTGAATGGTGTACTCTAGATACCTTCAGTGACGTGGTATTACAGGGGACGTGTTCCGTCCCTGAATGGTGTACTCTTGATACCTTCAGTGATGTGGTATTACAGGGGACGTGTTACATCCCTGAATGGTGTACTCTTGATACCTTCAGTGACGTGGTATTACAGGGGACGTGTTAAATCCCTGAATGGTGTACTCAAGATACCTTCAGTGACGTGGTATTACAGGGGACGTGTTAAATCCCTGAATGGTGTACTCTTGATACCTTCAGTGACGTGGTATTACAGGGGACGTGTTACATCCCTGAATGGTGTACTCTAGATACCTTCAGTGACGTGGTATTACAGGGGACGTGTTACATCCCTGAATGGTGTACTCTTGATACCTTCAATGACGTGGTATTACAGGGGATGTGTTACATCCCTGAATGGTGTACTCTTGATACCTTCAGTGACGTGGCATTACAGGGGATGTGTTACATCCCTGAATGGTGTACTCTAGATACCTTCAGTGACGTGGCATTACAGGGGACGTGTTACATCCCTGAATGGTGTACTCTTGATACCTTCAGTGACGTGGTATTACAGGGGACGTGTTACACCCCTGAATGGTGTACTCTTGATACCTTCAGTGACGTGGTATTACAGGGAACGTGTTACATCCCTGAATGGTGTAATCTAGATACCTTCAGTGACGTGGTATTACAGGGGACGTGCTATATCCCTGAATGGTGTACTCTTGATACCTTCAGTGACGTGGTATTACAGGGGACGTGTTACGTCCCTGAATGGTGTACTCTAGATACCTTCAGTGACGTGGCATTACAGGGGACGTGTTACGTCCCTGAATGGTGTACTCTTGATACCTTCAGTGACGTGGTATTACAGGGGACGTGTTACGTCCCTGAATGGTGTACTCTTGATACCTTCAGTGACGTGGTATTACAGGGGACGTGTTAAATCCCTGAATGGTGTACTCAAGATACCTTCAGTGACGTGGTATTACAGGGGACGTGTTAAATCCCTGAATGGTGTACTCTTGATACCTTCAGTGACGTGGTATTACAGGGGACGTGTTACATCCCTGAATGGTGTACTCTAGATACCTTCAGTGACGTGGTATTACAGGGGACGTGTTACATCCCTGAATGGTGTACTCTTGATACCTTCAATGACGTGGTATTACAGGGGATGTGTTACATCCCTGAATGGTGTACTCTTGATACCTTCAGTGACGTGGCATTACAGGGGATGTGTTACATCCCTGAATGGTGTACTCTAGATACCTTCAGTGACGTGGTATTACAGGGGACGTGTTACATCCCTGAATGGTGT
This sequence comes from Ylistrum balloti, assembly GCF_031769215.1. Lineage (NCBI taxonomy): Eukaryota > Metazoa > Mollusca > Bivalvia > Pectinida > Pectinidae > Ylistrum > Ylistrum balloti. The sequence goes on from NW_026781905.1 coordinate 223,560, forward strand.
ACTCTTGATACCTTCAGTGACGTGGTATTACAGGGGACGTGTTAAGTCCCTGAATGGTGTACTCTAGATACCTTCAGTGACGTGGTATTACAGGGGACGTGTTATATCCCTGAATGGTGTAATCTAAATACCTTCAGTGACGTGGTATTACAGGGGACGTGTTAAGTCCCTGAATGGTGTACTCTAGATACCTTCAGTGACGTGGTATTACAGGGAACGTGTTACATCCCTGAATGGTGTAATCTAGATACCTTCAGTGACGTGGTATTACAGGGGATGTGTTATATCCCTGAATGGTGTACTCTTGATACCTTCAGTGACGTGGTATTACAGGGAACGTGTTACATCCCAGAATGGTGTACTCTAGATACCTTCAGTGATGTGGTATTACAGGGAACGTGTTACATCCCTGAATGGTGTACTCTTGATACCTTCAGTGACGTGGTATTACAGGGAACGTGTTACATCCCAGAATGGTGTACTCTAGATACCTTCAGTGACGTGGTATTACAGGGGATGTGTTATATCCCTGAATGGTGTACTCTAGATACCTTCAGTGACGTGGTATTACAGGGAACGTGTTACATCCCTGAATGGTGTACTCTTGATACCTTCAGTGACGTGGTATTACAGGGGACGTGTTATATCCCTGAATGGTGTACTCTGAGGCCACAGTAGTGGAGTGGATAAGGCATCTGACTATCTCTGTCTCTAGCCCTTTGCTTTTGTGTCTCTGTCTCTAGCTCTTTGCCTTTGTGATGCTCATTCGAGGCATACATGTGAGGCAGTTGTCAGGTACTGGCTCCTGGTCGGTTGTTTTTCTCTGGGAAATCAGACTTGTCCACTGTCAAATTAAAGCTGGCATGTTCTTTATTCTAGTGGTTAATAGGGCGTAAAGCCAAAATGAACAATAAAGTAGATTTATAGAGGGTGTGCATTCATTCAACATATATACCAACATCTGCTGCATCTCTAGCATGACCTGAATTAAAAATAAGCTGCATGTTACAAATAACAGATTGTTTTGAGATGAAGAATTTCCAAGAATATGTCTGCATTGTGATAACGAGATCCATTTTTGTAAGGATTGAGAGATATTTGTTTTTATAGCATGCTGTTGAATATTAACAAGCAGTTTCATGTAGATATTTATGATAATTGTCCAGTAAGGAGATATTATTAGGGAGAACTTTTCATTCCAGGATGTCTCTATTTAAACATGATTACATGTTATGATGTATCAAAAAATGTATTAAAAGTGAATCTGATATATGATTCTGTATAATAAAGATTATTTTTTCTCACATTTTGAACTATGGCTATTTTGGTGAATGGTTTACTGACATTCAATAGAAAATCATTTCTACAGTTTTAAATATTGATGATATATATATCTGTAACCTTGCAGACATCAATAAAAACAGTCAAGATTTGGGTTAATAATATTGTGACAATTTTCCAATTTTTGATGGTTTGTGATGAAATGTACCGGTCTGTTATTAAATGGAACAGTCTGTGGTGAAATAGACCGGTTTGTGATGAAACAGACCAGTCTGTAATGAAATGGACTGGTCTGTGATGGAATGGACCGGTTTGTAATGAAATGGACTGGTCTGTGATGGAATGGACTGGTTTGTGATGAAATGGACCGGTCTGTGATGAAATAGACTGGTCTGTGATGGAATGGACCGGTTTGTGATGAAATGGACCGGTTTGTGATGAAACAGACCGGTCTGTGATGAAACAGACCGGTTTGTGATGATATGGTTGTATCCTTACGAAAGACACTTTCCCTGAATTGCTCTGAAAAGCATGTGATGGGCCTTCTGTATAGTGTTCATTGAGGTAGCCAACATCTACAGCAATGATACCCCGCCATAGAATGACCCTGGCCGTTAAGGAGTAGATACATATTTCTATGATAAAAATAGTGCTACCGGGTATTTAATTATATATGACAAAGATTTAATTCAATCATGTCTAATACTGATGTCATGTGACCACTGCAAAGGAAAAACAAAACTGAGATGTATAATTAAGAAAATATTCTTCAAGGTACTATTGTAATAGAATATCTGAGAATTAAAATAAATCAAACCATTAAATTCCAAACTTTATATTCAAGCTAAATTGAGAATGTTGGATGTTTTGCTTTCCATTTTAACAGTGTCTTGTAACACCCTGATGACAAGCTCAGCTGACGGTAAATCGCTGGCCTACGGAGGGATAACTCATCGCAGACCGGCAAGTCCAGGTAATAACTTACAACTAATACCATATCTTCATTAGCTAATTTCAGATTATATATTGTAAATATACTTAATTAAGGTGTAATCAAATTTTAGCACATCACTTTTTATACCCCTGGAAAATTTATGGGGGAACATACAGTGGCCACTTTGTCAGTCCTTCCATCCATCTTTCCATCTGTCCTTGTGTGTTCGGAGCACAACTTTGACCTCTATTAAGAAATGATCATGAAACTTTTTGTATGCATTGGTCATACAAAGGCAATTTGCACAAAGATGATGTGCAGTGTACAAAATTCAGGGGAGGCAACCCCTTAATTAAAGAGATATTGTCCATGGTTAGAGTTTGATGTCCAGAGGATAATACAACTTAGTGTATACATTGATCATGCTAGGAGGATATGCAGTGTAACAGACTCAGTGCCCACAACTCCGTAATTACAAAGTTATTGCCCTTTTTAGCTCAACAGGCCCAAAGGCGAAATAAGCTTATTTTGTGGCGCGGCATCGTCATCTGTCCTTCAGGCATCGGGCGTCTTCTCAATAACCAATGAACCAAGTGTTTTGATATTTGGCTGGTATGATCCTAGGATGAAGTCTGTAAAAGTTTGTGAAAGTTTGTGTAAAGAAATGGCCTTGACTGATATCCAAGCTCACAGGGGCCATATCTGTTCAAAGATTTAAAGACTTCTTCTCATGAACTAGAAGGCATAGAGATGATATTTTATTGGTATGTTTCTAAGATGAAGCCTGACAAAGTTTGGGAAAACAGATGACTTGTAGTAATGATCACAGGAGTCAAATTGCTAACATTTAAATGACTTCTTCTCTTGAACTAAAAGGTATGATATTTTGCTGGTATATATATATATACCAGATACCCACTGCAGGCCCATTGGGTCTCTTGTTTGAATTTTTTGTCCAGAGCATAACTTTGCTTTCATGTTTACATAGATCATATGGAATCAATGTGTAGTGTACCAATATTAAGAGCCCACAAAATCTCGATTACAGAGTTATTGTCCTTTGTCAAAATTTTCTGTACAAAACATAACATTGTCTTCATTAAAACCAGGTTAGTGAAATGTGACATATAACTCAGTCATACAAAAGAGATATGTTTTATACCACAATCAGGGCCTGTGACCTCTCATTTACAGAGTTATTGTCCTTCGTTAAAATGTTTGGGTCCATAGCATAACTTTCCTTCCATGTAAGCAAGGCCATACTAAGAGGATGTGCAGTGAACTAAATTATTTGGACAGACAAATGACGTGCTGGTGATGTAAAAGTTTCTCAGAAAAAAAGTTCGGTTAGCGATTTTTGCTTGAGCCCAATTTTCTGTTGGTCGATAAAGGATTAAAAATATTGGTATGATGTTTATGCTTTCAGATTTATATAACAGAGGACGGAGGTCTAAAGCCAATACAGAAAGTAGTGATACCGGTTCTAACACAGGGTCTAATGCAGGCTCAGACTATGCAGGTCGGTTATCAGTAACACAAGGTCTACTATAGACTACACAGGTCAGAAACACCCAGTAACACAGGGTCTACTATAGACTACACAGGTCAGAAACACCCAGTAACACAAGGTCTACCACAGAATACACAGGTCAGAAACACCTAGTAACACAAGGTCTGCTATAGACTACACAGGTCAGAAACACCCAGTAACACAAGGTCTACCACAGACTACACAGTTCAGAAACACCCAGTAACACAAGGTCTACTATAGACTACACAGGTCAGAAACACCAGTAACACAAGGTCTACTATAGACTACACAGGTCAGAAACACCCAGTAACACAAGGTCTACTATAGACTACACAGGTCAGAAACACCCAGTTACACAAGGTCTACTATAGACTACAAAGGTCAGAAACACCCAGTAACACAAGGTCTACCACAGACTACACAGGTCAGAGCACCCAGTAACACAAGGTCTACTATAGACTACACAGGTCAGAAACACCCAGTAACACAAGGTCTACCACAGAATACACAGGTCAGAAAAACCGAGTAACACAAGGTCTACCACAGACTACACAGGTCAGAAACACCCAGTAACACAAGGTCTACTATAGACTGCACAGGTCAGAAACACCCAGTAACTCAAGGTCTACTATAGACTACACAGGTCAGAAACACCCAGTAACACAAGGTCTACCACAGACTACACAGGTCAGAAACAGAATAGAAGTTGTTAACTTCATTTTTTGATCAGTATGTGGTAAGCAAGGCCTATTACCAGACTTGGGGTTATTGCTGGATAAATATGGACCAATCAGTTAGTTGTTGAATTTTAACCATTCAGATCTGTATGACTTGTGTGTTGTAATTATAAAGTCACTTTCTTACATATTTGATTTTTCTGATGACTTTTCTTTACAGGTCCCAGGCTGTTTGTGAAGCCCAGTTCCAAATCTAACCGACACATCATAATCAATGCTATCAGTCATTGCTGTTTAGCTGGCAGTGTTAACTCAGAAATGAAAGCCAAGGTTTTAGAGGTACTTGTTGTGTTGTCAGGATGTTTTCATTAGATCTTTCACACAGTCGAATGCCTCGTAGGTATACCATACATGTTATCAGATGATATTGTTAATTATATCAGGAGTCATTAGATGGCTGCTCTTATCTCTCGGTTTGTAGGTCCCGCTCCCTGTAGATAACCAATGATAATATATTTAAATTTCCTTGCTATTAAAGTTGAAAGTTCATCATTGATAATCACTGTAGATATTCTTATGTCATAATACATATTTGCGAAACTCTGGTTATGAAAATATTTATCTGTTCTAAAAGGATCATTGTAACTATTATGTTAATGATATTATCAAACTTATTAGATGGAACATGGTTAAGATATATACCAGGTAAACAAGGAGAGGTTTTACTACAGCTGAAGTATATAAAATCTCTTGTGTTTTGTAGGAGATGGCCAAGTCTGATGCCAAACATTTCATCATCTTGTTTCGTGATCACAGTTGTCAGTACCGCAGTGTGTACGAGTATTACCCTGAGACAGAGGACATCTACAAAATTCATGGCATAGGACCCAAACAGATCACTAACAAAATGATTGAGAAGTTTTACAAGTAATTATTTATTACTGTTTATTTGGATAAGCTAGTATTAATACTGTCTGACTCAGAGCATGAAAAATTTCTCTTATTTCTGTGTCCTATTTATCCTAAGAGTCCATCATCATTTCCCCTGTTACTTTACACAGAGATAATGATATGTAGCTTACCTGGCCCAAACTAGAAGGCCTAGAGGCATGATATTTGGCTGATATGTCTCTAGGATGACGACCAACAAAGTTTTTTGAAAAGAAATGACCTTGACTTATATTCAAAGTTGAATGGGTCAAATTTGTTAAAACGTTTAAATGACTCCTCATGAACTTACATGTCTGGTGGCATGATGTTTTGACTTGTGTGTTCTTAGGATGATGCCCAACAAAATTTGTGAAAAGAAATGACCTTGACCTATGTTCAAGGTCACAGGGGTCAAATTTGCTAAAACATTTAAACAACTTCTTTTCATGAATTAAAAGGCCTAGAGGCATGATATTTAGCTGGCATATATGTACTAGATGAGACCTGCAGGCCCAGTAGGCCTCTTGGTTTGTCCATCAAGCAATTTGCTTACCTGTCACATATTGCTTAGAGCTTTTCTGTTATTGATGACTTTAGATGTAGCTCCTCCACAGGGAATTTTCTTTTGTGTCAGAAATGTCATTTACATATTGATTAAGAAAAAATCTTAAAAAATCTGACACATTTTAAATCTAGCTTTTTCCAAGATGTTGTCATAATTATGCTCAATTTATGACTTCAGAACTGATTTGATTTAGATGATCATTTTTTTCACATCATGTAGAAAAACAATATCAGGCAATAGAAGCTTTGTTTACTTATAACAATCAGTTTTACAATTAATGAATTATTTAGACACAAGATATCTAAAAGCAGATTTTCACCTCAATTGTCTTTTGGGATAGAAATGACATGGTATATTGTTTTTATTGATATCAATTAATTACCATAAATCAAGAGATAGTTTTTAAGAGATCAATACCTGGGACTGATACTTGTATTCCTCTTTTGCAGGTACAATTCCGGTTCAAAAGGATTTTCAGAAATCTCGTCGACAAAACATATATCTGTGTCTATAGACGCTGTTGCTATACAAAGTGCTTTATGGAAACCTGGAAAAAGTACAGCGAAAAAATAACAGTTTATTAAATTATTTAGTGACAAGCATTATATGTGGCCAACTTCAGCTGTTGAATCTCTTTCTTCATTTGGGATGTGTTGCTGATTACACTTGTGTTCATCGCTGGAAATATTCCGACTCAAACAACTTTCATAGACAGGACACTGGAAGTGTAGTCTTGGGGAGTTCTAATGTTTATTGTAACAGCATGCAATATATAGCATGCTTATTGTCTGGTTATGTTCACGGAAATTCATGTCATATTGCTCAAATAGTAAAACAAAGCTTGTAGCATGAGAACAAAGACATGGAGTGTCTGCGTATGAAACTTCATAATAAAAATATTGGATAAGTCACTAGCTAACAGAAACATTTGCAAAACAGAAATTAAGTTGTCATCTTGGATTCTTTATCGATGTATGCTTATTTATAGATTTCACTATGATATATATCATTGAATTCCAGAAAAGTAAAACAAAAAAATATTCATCAGGATTGAATTCTTCCATTTAAGGATGGAGGTATAAATTTCTCTGTGATATAACATGGAATGTAGGAATATTCTAAATTTTATGATTTGCAACAAGTGTATCTCATACGGTACTTAATCAGTTTTTTTCAGTAATTCAGGTGTAATTTGTCGATAAACCTCCTCTAACACTAGTTTTTTCTTTGGATAAAATTCATTTGTACCTGAAATAAATTGAAGATAATATCTATTCTTTTGTTAGACATTTAAAACTGATACAATACTTCTGTAGTATTTTGATAAAACAAGGGACCAAAATTTGAAAAAAAAAACATTATGTCACTTAAACATGGTCATCACTTCCTTCATCATCCAACCTTGTCATTTTATTTATAGAAACACTTGATTGAGGCTACAGTTAGTTTGAAGTTTTCCTGTCTGGGTTTAAAAATCATAAAAATAAAAAAAAATGTAGAGTTAAGTTTATTGAAATACAGCTGAGAAATAGTTTTATTTATTTCAATTATTTTCAATTTTAAAGAAATATTACCTCAGTAAAAAGGTGTGTGTATTCTCTGTGACAGTATCATAATTCAGAGGCCCAGATAGTGTTGCATTTAGTCTGGTATTGCTAATTAGCTAATATTTTGTCAGATCTTCATTCATGGTCGTACAGTCACATCAAATATTTGTCCACAGTAATTTCCTAGTCGCACATCTGTATGTCTTTGTTCATAGACTGTTTTCAAAAAATTACTTAAACATTTTATGAACTTGATATCCAGACAATTTTTCGGCAAGATATTGTCTTAAGGATTTATATGTGGATGAACATCCATTTGAAAATTGTATTATGAATTCCATTTGAACTGTTTCCTTTGATGAATTGGCGTTTGAGAACATAATATCTTGCTAGTCCCTGAGGTTGTTTAATGTATGAAGATGACTGTTATATGATACTAAAAGTGGAACATGTTTTCTGCTGTTGTGTTACTCAATATATTAACGTTCTTGTTATGCAAATAAGTCTACATGTTGCAAAGAAGTTAAAACTTGTGATTAATGTGTTTAAGTGTAATTGTAACACAGTGTTAAATACATGTCGTACATGCTGTTTCATGTTGCATAAAACAATTCCCTACACACGATTAGAATTTGAATTCCTTCGTAGCTATTTGCCAAACTTTTCACCAATCCATGAAGAGCTGTGATTTTTATGTGCCATCTTGTGTATCCAGTTATCACAGAGCTTATGTCAGTAAGAAATTATAAACAGAAGGGTGTGCTTCTTATATTGATAAACAAATGATGTGTAATTCCCTCGTAGATCCATTCACATATGTGGAGAGGTTTTAAGCATAAAGAAATGTTCTAGAATTCATGTTTGTTAATGTAGAGAAATTTGTAGTGTTCGTATCCAGGATTATAGCCTAACAGAGTATTATAATATATAACGGCCTTGATGTAGAAGAATTAATTCAACAATTTTGCTCAAGATAACTTTTGTAAATTTCTGAATAAAATTGTCAAATAAAATAAACTTAGATTGGGTCGAGGAGGAATCCTATCATCGGTGTTTACTCAGAAAGTTCACACACAATAACATTCTCATAGAACTCATTAATGTAAATGTTCCTTTAGAAATACTGGGTAGTGATTTAAGCATCAGTTACGATGAATCAAACTCCCGAAAGGAAAGTTCAGTCCTGAATAATCTAATACATTTTACTTATCAATCGGTTGATTTCCTTCTTACATGGTTTAGCCTTTTACTGAAGGTCACAGAAAAAATGAGAGTAAAATTTGTCTTCCAATCCCACTGAATATATTTCTTTCAATTCCTGAATCACTGGTTACAAGTAATCGATAAAATACAAAATATATAGATACTTGGTTTAACTGGAAGTCGGATCTATATCCCCTGATACTTGGTTTAACTGGAAGTTGGTTCTCTATCTCCTGATACTTGGTTTAACTGGAAGTTGGTTCTATATCCCCTGATACTTAGTTTAACTGGAAGTTGGTTCTCTATCCCCTGATACTTGGTTTAAGTGGAAGTTGGTTCTATATCCCCTGAAACTTGGTTTAACTGGAAGTTGGTTCTATATCCCCTGATACTTGGTTTAACTGGAAGTTGGTTCTATATCCCCTGATACTTGGTTTAACTGGAAGTTGGTTCTATATCCCCTGATACTTGGTTTAACTGGAAGTTGGTTCTATATCCCCTGATACTTGGTTTAACTGGAAGTTGGTTCTCTATCCCCTGATACTTGGTTTAACTGGAAGTTGGTTCTATATCCCCTGTCCTTGTATAGATATGTTGACAATATGACAAATGGACCCTTACATAAGGAATCTGTCTCACAATGAAATAGTGCTCTTATACACGTGTGCTGTAAATGAATTTGAAATTATTTAAACTGAAGTGCTATCTTTACAAAACAAATTTCTGACAAACATTTTGCATGTTTATCGACCAATTCATGCAATGAGTTTCCATAAACAATACAGGCTTTCACTAACGAGATGATTTAGTGATTGTCACTAGGCTTACAATACAGAGGAATTGATCAGTCAAGCTTTCATGTTTTGGTATTGATTTATAAAAGGTGTTTTACACTGAATGTTTTTCTAAATGAAATTCTATGTAGAGAGATGAGTAATATCACAGCAAACCTGCTGCAGAGTTTGCTGTAATTTAAATTCACCTTGTGGCATTTAAAACCTCATGTGTTCATTCAATCAATACTTATATGGTTTTTTTTCATTGGGAAACATTTTAGTTTGTCATGGTGATTGAAATTTACATGTATGTACCTTGTATGAAGTGCTAGGAGACCATCTGGTGTAAAAAGCCTGTTAATATTATACATACTGGAAACAGAATGATTATCTTCATAAAAAACATTAATCTAATTTCTCAAATACAAGTAAAATTGAGAAACTTACAGATGAGAAAAGATAATATATGAAATGTTATTCCAGAATGAATATACAGGTTGTGGGTGAACAAATATTTTTGACTCCAACTGTCCTCATTTTTAATCAGCATTCACTTGGCAAATATTAGCAATACATATTTAGAATTGTGATTATTTTCATACTTTACGGTACATATAATGCATTTCATATGATTTTACCACAGTGTTGAATCAACATAAATTTTCACACATGAATAATTCATTTGTTATTGTTTAATGCCTAAACATTTTAGTGATTTTCTCCCCTCGCTATCACCAGTAGAAATGAACTGTTTTATAAATAATAGATAACCCGCAAATGTTCAAACTCAGTTTTTGTTCGTGATCAATAATCCATAACTCATAACTAACTCATCGCTCATATAATACGTGAGATATTCTGTCTTTTTGGGAATATATTTTCCCTGAATTGTGTTTTTTCTATATAACCACAAAAGAATGACATTTTAAATAATGAAGTTTTTCCCTAATGTAATACAGTATGTACTATTCAGAGATCTTAAAAGGTATATACACACATACTATTTTAACGAGTTTAAATCTTTTAAGTCATAGAGTGATATCTATGATAGTAAAATGATATTTACTCTTTTTAACTTTTAATTGAAGTCCAAGAAATCTATACTTTGTGTGTATCTTGGTGTCCTACTGTTTGGAAATAGAAATGCATGTTACACCAACATAGATCTTGGACTGTACTGTTATAGATTACCAGAGGTTTATAAATATTTCATGTTAAATTATATTGTGTGAAAGGTTTGTTGCTTCAGCTTACTTAATGATGGTGGTCATAGAACTATGAAAGACTGTAAATAATCATCACAGCTGTGAAAGTGTTTCTCTAGCTGTTCATTATACATGCTACAATTTGTCCAAATCTTTCATCTAATATCTATTTTCAAAAAAAGAAAAAGAAATGGCCTTTAAAGAAAAGTAGAATTAAAGAACATTAACCATTGATGTATTGTATTGAAACAACAACAAAAGATCTTTACTATTTCGGATTAATTAATGTGAACTAGATGTCTTTTACTGACAATAAGTTTTGTTAAGACAACTCTTTTACCTAATATCAAAAACCTTTATATTCCTCAAATGGAAATTGTGTCTCTTTACATTTATTCATATTTTGTATCTTAAGTTGTCTGAAAGCATTTCTCTTACGTTTTAATGTGATCTCTTCAGATGTTTTGATCGCTGATAATTCTGTAACAGAGGTCAGTGTATCCATGTTTGGTGATAATTCTGTAGCAGAGGTCAGTGTATCCATGTTTGGTGATAATTCTGTAACAGAGGTCAGTGTATCCATGTTTGGTGATAATTCTGTAACAGAGGTCAGTGTATCCATGTTTGGTGATAATTCTGTAACAGAGGTCAGTGTATCCATGTTTGGTGATAATTCTGTAACAGAGGTCAGTGTATCCATGTTTGGTGATAATTCTGTAACAGAGGTCAGTGTATCCATGTTTGGTGATAATTCTGTAACAGAGGTCAGTGTATCCATGTTTGGTGATAATTCTGTAACAGAGGTCAGTGTATCCATGTTTGGTGATAATTCTGTAGCAGAGGTCAGTGTATCCATGTTTGGTGATAATTCTTTAACAAAGGTCAGTGTATCCATGTTTGGTGATAATTCTGTAGCAGAGGTCAGTGTATCCATGTTTGGTGATAATTCTGTAGCAGAGGTCAGTGTATCCATGTTTGGTGATAATTCTGTAGCAGAGGTCAGTGTATCCTTGTTTTGTTATTCTGTAACAGAAGTCGCTGTATCCATGTTTGGTGATTATTCTGTAACAGAGGTCACTGTATCCATGTTTGGTGATAATTCTGTAACAGAGGTCAGTGTATCCATGTTTGGTGATAATTCTGTAACAGAGGTCGCTGTATCCATGTTTGGTGATAATTCTGTAACAGAGGTCAGTGTATCCATGTTTGATGATAATTCTGTAACAGAGGTCAGTGTATCCATGTTTGGTGATAATTCTGTAACAGGGGTCGCTGTATTGTTCAAATGTTACTAGATGTATTGTCTTTAATTCTACAGTGGTACATATCCAGAAGTTTGGAAAAAAATTGAGGCTCCACTAAATGTTTGAACTGAATAATGAACAAGAACAATTTGTAAAGCCTTTTTCTGATCCCTGATACTCTGCTCAGTAATAAATGTCCAATGTAGAGATCTATTTCATTTAGTTCTGCAGGCAGTAATGAGGTAAATAGAATTCATAAAAAAAACAGAAACCTGTTTCATAACTTCTTTGAAAAAAGTTGATCTTTCCTCTTTCATCAGAGTTTTTGGTAATTCTGCAAAAATGTGAACAGTGAAAAAAAAAACCTTTACTGTCAATTACACAATGGCATCAGTACACAATTTGGGTCCCGAAACTCCTAAAACACCTAAACCCTATTTGTATTACAAGCTACAAAATATTCCTTGTTAGGTGTTATAGCTCTGAACAGATAATATGTTTATTACATCTGTAATACATATAAGCTCTCAGCTCACATGTAGACATTGGATCATGTGGAGGTCAGGGGTCATAGGACTAGTACTCAGTTCCTAAGGTAGCTATCATATAAATTGTCTTTTCATTCTTATGTTTCTAGTTTTGGCTTATTCCGATGACAGTCTACTTCATCGTCAACAATGTGATAAAAATAACAAAATATACGTAAGATGATTTGGTTTTAAATATCTTTCATTTCTTTCAAAGATGTGGACAAATTGTGATATGTATCTAGTCATATAATTGTTAAGTTGTAAAATGCCTTAAGTACCGATCTTCCTTAAGTGACCTGAATATGTGCTATTTTTCTTCATGCATATTCATATTTATGTCTAAGTGTATATCTATTGTATGTTTCTTAAGTGAAGATTCTGTATGTGAACTGATGTAGAAGTTCACTGCTATAATTTACTGAATATTTATTTCAATTCATGAACATATTAATTGTAATGCATATAATGAAAAAGTATTTGTGGTTTGTGACTGTATAATTTCTGTGTGTATTAAAATTGATTAAGATAAAATAATAAAAATGCATTTAAGTTTCATCAGTGTTTCCAGGAAGTAATATATTGCGTTGTACATTTTTATACATGTGTATTTTTTTCTGGCAGTTGCATGACATTTTTATCTTGAACATCCCTTCAACCAATAATGGAATGAACTAGATTGATTAATCAGTTTGTTCCTTATTGTATACACGGGGATGGAATTGTTATTTCAATTTGCTTAAATTTGGTGTGGAATTATATATCTTGAGCTGCAGCCTTATAATCATATGTCAGTGTACATATATTCACTACTTGTGTTAACTATATAAGGTCCCAAGAGGTGACCTGACAACTGTGATGTTTAAAATTTAGTCAGTCATTGAATGTTTTTAGTTTCTCATACACGATTTTGTTGATTATACAAACTTATCATACTGTAACATTTTCATTTAATTAATCTATTTTTTGAAGCTGTTCATTTAAATAGTAAAATGTGATGTTTGGTTAATTAAAATTTTATATTGTCCCACGTATCAGATAATAATTCTAGTTTAAATCTTTAATTTGAGATATCCATTCCTCATCAATGTAGCTATATATTAACACAAAATGTATTTCAATTGCACATTTTATGAAGAAATATTTGATGAAAATCCCATCCCATGTATAGTTTTCAATTCATATATTTTAAGTCTCTCACATAAGTCATTCGAATACTGCCAGATGCTTAAATTACCTTTATTTTACATTTTTAGGATCTCAAAGATTTGTTTAATAATGATTTTTTTTTGTGTATTGATAGTTTTCCTGTCACATGCTTCCTTACCACAGGGAATGAACACATTGATACAATCTTAGAAATAGGTCATATAAATATAACGTGTCAAACCTCTGTGTCCTTCACAACAGGACACACACACAGGGGCTTTGCACATGAGATAGTATTATAGTATTTTTACCTATACAGCATGCAGTTGTTTGTATGCTGACATACTCTATACAGAAAGTATATTACTGATTTATCTGTTAATAAGCCCTTGGGTTCAGAGTCTGAAATCAGATCAACTGTGGTAGGTGGGCTTATTACTGTATTAATAACTGAACCAATTTTTTTTTACCCTCCACCAAGATAAAAATTTTTTAAAGCTATATGAATTACAGAAATTGAGTAGATCTGATCAAACAGACCACAAGGAATCATTTACAGCTCAGAAATACAAAATAAGTTTTTGTCTGTTTACACAGGGGTCTGAGTCATTCACTGTTGGAATATATAGTATCTGTGTGTAGTACATACATTTATTATTATAATATTCTTGTCTGGTCCCTGTGCTTACTCTCTTACCTCAGAATATAGTTGTGTTCATATATGGTCAAAGATCTACGTGTAGGCATCATTATCAGGTCAAAGGTCAAGAGCAAAATGCTGATTTTGTCTTGAACTCAATTACACATGGGTTGAGAGAAAAACGCTTTCTTCATTGTAAGGTCAAAGTTCAAGTCATAAATTGAAGGTTTCTTTGAAGATGATAAATTTTGTGGCTATGTTCTGTGAATCTTTACAGTATACATTCTTGCAAGTTGTTGCTTAATAATTGATATGGATAAATTATTATTAATAAAATTTATCATGATGTTGTGTTTTCTGTTGTCTTTTATATTGCAATGCTTAGAAAAAGCAAAACTTGAATTTTTGTGATAGGAATTGAAAATAATTGTTTTATATTTCAAAGATAATTCTAAAGTAGGTTTTCTTCAAATTTAAAGGTTTCTTTCCTTTGCACCATTGAATTATGCTTCAGTAAGAGAAAAGTGGTGTTTTCCAGGACTTTACTTCAGACAAAAACCACCAGGCAGTCATTATGATGATAGCCTATACTAACCTGATTTTACAACCATGAAATATGTGTGATTCACACTTGGTCATGTTAGTGTATACATTTCATCTTGTATTATCTGCAAAGTTACAGAACATTCAATTTAATCGTGATAAACTGAAGATGTAGAGAAAGCAAAAGTGTGTAAAACTGGAACACTTGTATTTTGAAGATGTGTATTTGGTTCAAATTCTGTTGGATGTGGGTTTTTTTATATTAATAGTGATTTGTGTAAATTATTCAGACAAAGCGAAGTAATTTTGAGTTTAAAATTACATTAGTAGAATGACGAGGAGAAATGCATTACCTGTGTTTATTAGCAGCTGTTCTATCCTAAATCCTGTAATAGTGATATGTCCCCTGATACAAAGTCGTCATTTTTATGTTGATCTTCAGGAAAAAATACTTGTGAATGATGGGAGCTGTTAGAAAATGTTTAACTAGAATCAGTAGCCAATGAAAAATTCAGGTAAAAAAAAAAAGAAAAAAGAAAAAAAAAAAAGAAGAAAAAAAAAGAGACTCTTTAATGCACTTAGATTGTAAATATAAAAGTTGTTTCAACTCAGACAGAAAATTGATTGAGACTTAACCCACCACCATGCATTTAAAGACTGGTTTAATCTCTCAAAAGATTTTATCTTAATGTTAGGCATATTGATTTACATTTTTGTAAGATGAACAATGATACCGCTCATATTTTAGCATGAGTACTGTTATAAGTAGCTCAAGATCCTCACTTATATTCACTACGTTTTAGAAAAAAAATCTAAAAGGGACTTCATTTTGTTATCATAAATCTCAGTGGTAGGTATATACCAATGATGGTTTAATAGATCTACATACATTAGGTAAATATGTATGAAATGTTCAAACCTATTTGTAATGTGCAATACTTTGAAAGATAGGGGAGTTGAACTGGAACCCATTAATGGCATTTTGAAGTTATTAAAATACTGAACAATGAAAATAATTTTAATAACGGCTTTAAATGTACAATGTTCCCATCTAATGTGTGTATTGTCTCGGGGACTGCCGACAAGGTAGATCGGCTGTGTCACACCTTTACAAATTAACTCATATCGATGAAATGAAGCAGTTATTTTCTTTGTTATACTACAGTAATCAACCCACAGATAGTCTTTTGAGTTGGGATAAAGGGTAATTGTTCTAACATATGAGACAAATTAATATAAAAACGGCGTCAAAATCACGATACCGGTCTTTTGACGCTCAGACATTTAAATCGCCCTCCATCGGTCCTATATCCATAACGCTAAGTGTTACTGTTTACACTGTCCACAATCTATAGCTGTTTACACGGACATATCTCACTGATTGTTAGTTATATCGATCAACAGTACATAAATTCAGTAAATATTGTCAGATTATATCTTAAGAGGACCGAATACACAGGATAAACATTGCTAATACTACTGTATAGTCTACTTTCGATTTGGAGCTTCCGCCAATGTGAGAATGACCAATGGAAACAATCGAAAGGCGTCATTGACAACGATCCTTAACAACGTTTGCCACGCGCGAGGACTTACGCGCCAGTAAAAAAAGATGTCTGTGAAAAGTAAGTTATTGGTTTCAATTGAAACTAACATAACTTTAATCTATTGATAATCAAAAGGAGTACACAAATTATTTATGTTTCAGGCGAAGGATACACTCGGATTGGTAGCTTGTCACTTGCGAAGCGGGCGCCTCCCGAGTTTCAAGAGGACAGGTAAGGTTACCTATCTGCTATTGTATTCGCTCACAATAAGTAAATCTATACCAAGTGTTTGTAATTACCGCTTCACACCAAGGACAGTCTTTTCATGGTATACTCGACATAATTGTCTTTGATGATTGTTGAAATGTCATTTTAAATTTTAATTTATCTTTATCATGAAAAAGAAATACAGTTACGAGTCGTATGTTCTCCCCAGTTACCGTATCACATGTAATAAACGCCTTGCTGTTGTAGATATAACTATTTTACGGTGCAAACTTCATGATGTGCAATAATTGTTATATGTAGAATTTTCATCATTAAAATTAGCTATTTCACTTTCATTTTCAAAGGGGAACATTTTGATTTGTAAATATGTACCTCCATCTGATGACAGGAATAAGGCATTCGATAAGGCCTCTATGAAATGTAGTTATACCACTTAGATAACAGAAATCATTTCACATTTTTACCGATAACATAGTTGCTAAACGTTGGAATAATTTGTAATTACAGAAATAGATTTGTAAATATGGTATAAATGCTGTTTTTTTTTCTTGAAAAAGGCTGATATCTTAGAACGATAGAACGTTAGAAAAATTCAGTGTATATCTACTGAATACTCAAACAAAATCATTTAGCAGACAGATCATTTAGATTAAACTTTCAGGACTAGACTATTTCTTCATTAATAAAATGTTGAAATTTCGTAAAGTCAACTAAAATCCTTTCACATATCCATATAAATTATATACATTTATCTCATACACAAATTCTGACATGTGTGGATGTAATTATGACATGAGATGTGTAATTGTCATTAAGATGTGTGTCATTATGACTTTTTGTGAATGTCATTATGACTTTTTGTGAATGTCATTATGACTTTTGTGAATGTTGTTATTATATGTGGGTGACATTACGGGGTGTGAATGTCATTATGACTTGTGTGAATGTTGTTATGACTTTTGTGAAGTTTCAAAGATAAGTCAGTAGAAACAAGAGGTACATACTTGTAACAATATATATAACCCCAGCCACTTGTCAATACCAGCAGATAATGTATTAAGTTCTATTGATTTTTGACAAAAATCCATAGCAAAGCAAAAGACACTATTTTTCCAGAGTTGTAAATCTAAAGTGTATTGTACATATCATACAATTTTCTTTTAAAACATAATTTACTGTAAATATTCAAATTTTTTATTATCAAAATGCGAGAAAAAAAATTTACTGGTATAACAAGACATTCACAAAGTGATTGAAACTGCCAAAATACTGTGAAATATCACAAAGATTATGTCTGTAGGTCTGCATTTAGGTCAAATTACCTGTATTAATTTGAAGAGTTTTGGAGAAAATGACTGACAACTTGGTTATTAAGACTTTTGGTATGTTATATAGTCTCTGATGGCAGTACATAGACACAGGCAGTATTGTTGATATGGGAGATTTTAAGCTGATTTCTCTGTATCTGATCAACATCACAAATTATTAGTCAATCAAATATATGATGAAACAATACTGGCACATGAACAAAAATGTAAACTGCAATTAAAATGGAGTTAGATTTGTTGGTTTGTGGAAATTACTGAAAGTCCTACTGCCCAGCCAGAAGACAATTCATCTGCCATAATTAGATACAAATGATTAAATATTTGTTGTTGTAGGCGATCGGTGTACTGGGTTGACAGACTTCCTCCAACGCCACAGAGGGAAGGAAAGACAACAGAATTTGGTGAGCAGTAGATTTGTTTGAAAAATACTTGCATAGTACAGTTGTCATGTCAACAAAATTTTATTTTCAGTGACAAAACTTTGCAATAGGAAGTCACGTAAAATATATAAAAAAAATCTGCCACCAATCTAAGTTCCGAATTGACCATGAAAAACATCAAGTATATCAAATTGAAAATTGATGAAACAGTGTTTTCTCATGAGGGAGAACCAGAGAAATTATTTGAATATTTACAATAGTTGTGCTACAGGAGTCTTAACTCTAGATTTATCTAACATATTGTATCCACAGTCGTTTTCATTGTGGTGTCATAGAAATACTTTTGAAGAAGATCAAATTTATACTCTCGTAAGTCTCCTTAAATTTTTTTCATTGTAGACAAATACGGTACCAACACGTCTATTATTAATATATACTGTTGTGTTGGGGCTAATGTTTACTGATTTAATCAACTGTTGATCGTTGTTGAAGTTTCGACAGCAGGTCTTGGAATATTGGACTGATTCCTAATGCTGCTTGTTGATAGGGCAGGAGAGCAAATTTGATCAGTTTATAGAGCTCAATAATACATTTGAGATAGGTTTGCCCCAGTATCCTTTGTATAACTTTTATACATGTATCAGAGACAAAGAAAATTCTGCATTCAAAATTTTTGAAAAGAAATGATTTAGTTCTTAAAGAAAGAAAAATAGTGATTTATCAATGAAATGTTATACAGATTGAGATCAATTTCATAGCATCTGGATTTCTGAAGATAATTTAATCAAACTGTTGTTATAAGTAGACTTTGCCTCATACAATTGTTATTCATCGGTAGATGGAGACAGTCATAACATTAAACCCTGACTCAAACCAACATTGTAAGGAAGGCAACATTACAGTGATGTCCACTGCCATTGTTAGCTTAACTTTGTATTATTGTAAACGTATAATTCAGATTTTTTTCCTGTTAAAAATTAATTTAACAATATTTTATAAAACAGCAGGTTTTAATTGGGAAAATATAGATCAAAGACAACAACAAGAATAAAAAGAAATATGATGCTAAATTGTTCAATCTATAGGTATTTAAAGAGTAAGTTTGTAAGCTGACAGAACATAACAGTGAAGTTGACTAGGTCACCTGTCCATTAGAGGACGGTTGTGTGAGAGGTGGTAAAGGTTGTCAGGAGAGAAGAATTGAAAACTTGTGTAATTAAAAGTTAAGGACCACAGGAAAACTGCCTGAATATTTTCATTGTGTGTACTAAGTCATTTCAATTTGTTCTTGAACATAGTGAGGTAGATTTTCTTCAATTTTGATGATCATTTTTCCTGTAGTGTATATCTTTACTTTTAAAGATGTGATGAAAATTTGATTAACATATATCTCAGAAATAGGAAATTATTGGTAAATATATGTTGCACAGTTACAATAACGAAAATATTGTGTTTTTGGTTTGTGATTTTGTCTACATAAAACAAACAAGATTTTAGTACCCTAGGGATGTGTATGTATTGTATGTCTCTGTGTTGCTACAATGTTCCCTCATCTTGAATCATATTTTTCGCTGTTTGAATTTTTATTGATGAGAAATTTTTTACAGAAGGAAATATTGATGCTCATCAAACTTGAATGTTAATAACTATAAAAAAAAAAAAAAAAAATTAAAGAAAACAAACAAAACTAAAAAAAAAAAGAAATACGAAAATGAACAAAAAGCAAAAACTTGATTTTTTATATATCTTTTCATCATCTACACTTAACTAAACTGATGAATTAGATATGATGCCTTATCTTGTTTTAAGATGTCAGGAATCTATCTGTTATACTTGATTATACCCATGATTCAGTATTCTTTTGGCTCAACCTATATTCTTTATTTAATATTGGATTGATATCAGATCACATTTCATAAGTATGTATAAATAGTATCAAATGTCTTGTATATATACCCGGTAAGTCTCATCTGTTAACACATCAAGGGGCTCAAACAACACAAAATAACTAGCTATGATTTACCTTCAAGGGTACTGATCGTTTTTCATTGTTCGTTGTTAAATATTTGTCCGTGTCGTTACCGGCAGAAATCTACAAATATATGTAATAGTTAAATATTAAGTTTAGTTTAAGGTATTTGTTGAAATGTTTATTCTGTAAATATATATATACATTTTATATACATACCTGTGTATATATCTCCTAGTTGGGAACTGATATCCAATGAAATCTTGACAATCATGCCCTAATTGGAGTTCAATAATTTGACCTTTGAAAAGAAAACTGACTGAGTTAGATTTTGTTATATTCATTTACTGAAGAATTAGATTTTGATGATAAATGTAATTTATATCTGACTGTGATGATTTTTAAAATAGTTCTTACCAAATGACTTTATTTATGGAAAAAAGGGACAGGGGGAAGATTGGAGAAGAGGGGGATGGTAAGGGGAAGATTGGGGGAAGGGGGGGGGGTGAGGGTAAAATGGGGAAGTGAGGGGGTTGGAGATTCTAGTTAGACAGTTTGGCGTATAAATAACTGGAAGATTTATAAAACATCGACATGGAACTGTAGTACGGTTGATTAAATATTTCATAATTCCACCAGTTGGTATATAATTTACATATACCTGTTGTACTTAATTGACACTCTCACCAGGTAGTATACAGAAAAATAAAAAATACACAGTGAACAGTTATTTCTATTGAATTGCTGCACATTGTATCAATATTACATTCTACAATCAAATAAAGGCAGCATTCAGAATTACCACTGTACTGGAGAGAGTCGATGGCTCTTTTATATCCCTGCTTCAATCATTGCTTCTTAAAAAAAAACTCTAGATTCTATTTAGCATTGAATGATCTGCAAGATTTCATTAAAGTTTGCACAGACATTCTGTGACCTGTGTAAATAACACTGTTGCATATAGTTATATGTTTACATGAGGTGAAATCTAAGAATGATATGTGGTCTGTAAACTACCGTGGTTACCCTAAAGTAAGCCCAAGGGACCAGAATATAAATTTTGACTCAGAGAAGGGGATGAAATAGCATTAATTAATTAGCATTTTTACTGAATTGCTATACACATGGTGGACTATCACAAGACATGGACTTACTTTGAATTAACATAGGTATGTTTATTGGACCCAGGATCTGACACACCCCTCTCAAAGTTGGAATAGTGTAGACTTTAACAAGATGTAAGAGACTAATAGTACCAGAAGTATTCAGTAATCTATTCCTACATGTACATACCAAAAATCTTCATTTTCAAATTTTAATCCATTATAGAAATATTCCTTCCTTCCCAGAATGATTACAATGTAATCATCCTCCAAGGACAGAATAACAGGGGGATGCCGTTTTCACTTAAAGAGATTGACAATTGAAACATTTTTAAACTTGGAATCTATATCAGAGTTATTGTTGATATAAATAATATATATATATTTTTTTGTACATACATTGTTTTGTACCATAATTCATGATATTTCCCACATAACATCCAATTTGATAATGCCCCTAATTGTCTGCCATATCAAGCGTTATCTGTTCTTTACCTACCTGTATTACCTGGGGGACGTAAGACAAAGGTGTACAGGTGTAGATAGACATACATCTAGGTATATAAAAATCAATTGCCCAATCCCCTGTGGAGTTGTGAAGGATATTAATTTTTAATCACATCAGATCAATACCAGAGATATATATTGTCAAGTTACGGTCTTTTAAACAAGTGTGCATCACAGAATTAGTCGACTCAGAGAATAATGTGATATAGATGATTATCGATGAAAGCAGAACTGCTGTAAATGTCCTTAAAAGATGTAGTTCTTAAATGGAATATATTTAAAAGAGGTAGACATTAATGTACCATTTTTTCATTTTATTTTTGGGACCTTGTCTGGAAAGAGTGTGGTGACTTAAGTATTGGGAAATGATGTGTCTATATAATATTGGGAAAAGAGAAATGTCGTAATTTCAATAGATACATTTAAATAACCTTAATTGATTGAAAGTACTGGAAACCAGTTAAAATTGATGTGCCAGACATGCTATGGTGGAAAGGTTTAAAATCAATTTACTACCATAATTTATCTAATAAACCTCCAAAGCCGGTAATTTTGTAGAGAATTTTGAGTAATAACAAATAGTTATATCAGTAAAGAAATTAATGAATGTTAAAATAAATAAATATTGAAACCAGAAAACAATGGAGAAAGATATTAGGTATAATAAAGTGCCGAAAAAAGAACACTGTTCCTTTTTCTTTGATGCTGAATGTCATAAAAGAAATATGATCAGATCTTTTTCAAAATATGTCCTGTTTATTTCTGTGGAAGTTATCAATACCAGAACAAGTATTTTTCTCTGCTATAGACAGTATGTCAAATATTACATCGTAGATTAAAAACTTACACATACAATTCTGATTGGTTTGGCATTTTTGGTTTTATATCTAGATTTAGAGAAAGACAAATTTTATAACATGTAGTTAAGATTTTATTTATTCTAAAATTTTATTTTGACTTGAATTCAATCAATGTATTTTTCTTTCAGACGCTATATCTAATTTCTTTTTAACAACATAACATTTGTCAATTATTTAATGATATTCCGACACTAATTAAAACGATATTGTCTCTAATATAAATTCAGGGAAATAACAAACAGTTATGAAGATAATGACTACCCGCTCATCGTGTACGAGAGAAAAGTACTAATTATAATAACAGTCCTATTAAAATATCAACATTTCAATTTTATGCTATCAATAGAAAACGAGAAATATAAAAAAATCTAAATTTATTACAGACATGAAAGTTAAGATATTGAATTATATTCTATATAAACTTTGTAATTTCATTAAAAATGGAGAATAATCTTGTATATCTAAATAATGGATGATAATGCTATCAGTCGTGTCACATACTGATATTATAGATTTGGGGGACGGGACAGCTATTGTTGTGTAAAGGTGACTTGTAACTGTAATAGGTCTGCTAAGGTGGATATCACCGATCTCTGTCGTGATAAATATTGACTAATCTTCGTCAGTCAATTAGGCAGACAAAAGATCAGTATTGTATTTATGAATGGATCCAGTCAGTAAGAACAGAAGAGGTTCATCAAGGGGAACAAGTCAGTATTTCTTTTAATTATTTGATGTCAATACAGTTTATTCAATGAAGAGAAATGATTTAATTACAAAACCTATCCTATGTCAAAATTTATGAGAAGTTTATATGAGGTGATAAGAATCCTGTTGTTTTATCATTTTTTCGTAAAACCTGATCAACATGGCCAAATATTCCTCTTATCATTTGGAAATTGGTGTGTTGAATTAGTTCAAGATCTAAGGTTCAGAGTTTGATCAAAAGATTTTGATATGAAATATAGTTTTTACTTCGTGGACAAAGTTCAGTAACTGAATTGATAATAAAAAATGGCAGCTGTTTATTTTCATTTTTAAGATGACAAAATTTTGACCTCATCCATCTTTTTTTATATGAGTTAAATATTGGTCTGCTATCAGATCCTAGGGTATACTTTGGTTTCATTATAGAACTGTAGTTACATTTAGTTAAAGATGAGTTTTAATAGTCTTCTAAAAGCGTTGGTCTTCGTAACCTCAGGTAAAGCTCTGAAGTACATTAGGGATGATGCTCCTAATCCATATAACCATTTCTATTTCTCAGGAAGCTGAGAAATCAACTAGTCTGCAATGATTTGGTAATGTGTCCAAGAGCAAAATATTTCACTATCATTGCATTGGTTATGACATGTCCAAGAGCAAAATATTTCACTATTCACTGCGATGGTTATGACATGTGATGTGTCTCCCATATGATGTTCAGTGAGGGAGTCACCGTCTACCACAGAGAGACCCTTGGTTCCTTGCTATTCACGGGACAATAAACCTAGCAAACAAACTGTATTTGGTATTTGTGTAACAGAGGTCATTTTTTATCTCAATGCCTCTGCTAGAAATTGAACCCGGGACCCCTGGCTTACTAGTCTGACGCTCAACCAATTGAGCTAAAGAGAAGTTCTCTCTAGCCGAGTGGTATATTGTGGCTAGAATTTACCATGGTTACAGAGCTGAAGAGAAGTTCTCTCTAGCCGAGTGGTATATTGTGGCTAGTATTTTACCAGGGTTATATTTGTATGTATGGTACATTTCATATATTTATTACAGATGTTGAATATTTTCTGATGTATACCTTATACATTTTATCCAACAGTAACCAACAACCAGTACAGAGCCAACAGCTCAAAGTAATTGACTTGTAATTGGACAAAACAATACTTTTTTTTTTTTTGACAAGATTATAAAAGATGTACTGGTAAATGATTTATTGGTTGATAAGCAGTGTAGGGGTTTTGCTATTTAGGTAAATGATTAAAAAATGGTCATGATTTCTTTAACTATAATGAGATATGAGAATCATGCAGTCGTCTTGACTCGAAAATATTTGGAAGTAATATACCAACTATAATGAAACAATATTGAATGTTTCAATACAAAGATGTTGTACCATTTGTATTCTGAACTTCTTAGTTTGGTCAGATTCCAACTATACCTGCTTTGCAAGACTACTAAATATATTTAAACATCCAAGGGATACCCCCGAGGGGCCCCCCAAAGTGACACACAATAGTTCTACATTGGGGGTGGACTACAATAGTTATTATAACATACAAGTACTGGAAACCTGTCAGCTTCATATTTTAATCACTTTGCACATATTTACCTTAATCAAAAAACATAAACTTAATTTTTCATTAACGATGTGTTATCTGCTATTTTGAACTTACAAGTTTGAAAGTGTTTTTATGACAAAACTTTATCAATTTATATCATTCAAAAAAAGTTTATTTTTTTTAGTAGAAAGTTTACCAAACTTTTTGAATTGGATGGCGTGTTTTAACATTCAAAATTCAAAATTAAGGTTAGCTTGAAATGGGCACGACGTTCAACATAAACTTGAATTTTATACATTTTTTTAAAGTCGATAATGATGGTATTAATACTTTTGTTATCAAAAGGTTGTACACAAAAATTGGTATTTCAGTTAGAAATAATTTCAATTTTGATATAAATTTAAAACAACGTTATGTAAAAATGTTTCACAATGGTCAGGCTTTCAATATTAGTGTGTCAGTTATTTAAAGTACATATATAGGATATACATATCCGCTGTCTAATTATCAACCCCTGGCAACACACCTGTAACATATCCTGTGTAACAGTAGACCAGATTGAGATATCGGCCATTATAACACTGGCAGGACTGATAAGTTAGTGGGGATTTACCTGTAATTAGTGATACAGGTGTGAATGATCATCATCCCCCTGGGGGACAGCCGGATATCAACATCATTATGACATCCTCTCGCATCACTTTCCAATCTGGAAGTATAGATCTTCCCCCAATTTCTAAATCTGGATACACACAGTCAGGTAACTATACTGATATATATATATATATTATGTAACTGTATTATCCTATCTTCAGGGAGGAATAATTTGGGTAAATATAGCCTTTAATTTAATGCTTGATCCCTTCATTGAGACTCGTGTTAACATTTAAACAAATCTAGTGTTCTGAACGTGATACTTAACTGACTTTGACTTTCCATTAGATTTTTGCTGGAATAAGGACCAGAGGATATTAGAAAGTTTATATTGCTGTACAAGACTTAATACTTTATGGATTATTTTGTTCCTAAACATCTTTGTTTAAGAATTAAGTGATCCCTAGATCTTAATTCACATTTTATCACATCACAAATGTTCTCTTTAAAATATGACAAAATACTATAAAGCTACCTGTTTGATAGATAGTAGGATAACTCATTACATAACCAACCCCTTAGTGACGTCATCATCAGATTACCTTGAGTTTCCTTAGTAAAAGCACCTGTTTTTTATATATTGTTGTGATACCATCAACAGATTACCTCCCTTTGTAATATACCATTAACAGTTTACCTTCCTTTGTAATATACCATCAACAGATTACCTCCCTTTGTAATATACCATCAACAGATTACCTCCCTTTGTAATATGCAATCAACAGATTACCTCCCTTTGTAATATACAATCAACAAATTACCTCTCTAGGTGATATACCATCAACAAATTACCTCCCTTTGTAATATACAATCAACAGATTAACTCCCTTTTTAATATAAAATCAGCAGTTTACCTCCCTTTGTAATATACAATCAACATATTACCTCCTTTTGTAATATACAATCAACAGATTACATCCCTTTGTGATATACAATCAACAGATTACCTCCCTTTGTAATATATAATCAACAGATTACCTCCCTTTGTAATATACAATCAACAGATTACCTCCCTTTGTAATCAGCAGTTTACCTCTTGTTGTTAACCCACCAGTATATTACCTCTGCAGTATTGTCCTGTTAAAAACCTATTTCTTGTAGTAAAATTAATAGTCTGTAGATCCTTATTTAATGTTTTGGGTAAATTACCTCCCTTTGAAATTACACTAATGTTACCTCTCATTGAATTGACATTAATTTCTTCCACATTTTCTGACATATGTTGATTGTCCTCCTGTTGTGTAACATGTAATTTATGGTTAATCACACCAAGTGAATTAGAAAATGAAGGGGTTGACAAAAAGAAGTTTGATTTTTCAAAAATGAAATCTCTTCAGTAGAAGTTTTTGATATTTCACTACCCTAATATATGTTTTAAAATCAGGTTTCTACATGTAGTTACTACAGTTGCTAAATCTGTTATTTATCTATGTCAGTTATACTATTTATACAAACCCAAATATCTTGGTGTCAAAGATAGAGGTGAAATCAATTTATACAGCTGACAATCAAATTGAGTTTTATTTCTGTCAATTGTCATAAGACTGTACAGCTTTGTATAGAGTATTAAACAAATACTGTTTGATTAACACAGGACTTAGGTGTATAGACTTAAAAAGTTATACATATCGAAACTTATCATTGTGTGTTGTGGACTTGAGACATTAATGTAAACCCTTGGACTCAATGTGTTGGTCAATCCCCGCGGCAGACCTGGTCGTAAGATAAACATAGCGTCCAGGTGAATGTTATAGTTATTTAGTGTATACAAGTTACTTTAAATCTGAGACGATAGATTATATACATTATAAAGGAGAAATACATTATGTCTTTTGTACCATTAGTGAAAAAGGGAAAGCATTTGTTCACTATAAACACTTAACATAATAGCTTAAAATCTTACTGTTTGTATTGTTGTATTATTTCCTGTTCAGAAACAAAATTACCTTTAATGTCCTTCATTCGAAAACTTTAAAGTGTTTTATCAGTACTTATTAAAGTCTAAGATGTTTTCTAAACATTTCACTGTTTTCTTAATAATATTTTTTTTTTCTTTATAATTTTTTTTATTTTGGAATCATTTTTGAACATATACATACATTATATAAAGAGACATAGGACAATAATTTACACTGCATTCTCATTATTATTCACACATACAGATACACGCTCTCTCACACACACCTGGATATCACTCACACATACAGATACACGCTCTCTCACACACACCTGAATATCACTCACACATACAGATACACGCTCTCTCACACACACCTGAATATCACTTACACATACATATACACGCTCTCTTACACACACCTGGATATCACTCACACATACAGATACACGTTCTCTCACACACACCTGGATATCACTCACACATACAGATACATGCTCTCTCACACACACCTGAATATCACTCACACATACAGATACACACTCTCTCACACACACCTGGATATCACTCACACATAGCGATACACGCTCTCTCACACACACCTGGAAATCACTCACACATACAGATACACGCTCTCTCACACACACCTGGATATCACTCACACATACAGATACACGCTCTCTCATACACACCTGAATATCACTCACACATACAGATACACGCTCTCTCACACACACCTGAATATCACTTACACATACATATACACGCTCTCTTACACACACCTGGATATCACTCACACATACAGATACACGTTCTCTCACACACACCTGGATATCACTCACACATACAGATACATGCTCTCTCACACACACCTGAATATCACTCACACATACAGATACACACTCTCTCACACACACCTGGATATCACTCACACATAGCGATACACGCTCTCTCACACACACCTGGAAATCACTCACACATACAGATACACGCTCTCTCACACACACCTGGATATCACTCACACATACAGATACACGCTCTCTCACACACACCTGGATATCACTCACACATACAGATACATGCTCTCTCACACACACCTGCATATCACTCACACATACAGATACACGCTCTCTAAGACACACCTGGATATCACTCACACATACAAATACATGCTCTCTCACACACACCTGGATATCACTCACACATACAGATACATGCTCTCTCACACCCACCTGGATATCACTCACACATACAGATACACGTTCTCTCACAAACACCTGGATATCACTCACACATACAGATACACACTCTCTCACACACACCTGGATATCACTCACACATACAGATACATAGTCTCTCGCAAAAACCTGGATATCACTCACACATACAGATACACGCTCTCTCACACACACCTGAATATCACTCACACATACAGATGCACGCTCTCACACACATACAGATACACGCTCTCTCACACACATACAGATACACACTCTCTCACACACACCTGCATACCATACTTGAACACTTATTGATATCCTTATTGAAGTCTACTATTTAGTTTTGTTTACACTTATATTACTCACACAGACACATTTGCATAAAGAAAAAATAAAGTAAAAAAAGGAAGGTGAGAGGAAAAGATGTGAAGTTCATGTCATTTCTATATTTGCTAGTTTTGCCACCCAAGTTTGATATTATAAATTTCTTTTATATATAAAAGCACAACATAAGTAGTTATAGATGTTGATTTTATTGTGTAAACTTTGCTCGGATGACTCCGTGCTAAATAATCTGGCCTACACATCATAGTTAAACCATTATTGTAGATGAAAGATGAATGCATTGTGTAGATAACTGACCTCAGGAGTTGTCTCTCATCTTTTCTTTTTTTTTTTTAATTGACTTTGAGAGAGCTCTATACCTGACAATACCAGGGATCTCTCTCTTGACACCTGTGTAGATGAATTAGAACAAAGACCTGTGTTTATTTTGGTTTAATAAGTGTCATTATCCTTATAATTGACCTGGCAATAAACATGCATATGATCTGTTGTATGGTGCATTTCTGTCAGTTGTCATATGTCATTGTCCCCCTTTGTAATTCTTGGCTCTTGTTAGAAAGAGAGAGAATATTCCTGCTGTATCTGACTGCATGTTGAAAGAGGTGACTAATTGTAGCTCATATGACCCTTACTGTTGCAAAGATATTAAACCCCATAAAAACAACAAAAAAATAAAGAAACCAACTTTTTGTCCAAATGTGGAAGAGGAGCTGCTGACGTCTTTGTCTGTTAGTATTGATACCTCCTTAGAAAAGCTAATATCTGAATGTTCAGTAGACAGTTAAACTTTAATGCTATGTACCATTTTAAATAATAATATCTTCTCTAGAACTGCTTATCACATTTCAACCAAACTTTGCATAAAACATGTTTTGGATTCAAGAGTGCAGAACTCTCTGTCCCTAAGGGGTGTAAGTTGGTTTCAGTAAAGGTGATAACAGAGGTGTGACTGAGATTATCTACCTTATAACCATGTGTACCTTATAATATACCTCATCCTCAGGGTAACATTTGGAATCAGGTAGTCTGTAATAGTCACTTAGGACCTATACAATGTTGCCTGTTATACGATTGCAAGGATATGGGAAGACAAATACACCCGTGCTACAAATTTACCATGGAAGTCCTATTTTTTTATTAGAAACAATTACTTCCTTATTTCTTTTTGTTTTTGTTCCCAGGTGAGCAATACAGGCCCTCAGGGCCTCTTGTTCCCCTATAGAGCTTTGTGTGTTGGTTGTTTATTGGTAGTTCACACAATTACTGTAACAGTTGTATTTCACCTGTGTAAAATATAGTGCCAGTGAAAATTTAATCTAATTTAGAGTTTGGCTTTATAAGCAGATTTTAAGTTCCATCAGCGTACATATTCTTGTATTTCTTTGTACCAAGAATACAAAGAAATGGTTACAAAAAACTTTTTGAATTTACTTCAGCTGGGTAAAAACATGCATATAGATAGTAATGTTTCATTGTTGAGCTCAAACATTTTTTGACAAAATAAGTTTTTGTTGACTTGTTATTTTGTTGATGAATATTGATCACGATGTCCAATGATACATCAATATTAAACAGCTTACTAAGTTGTTAATATAGAAACTTTACTCTTCCCTACCAAATCAATCAAAGTAAACACAAAATATACTAAATTTACATGTTGTATGTTTCAGTGACCTCATCGCGAATAGAGGCATTGTCCCAGCCGAGACGAGCTGCCTTGTACAAGGGAGACAGGTAAATATCATCAAATAACGTAAATATCTTATTGGAGTAGACAATGAAGCTTCAGCAGTATTTGTAATTTATCATTTATAAAGCACTAGTATTCAGTACATGGTTATATAATGATCACACAATCAGGTGTGTGGGACAGGAAATGTACAGTGATACACCTCTATCAGGTGTGTGGGACAGGAAAGGTATAGTGGTACACCTCTATCAGGTGTGTGGGACAGGAAATGTACAGTGATACACCTCTATCAGGTGTGTGGGACAGGAAAGGTATAGTGGTACACCTCTATCAGGTGTGTGGGACAGGAAATGTACAGTGATACACCTGCTCAATCAGATGTGTGGGACAGGAAATGTATAGTGATACACCTCTATCAGGTGTGTGGGACAGGAAATGTATAGTGATACACCTCAATCAGGTGTGTGGGACAGGAAATGTATAGTGATACACCTCTATCAGGTGTGTGGGACAGGAAATATATAGTGATACACCTGTTCAATCAGGTGTGTGGGACAGGAAATGTATAGTGATACACCTCTATCAGGTGTGTGGGACAGGAAATATATAGTGATACACCTGCTCAATCAGGTGTGTGGGACAGGAAATGTATAGTGATACACCTCTATCAGGTGTGTGGGACAGGAAATGTATAGTGATACACCTAAATCAGGTGTGTGGGACAAGAAATGTATAGTGATACACCTCTATCAGGTGTGTGGGACAGGAAATGTATAGTGATACACCTGCTCAATCAGGTGTTTGGGACAGGAAATGTATAGTGATACACCTCAATCAGGTGTGTGGGACGGGAAATGTATAGTGATACAACTCAATCAGGTGTGTGGGACAGGAAATGTACAGTGATACACTTGCTCAATCAGGTGTGTGGGACAGGAAATGTATAGTGATATACCTCTATCAGGTGTGTGGGACAGGAAATGTACAGTGGTACACCTCTATCAGGTGTGTGGGACAGGAAATGTATAGTGATACACCTCTATCAGGTGTGTGGTACAGGAAATGTATAATAATACACCTCTATCAGAGGTGTGGGACAGGAAATGTACAGTGATACACCTGCTCAATCAGGTGTGTGGGACAGGAAATGTATAGTGATACACCTGCTCAATCAGGTGTGTAGGACAGGAAATGTATAGTGATACACCTCTATCAGGTGTGTGGGACAGGAAATGTATAGTGATACACCTCTATCAGGTGTGTGGGACAGGAAATGTATAGTGATACACCTCTATCAGGTGTGTGGGACAGGAAATGTATAGTGATACACCTCTATCAGGTGTGTGGGACAGGAAATGTATAGTGGTACACCTCTATCAGGTGTGTGGGACAGGAAATGTACAGTGATACACTTGCTCAATCAGGTGTGTGGGACAGGAAATGTATAGTGGTACACCTCAATCAGGTGTGTGGGACAGGAAATGTACAGTGATACACCTGCTCAATCAGGTGTGTGGGACAGGAAATGTACAGTGATACACCTCTATCAGGTGTGTGGGACAGGAAATGTGTAGTGATACACCTGCTTAATCAGGTGTGGTGGATTGGAAATATATGGTGATCACATCTGCTCAATCAGGTGTGGTGGATTGGAAATATATGGTGATCACATCTGCTCAATCAGGTGTGGTGGATTGGAAATATATGGTGATCACATCTGCTCAATCAGGTGTGGTGGATTGGAAATATAGGTGTGGTGGATTGGAAATATATGGTGATCACATCTGCTCAATCAGGTGTGGTGGATTGGAAATATATGGTGATCACATCTGCTCAATCAGGTGTGGTGGATTGGAAATATATGGTGATCACATCTGCTCAATCAGGTGTGGTGGATTGGAAATATATGGTGATCACATCTGCTCAATCAGGTGTGGTGGATTGGAAATTAAACCTCAACAAAGATTTCCAATGTTTCCAGGTTGCCCTTTTTCTTTAGATCGCAGTTATTGGAGAAAATGGAATTTATCAATATTTTTCCTTATAATCATTGATATGGTCTCTACGCTGCATAAATGTAACATTTACCAACATGGATTTATTTGTTTAATGCTCCATTTATCTAGGATTTTGCTTAAGTTTGCACAATTTTAACAGCATGATGCTCTTCAGTTTGAATGTTAAATATATTTTGCTGACATGGTTGTCGTGTCATGAGTACAACAGATGCTTATTTATAGGTTGAATAATTCACTTTATTGATGTTTATTTTAAGGCACTTGTACAACTTTATCTGGACAAGTTTTAGGGTTGGAAGCCTTTTAATTCAACAATTCATGTTGTTGTATTGATTATTAACATTTCAGTAGTGATAAACAAATATATATTTGTTTGAACATCAGAATTCCATTACAAATTGAGTCAGGATCTCAATTGTTTCATATCTGTCCATGGGGCTCAATGTACATTTAGTTCAATATTTGAGCTGTCACATGACTCATCAATCCATAAGGAATCTTGTGTCAAAACTCTAAAATGTTTGATAAATCAATTTATAATGGAAAATATAGTACTTCAGAAGATATAAATTTGGTAGATATCACATATTTTATGATGTTCTAAATAAGCTGATTTAAATGTTATTTAATTGATTTTAGATATTTCTGACAATGTAGTGGTGTTTTTAAATATTTCAGATGATGTAATTTTAAAAATTGATACTTTTACTATGAATGATGTTTTTCCTGGACTATGGCAGACTTAAAACAGAAACAAAAAAAGTTCTTTTTCTGTCATTTTATCACAAGTTTCTTTTTATGTGATCATTGTTGGACCGGGATCCTGCTTTTTATTGTTTTATAAATTGAAAATGACAGAAATTGATGACATTCTTGTCAGTAACCTGTTTTGTGCTCCAATGTTTCCAATGGTTAGTTAGTTCAGTAATCTGTATACAGTATTTGATCTAATTAACGACCATCTGTTATAAAAAGGATGCTCTCTCATTTTATGTTCTTTGTTTGTAAACCATGTCAGACTGTATCACATCCCGTTCACATCAATATCAACCTCTTAACTAGTTCTGTACTTAAATCACAATCAAAGGTAAGGTCATTGTTGGGTCAAAGGTCACATTTGACAACCTCTGCAGATTTATCAAACAAAGAACACACCAGTCTATGGTGTGGTGTAGGGGCAGCAGGACTTACAATTTACATTTAAAAGTGGATTTGAAAAGGTATTTGATTATTTAGATGAAAATGTTCCACTGTTGTTTTTCCAACAAAATACCGTACATTTCCGCGTATAGTGCTCACTTTTTCAAGTTAAAACTATCATGTCAAAAAGGGGGTGCACATTTTATGCAGGAATATGCCATTCTTGGGGTTATCATTCCCGAGTTCTGCGTCCGCCATATTGGATTACCTCCCTTCACATAGTTATATGTAAAAGTCGTCGGTCATATATGATATGATGTATTTAAGATTCTTTTCTTTTTTTTCCAAATCACGGAAATTATCCAAAATTTTAACTTGATAGAATATTGCTCCGAAATGGCTCTGAAATATTTAGGTCAAATACTGTATGTACCTGATAGCTGTCAGTAACAGTAAATAAGTCTGTATTTATTTTTAATGTCAATCATTTTCAGCTTGCCAGTAATTCTCCCAAATGGTAACAGGTAATAAAATGATGGGGGGAAACAGAAGAGAGAGAGAGAGAGAGAGAAGAGAGAGAGACAGACAGACAGAAGAGAGAGAGAGAGAGAGAGAGAGAGAGAGAGAGAGAGAGAGAGAGAGAGAGAGAGAGAGAGAGAGAGAGAGAGAGAGAGAGAGAGGGGAGAGAGAGAGAGAGAGAGAGAGAGAGAGAGAGAGAGAGAGAGAGAGAGAGAGAGAGAGAGGGGGGGGGGGGGGGGAGAGAGAGAGAGAGGGGGGGGGGGGGGGGAGAGAGAGAGAGGTGGGGAGGGAGAGAGAGAAACTAGGACACATGTGCATGTTAGTGATAATAGTATAGAACATTAATAACAATTGATTTTTACTTACCATATTTATCTTTGGTCAGTGATTTACGTTGTTGATATCCAGGTGTATTAATCTAACAAAGACATATGAACAAAATATCAGTATTGAAAATCCTTGTACTGTATGTGATAGAGTTACCTCCCTTCCAGATAGCATACAGGGTCAGATATTACTTTTGAATTAATTTTTTGATAAACCAATTGAATAGAAGGAAATCTATTATATGTGCTAGACATTCTGATGGTTGGCTCATACCAGATGTGTGTCTGTCTGTCTGTCCAATGTGTGGTTTTGAGGTCAGAGGATACTCAGGCTAGACGTACATGTATCAGTGTTGTTACACTTATTTTTTTTGTAACTTATCTTTTATTCAGTACAATGTACGAGAGATACATGAATAAAAATAAACATACGCTTACAGACACATGCGCAAGAACACACCTACATATTAAAACTGTGAGACTTTATACAGGTACACACCCATAAACATACACACACCCTCTCACACACATGTAGTACTTATATTCTCCCTTTGTCTGAATATAGATTGATTACTTTCTAAAGAATAACTACAACACAATGAATGGAGGGATACTCGCTACTCTCTTAATTACCACAATTCGTTCATACAACCACAACAATGTCAATGCTTTTGCTGTTCTGCCCGTATATTATACATGTATATTCACCAACTTTAACAACAAA
This sequence comes from Ylistrum balloti, assembly GCF_031769215.1. Taxonomy (NCBI): domain Eukaryota; kingdom Metazoa; phylum Mollusca; class Bivalvia; order Pectinida; family Pectinidae; genus Ylistrum; species Ylistrum balloti. Next base: position 259,040 of record NW_026781905.1, read on the forward strand.
TAAACGCAACACCCCCAGTAAAAAACTTTAACAGACGAACTCGTGGCATTTTCTTTTTTTTTTTAAGTTAACATGTCTGAACCTGATGAGTAGCAAGCATTGAAATGACCTTACCTCACTCTACTCGTGTGTGCATCACGTGCTAACTGACGATACCTGGAAATCACCGAAAGTTAATTACATATATGTACATGCTTGCATACAGACATATACAAAAACTTACATATATACATGTATACATGTATGTATACACACAAACAATACATACACACACTCATTTACATTCTTACATTCTTACACATGTCAACGAACATACTTATTTGTACACAAACATATGTATACTACACACATTGTATGTACATACATGACGCTAACATACATCATACTTATTATGCTTAATCATGTACAAGGCCCTACTTGGGCTCTTGAATCAGAACACATCTATATTCTTTGAACTATTTTGTTTGAAATAGCTATATCACATAGAAGTTATATCACTAAAGAAAAATAATATTGATAAAGTGAGAATTAGTACAACATGCCCTTAACCTGCTGTAAACCATGTTCAGACAGTTCCACATATAAACTTATTTTTGTCCCAGGAGGGAAATGTTTTCTTTTGTATATTTTGTTGATATATCTTATTAAAAATAGTCTATTTTTAGCCAACCATCATCAGAGCTATCCAAATTGCCATTCATTTGCGGTTTTTTGGTTACTCCTTCAATCTGACCTTAAACCGTTCTTGTTATTGCTGTTTTGGAGAAGTACTGGATGGATCTTTCTCAAATGTTATATGTAGATTCCCCTTGGTCATTGTGAATGTTAAATTGTGGAACTGATGAAAAAATTTTGATTTTTTTTCCCGTTTAAAGGGATGAAGGAAAAGAAAAAAGAAGAGAAAAATTCATTTGATTTAGAATTAACAAAAAATCACATAATGGTGGGCACTTTAAATCCCTCAGGTATATCTGATTTGTAAATGAGGTGACAACTGACTGAAAATGTCCTCACTAAATCTGTATACTATGTATGTAACCTGGGTTGGTCCTCTTTAACTCTAATGTGTGTATCTGTGTTTGGCTTTTAATAAAACAGTAACTTGAATCTTTATACAGAAATATAATGTGTCAGTGAGATGTTTTTGTTGAGGTTGTACATCAATGGAATGTGAGAGTTGTTTAGCAACAGAATGTTAATGAAATATCATTATTTATCTTTATATCGAAAGAAAAGAGGATATTTTTGTTATTCGAAAAAGAAGTGAAAATTGACCTAATATGAAGAGGATCACTATGGTCAGAATTGTGGAGAATAGAATTGTTAATGAGCCTGTTTAACCTTGTTCCTCAGCGTTTTTAAGACTCTAATATTTGTGGTACATAGTCCTCATTGTGATGTATCTATCAAAATAACTATAACCTTTGTCTCAAATTGTTTTCACCATTTTCTCTTATAGAATATCCTGAATGTTTCATTTCAATTGTCCGTGTTTTTCCCTGGTATATTGCCCAGCTTTCTAATGGTTGTCTCTATTTCTCTTACCTCGACATCAGACAGATTTTTCCAATTGTTTCAGATGGACTATTCCATTTGTCTCAAGTGGGATTGTTCAATTTGTCTCAAATAAACTATTACAATTGTCTCATATGGACTGTTCCAACTGTTCCAAATTGATTTATTTCAGTTGTCTCAAATGGACTGTTCTAACTGTTCCAAATTGATTTGTTTCAGTTGTCTCAAATGGACTGTTCCAGTTGTCTCAAATGAGATTGTTTCAGTTGTATCAAATAAGATTGTTCAAATTATCTCAAATGGACTGTTCCTAAATTGTCTAAAATGAGATAGTTTTAATTGTCTCAAATGGACTGTTCCTAAATTGTCTAAAATGAAATTGTTTTAATTGTCTCAAATGGACTGTTCCTAAATTGTCTAAAATGAAATTGTTTTAATTGTCTCAAATGGACTGTTCCTAAATTGTCTAAAATGAAATTGTTTTAATTGTCTCAAATGGAGTGCTCTACTTGTTTGAATGAGATTGTTCTGCTTGTCCTCAAAGAAATGGCATTATTCCCATTATCTCACATGATGTGTATCTATTGTTTCAATTGTCCATAAACTTTTATCATTTTTCCTTCCCTTTGTCTCTTAAACTCTTAAATGGACAAATTGTTCCTATGTCTATTTGGTCAGTGTTTTCAATTCCTTGTCACCAGTAACATCACTACATATAAATATTTTTGACTAATATGGTGCTGAGTCACGTATAAGTAATAAATATCTATACACCAGTAGCAAGACATTTACTCCATATCTTACTTTCAATATAAACAACATATTGAGAGTTACATCATTTGAAATAATTTATTTATTGCCTTTTCACATGTTAATCTATTTTGGACTAACCTTTAACAGTGCTTGTCAAGACATGTTTGTTATTGATGTATTTTGTTTAGTGTTAATGTAAAATTTCAATAGTTGAATGTTTTTTTGGTAGTGCTGGAATATATATAATTTTTATTACATATGCCAACCTATGTATTATGTAATATCAACTGTGTTGCCTACCTCCGTAAATATTACAAACTTAGTGTGGTTTGATATAACTGTTTATATAAAACAGTGATAACATAATGCTAGATGTTGAACCTGAATGATTTCTGACTAACTGTTTAAACATTTACTTAGTCACCATGAAACACAGCTTGTTTAAAATTCCATCGTTTTCGTAAACAGTATATTTAGAAAATAAATGAACTGTTTACTATATCTGATTCATGTTAGCAAACCATAATTTTCACTTTCCTACCAAGCAATACTGCATTCTTTGTGTTCAATATGTCGCTTCATTCTATATGATTTTCTATAAATTTTTGTATGTGACATGTAATTAAATTACAAGGAAAGTAAACAAACTCCAGTGCGAGGTATATCTTAAATTTCATTGTCTTAAGTTTGTAAATAACAATGAAAGTTGAGCAGAGCTTGGATGAGTGTGTATTTCAAGTGCTTAAAGAGTCGTTTGATAAAAAAAAATGACAAAATACAAAAATAAATGATTTACATGTTTTAAGTGTAGTTAGTTGAGTAAAGGAAAAAAATTAAAAAAAACCCAAAACTGTCATTATAGACAGAACGCTGTGGAGGATAACTTATTCACATATCATTAGTAACTTTAAGAAAGACAAATAAATATGAACAAGTTTGTATGGAAAATAAGTGCAACACAGTTAAGTTATCCATGTAATAATATGCATGTTTTCTTCCTGTTGCAGACCCGGACCAATATGGCCTGTCTCCACATCAGCATTGAAAGCATGTTGCCCACCTAGACTCGAACAGCTCGGTCAAGCGAAAAATCTCCAGTACTATTTTGACAGATCTCCGTACATGATGGTCACACCTGGTGCTCGCAGTGCAGAACCGTCATCACGCCTCAAACAATTGTCACAACCCTTGGCACGGAAACAAGTCCAGGAGCATAGAGAAGTGGAATGGGGTCAAACTTTTCCAGTTACAGAAAGTTCCAAAAAGGCTGTAGCTTCAGCCCGAGTAGAACAACTTGCAGAAGCCAAAGGTTATAATAAATATTTCCGTGACGAGAAACCAGTGCAGTGGGGTGTTACTGAAAGTGCTTTAAACGCAACAGCCAATGTGCGACTGCAACAACTGGCACGACCTCTCAGTAGAACTATGATAAAGGACGATTATGATCCTTATAAAGTGTCCGCAGCTGCACGTCGAGTTCATGCCACTCCGAGAATAGAGGAATTATGTGTCCCAATACCTAGAAAAGTGAGACCAAAAAAGGCCTAATTGTTGTACTAAAACTCATTGGTTTTAATCTTTTAAAATTTAATCCATCTGTAGGAAGTAGCGAGGCATTTCAAGAATTCGACCACAGTTCATTTCCAATATGAGTAGGGAAGTTTTGGAAATTTTCAGAAATGTTTTTACTTATTTCTGAGTTTCAAAATTAATGGAAGCATTTCATAATTAAAAGATTCTAAAAGTTATCTTTTTGGTAAGTTATGTTTATAAGATAGATTGTTTCTTATTTTTATTAAACTGTCTGCCCGATGAAATGTTTCACATTAGCTACAATTTGTGTCATAACAATATTTGTGTTGCTAAATAGTTAATCTAACATTATCAGTAATATGATGTATCAGTTTGCTAAAAATAGTCCGGGTACATATAATGTTTTGACAGAGAATTGATGATATCCTAATTTATTCCATTCACATTGTTTTGATGTTTTTGGAATTGTTAATTAAGTGTTGTGATATTGAGCTTGATGATATCACAACATTGATCACGTGACACATTCTGATCATGTGACACATTGATGAAATTAGTCTCCTAAACATATTTCATATTGTAAACATTATAATGGGAGAAGATGCAGTGTAAATGTGACACCATCAAGTTGATGAAGGATCCTTAACATACTGTGTGTGTAAAACATTAAGAAAACTGCCTGGAATGGAAAATATTTCATTTGTTTATCTAATCTTACTGGATATGATTCGTTAGGTACTCAGTAATGATTAATCTCCCCCTCCAATCCCCCCCCCCCCACCAATTTACTGTGACAACAAGTTAAGTGTACTTGGATTTGATCACATGACTGTTCAGACAGTCACATCAATAAAACACAATATCATTTTAGGACTAAGAGTGTCATTGTAATCCTTATATTACATATTTTGTGCTGTACCAAACTGTTCCCAGGGGAGGAAACTCTTTCATACATTAAGTGTTTTATATTTTTGTTTTGAGTAACTTTCCATAGATTATACAAACTCTTAATTATGGACTACAAAATTCTTTTCAAATCTTAAAGGATATAAATATCAATGACTTACAACATTTGTTTATATATTTTGAAATTTTCATTCTTACCAACCCAAATGTTTTTCAACATTTTGCGTTTCTTTCATATTGTTAAATTCAAACTCTGTTACAGCTAGTTGAAGAAAAACGGATTTTATACGTGGTAAACAAGACTAAGGGTAAATAACTCTTAAAAGACATAAAAACCAAACAGTATTTTTTATGGTATATATATATATCCTAGTATTGTCAAATGTATATCATTATGCACTGGGTTTGTGGTGGTTGTTTTTAATATATTTATAAAAGATTTATCAATTGCACGTGCAATAATTCCTGTATATATTTATCATATTGTGTTGAATATTTATTCGGTCCATGAATATTTATACTTTCCTCATTATAACGTGAAAGTATAACTCTCTACCACTTCAGTATTATGGGTGAAGAATTTGTTGTTTTATTTTCAGTGTGGTTTTTTAAGTCTATTGTACAAACTTTTACAGAGAATGACTACTGAACTGGGATAGTATCTAACAATGTTACACATGGAAACAAGATATACACAGTAATTCAAAATCCGAATGAATTCATTGAACTAAAATGGAGAATTCCCCTTTTACTCATTTCATCAGCAAAAATTTAATGATTCTTTGTGAAGAAAAATAATAATAACAAAAAAAAAACTGCAACATAAAAAGATAGAGTTTTTTTTGAGTGTGAGATATTGTCACACACAGATCTGTGATGTTTTAGATTGTTTTTATTCTACGATGTTTTTCTGCAGTTCCAAGTTTTTGTTGAGGGAATAATAAGAAGTGATCTGTCCTCTCTCTGGTATGGAATTTTGAATTCTTATGAAAGTAATTATATCCAAGCTTGCCTGTTGTTATCTCTGTAGTTAAAATTGTAGCTTTACTTAAATTATAAATGATCTGTTATTTTTGGAGTTTATGATAATTTTACTTGTAAATATGTTTTTGCCAATTTATCTACAGTATATATGTGTTTGCAGTTTTACATAGATATTTAATATGTCTGTTATCATACCTTGGTATTTTCTTTAAAACAAAAAATATATTTGTTTGCGAGTGTGTCAGGTTAGCTTATCAAGTTGTAATCGTTATTTTTTCTATTCTTAGTCAATATTTTAAATGATGATTCTCCATTTGTTTCATTCCTCAAATACTGAATGTTTCCTTTAAACAGAAGAGATACGATCGGTCACCAGGATTATTGTTATTATCTACTGAGTCATTTGTTTCACTTGGGTCATAAGGTGGAGATTCAAAGAGAAATGTGATATTCTGTAGACGCTAAGCTATCACAATTAACTGCCATGTGTTGTCTATTAGAAATGCTAGAAACTGGTTGTGAAATGTCTTTCCAAAAAAGATTTTTTTCAAAAGATTTTTTCAATACAGATATTTATTTTTCTTCAATATTTCACTGTTCATCTAGTGTATCTTGTGTTATTGTTATTTAAGTGTATGCATTTGGAGAATGTATTCGAACTGTGATATTGTAAGAAAGAATGACTCCCAAGTGAGTTATCTCCCCTAGTTGCTCAAGGTTTTCATCATATAGCGTCCGGCCAGAATGACCTGTCATTACGAACTATGAAATATTCATCTTGGGCAATTGCATTCAAGGTTATGGCCTTTAGTTAATAAGTAAAAATTAGCCTAAGGATACGATGTCTGTTTCATTTCTCCTAAAGTGATTGGTCTATGTAAACTTTGTATAAAAGTAGTATAAAACATATTTTCATTAGGCTAAAAAATTACACTTTTTCTCCTGTTTTTGTTTTCAAACATCCATCAGTATTTTCTGTACAGTATACAATAACATAGCAAGTTTTCATCCGATGATTAATTCATATCACATATGAATTTATGGATTAAGCGTTTCCATGGAAGCGATGAAAATCTTTTTCAAAAACCTATGAAGAATAAAAGAATAAATGATCTTACGGTATCAGATATGATAATGATAGATGGACATATCAGGGCATTCTGGTCTGACTACAAGTTTGCATTATATTTTTGTTTTCATTTTCAATTCAGCCTTTTTTAAGAGACAGATTTGGGACTGACCCGACGTGGGCAGAGAAAATCAATAAATAATGGTGTTATCATACCTGGAATTATGTTTTCATTGTTTGTTGTTGTTTGATGACCAGTAAGAAAATAAGGTCCAATTGGCCTGCATAGGTCACCTGGTATTCAATATTCATCAAAAATAGAATTGGTGTTAATATCACAAATATATTGACATGTACAACATTAGCATTCAAATTGGGCAAATCCATTTTAACGATTTTAACCGATTCCAACAACAAAGAGCTTCTAATACTCACCTCTAAACACTGACAGTTATGACCTATATTTTAAATAAATGCCAGATCTGTTTTTCTAAACATTTGGTGGGCTTTGACCTAGAAATACTTGGGTAAAGGTCAATTCTATTTGTAAATGTCAGGCATCATCCTAGGAACCTATCAGCCAAATATCGGGCTTCTTTGCCTTTTGGTTAGTCAAAGAAGTTGTTCAAAGGGTTTAATAAATTTGTGACACCTGTGAGCTTGAACATAGGTCAAGGTAATTTTTTTTATGCAAACTGTCGGGCATTGTCATCTTAAGAATATAACAACATATCATGTCTCTTGGCCTTTTAGCTCATGAGTAAGAGTAAAGGTAATTTCTTTTCTTAAACCTTATCGGGCTTCATCCAAGAAACCTATCAGCCAAACACCATGCTTCTGCGGCTTTTGGTTAGTCAGAAGAAGATGTTTTATTGTTTTAACAAATTTAACACCTTTGACCTTGAACATAGATGAAAGTCACTTCTTTTTGCAAACTTTATTAGTAAACAAACACCCTAAAAAGCCATCAGTCATGCTTTTGCATTGACTAGTTAGTCATTTTGATGTTTCAACAAATTCAACCCTTGGGACCCTGAATAAGGGTCCAAATCATGAATTTTTGCAAACTTTGCTGGGCTTCATCCTAGGAACATAACAGCCAAATATCCTGCCTCTCGGACTTTTATATCATGAGAAGTTGTTTAAAGGGTTCAACAAATTTGATACCTGTGATCTTGAACAAAGGTCAAGGTAATTTCTTTTCATAAACCTTTTCAGTATCATCTTAGGAATATAACAGCCAAATATCACACTTCTCGGCCATTAAGTTCATAAAAGGAAGTCATTTAAAGGTTTTAACAAATCTAACTCCTGTGACCTTGAATATAGGTCAAGGTAATTTCTTTTTGGAAACTGTGTCAGACTTCATCCTAGGAACATACCAGCCAAACATCAAAATATTTGATCCAAGGTGTTTAGAGGTAAAAGTTGACATGGGAAACTGTGCCACAACATAAGCTCATTTGGTACTTCAGGCCAGTTGAGCTAAAAATGTCAAATTAAGGATTTTTAGGTCAGCTGAGTCTCGTGACCTATTGTGATTGCCTTTTGTTCGTCTTACTGTGTTGTCCATCTTGTGTCCTAAACAATTTATATTTTTCGATTCTTTTCAATAACTGGAAGGCACTGAGTTCTGATATTGGGACTGTACCATGCTGGGATGAAGGACTGCCAAGTTTGTTCAAATGAATGACTTGGAATCACTTTATGAAAAAAAAACTAAAAAAAACTACTTTTTTTCTGTTACTTTACTTCATCAAATCGAAGATTTAAATTTATCTTTATCACAACAAATCATCCACTTAAGGAAAGTACTGGAAATCATCACAAAGAAAGGCTTCTCGTTTACAGAAATTATGGACAATTAATCTGATTTGGAATTAACACATATCTAAGCTAAGTATATTAAAGTTGTCCAGTAGCATGTGGTCCACTTTGTAAACAATTGTAAATGTGCAGGAGTAAAATCCACAAGGTAAGCTTTCAGCATCTGGTCCTGATGTAGAAAAACTTTACAAATGTTTCCACTTATTTGACAGAGGCCTAAAATCTTACCAGTCATTGATATCCTCTTTAATATTGTGAGTTATCTCCCTTACAGTTGCATATATTTTGAACCTGCTGTCGTAAAGATTAGCAAGTTTCAAGCAGAGCTAGAGATCTGTTTAGTTTCTCAAACCTCAAAAATATATAGAAAAGTTGTCTAATAATAACTATATTCATGAATATATTTCATGAAGTCATTTTGAACAAAATCATCAATCCCCCCATGATGAGGTCAAGTAGGGTATGAATGTAAATAAATCCTGATGTTTCATTATTTAAAAAAAAAAAATTGTCCAAAAAAGCAATACAAAAGCGAAAAGTATTTGAAATATAAATTTTGTCCATAAAGGTGAAAATTTGATGAGAAATGTACACATTTAGGTCTCCTCTCATCTGGATACTAACATATTACATGTACAAATATATATTAATTGTAAAATAGAAAGTATTAAGGACCTACTCCAGTACACAACAACATACAATATAAATAGTAACTCAGGTTATTTATGGCACATTCTATAAATACCCTGCTAGGTCATTTCCCCAATATTCTCCTCCCTTATACATGTACTGTTCTACTGGAGAACTGTTATGATTGAAAATAAATTATTGTTTAATCAAATGTCCTCACCTGTAACAATAGAGAAATCTGTCGGACACACAAAGCCATTGTCCTGAGAATCTTTCTTGTTTACTACAGAAGTATGTGTACAAGGCAATGTCTATATTTGTTTCCTGTTACAGGTGTATATTCATATTTAAAACTGGTAATCTGACATGAATTTGAAAACTTAAGGTCATTAAGAGATGTTTGAGTAACTGCATGTGTTTATCAAGCTTTCGAAAATGCCAAATTTGAAAAAAATATGACAAAAAAGAAAACATTTTTCACTAAAATCAAAATGATATTTATAATTCAAAGAAAGTTAGCCATAAAATTAAAAAAGATAAAATGATCGGCTGTGACGAGCCGTAAGTGGAAAAACTGGTCAGCAAATATCTGAGGTATTCCACCTACTTAACCTTGTGTAGCTGGTTGATGTTGATTACCCATAAAGTTATTTGTTTCACAAATTTTATCAACAAAGCTAAACTGCTAAGGGTAGACAGGTAGATACTGAAGAAATACAAGAGAAATGAATCACAATACAAAGTGGAAAAGTGACACTTCTACCAAACTGTCAGTCAATCTGACGGCAGATTCCATACTATCTTTTAAGCATCTATTACAGATTCATGTATTACATCAAACAAATTGCATGATCACTCATTGTAAATATAAATTAATTCTTAAATTCAACAAAATCTGACATTCTACTATCATGAACACATACAGCACAAGAAATTCATAATAAACAACACGAACACTATGTACAATGATAGACAAAAATCTGTGACTATAGATACAGCCACAATACTGTAAACATGTACTTAATCTGACGCAATCAGATTTTTCAGGCATTTTATCATTATATTTCTTTGAAAATTAGTGATGAAAAAGCATGTCCATAAAACTTGTATATCACTAAGACACAGAAAGAACAGCAATAAGTGATGAAAAGCATTAAATAAGATTAGATTATCAGTTATTTATAAGTGGTAAAGTTTTCGAGATCGTGAAATATCACCCGGATATAATGAATCATAAACTAAAATCAATTTGACAAGCTCTAAATTTATACCATCAATAATTTACCCACACATATTCTAGTGTAATCCTGTCACACAAAAGTCAGGGGCTAAAAAATCAACATTTAAATCTCATCAGAAAAATCTTTCAAAAAATAAACTGAATATATTTGCTGAGATGAAATCTGACTAGAAACTTCAAAAAAAAAAAAAAAACTATTTCAGAGGATGGAATGATAAAACATTTACACAACAACATCAAATTATTATTATTATCTTGGTCAACTTCAATTTTAATTAATAGAAATGATCTCCGACAAGTATAGACACCATTACTGAAGTCCCATTGGGGACCAATATGAAATGTGAGATTACCCTAACATATAGATTAAATGCGACTTATATGTGAACCAAATAGAAAAAATCGCTCAAAACCAGCCCTGAGGCTTATGCTCGGGTGCGGTTTATAGCCCAGAAAATATGGTATAACACGGTAAATCAAGATTATAAATATATGTATGTAAGAAAATTAATCTAATGCCAAAGCGAAAGGTGGAAAGCATATATTCCATGGCATGGACTAGTCACTAATTAAACAAATTAGATACACAAAATAATGTCTGGGGTATTAACAATATACGACAGACATAACATACATAACCTTAGTAGGTAAGTAGCTTCTAAAAGACTCTTATAAATGTGCTTTATCTTCAGAGTCTTGACTCCGTAAGATGTATGCTTGTGTTATGTAATTGGGCATTGCAGCCATTTTGTAATTTAATCATCAAATTACATGTAATTAATCTTACATTCAATTACAAATTACACTGAATTACTTACACAGTGGTACCATGATATATGTAATTGTGATTGATTACCATTACATTTCCATTATACCATACCTACATTGATATCCCCAAAGGTACAAACCAGAAATGGTACCAGGTATGTGCTATTTGGCATTAAAGTTTTTTATGGCAGTAGGGTACACTGTAAAAAATCTACAAATATATTCACCCTTCCTATAAAAATAGACATGTTTTACAAGAATTTACTATCAGTAACAAAATTTGCTAATGTTTATCTGATCTGGCTGGACAATTATCGACCAATCACATTGATGTCTCTACTGACAAACGTGTTTCCCTTCCCTGTCCAATATTACAAGGCTGACAAAACAATGATTGAAATTACATAGATCGACTGATGACTGAATAAATAAACATTGAACAATACTACAGGTCATTTATCAGTACATAATACCACACTCTGGTCAATCAACCGCAAAAATATACCCTTGGCCATTTATAGTCCGAGAATCTGTTGTCATGTATTACAGTTGACAACAAACTTGTTTCCTTTTTCTATAGTTGTGAATTATAAAGTGTGACATGCATGTTTTACGGACATTAATTTAAAATAAATTGTGAAGTCAAATCTCTCATAGAAACAGAGAAAAGTGGCCTTATACAGAAGTGACCTTTATAAACAGGTTCAATTACTAGTAACATGGTACATTATATCAGAGGTCTTTCTAGACAGGTAAATTCTGATAGTTTCAATTTTTTTTCCATAAATGGTATACCATTAGAACACTAAATCAGTAGCCATTCCAGACAGGTATACGTTTTACAGCCATTCCAGACAGGTATACGTTTTACAGCCATTCCTGGCAGGTATACGTTTTACAGCCATTCCAGACAGGTATACGTTTTACAGCCATTCCAGACAGGTATACGTTTTACAGCCATTCCAGACAGGTATACGTTTTACAGCCATTCCAGACCCAGACAGGTATACGTTTTACAGCCATTCCAGACAGGTATACGTTTTACAGCCATTCCAGGCAGGTATACGTTTTACAGCCATTCCAGGCAGGTATACGTTTTACAGCCATTCCAGGCAGGTATACGTTTTACAGCCATTCCAGACAGGTATACGTTTTACAGCCATTCCAGGCAGGTATACGTTTTACAGCCATTCCAGGCAGGTATACGTTTTACAGCCATTCCAGACAGGTATACGTTTTACAGCCATTCCAGACAGGTATACGTTTTACAGCCATTCCAGGCAGGTATACGTTTTACAGCCATTCCAGGCAGGTATACGTTTTACAGCCATTCCAGGCAGGTATACGTTTTACAGCCATTCCAGACAGGTATACGTTTTACAGCCATTCCAGACAGGTATACGTTTTACAGCCATTCCAGACAGGTATACGTTTTACAGCCATTCCAGACAGGTATACGTTTTACAGCCATTCCAGACAGGTATACGTTTTACAGCCATTCCAGACAGGTATACGTTTTACAGCCATTCCAGACAGGTATACGTTTTACAGCCATTCCAGGCAGGTATACGTTTTACAGCCATTCCAGGCAGGTATACGTTTTACAGCCATTCCAGGCAGGTATACGTTTTACAGCCATTCCAGACAGGTATACGTTTTACAGCCATTCCAGACAGGTATATGGTTTTACAAAGGGTTGCCTCCTTGGCAGGTCTGACTTTGTTCATAATGAAATTTCAATGAATGTGGCTTAAATGAGTTATAACTGACCTTTTAAAAACTGCTATATTTATTAGTAGTTTTTGGTGGGTTTAGACACCCGGCTCTGCAGCAAGACACCCGGCTCTGCAGCAATTCTGTGTACATTTCTTCAGGGGCATTTCACTTCATTATGTAGTTCGTAAGTCACCCAAGAATTCTATCTGGCAGTAAATAGTTAAGTTGCCTCTCTTCAGGTACATAGCTCGGCCAGCAGCTTCGATATCTTGACATCTATTTAAGCATTTACTTGTTGGCCGGGTAATACTGAAGCACTACAGCTGTACTAGCCCCTTAGCCCATATTATTATAATGTAATAAACTATTAAGATTCCCCGCAATGTGCCGCTGCGAATTGGTTCATAAAATGTAGTTTTTGGTGACAGTTTTAACTTGTTGGTCAATATATTGTGGTACACATGTATTTACCTCTTGTAAAAGTCTAGACGATGTTAAAATCAATAAAACAGCACATAAAAAAAATTTAGTTTACTTTGGCAGTACAGAGTAAAATCAGAGACTTAATAACTAATCAGACATCACAACTTATCATAAATTCACACTTCAATCAAGAATTTTAACAAATGACAAAAATTCCTAAAATCACAGTGTTGTTAGTTTCATATGTGCTGTAGTTAAGTTTATCTACATACAAACAAACGATGTATTTTACAAGTAACGCATGTGTGTTTAACAAAAATATCACACAAAATAACATGTTTTTAAAAAATGATAATGAACAAAAAGGAAACAATTGGACAAAACCGTTGATTTTTTAACAACTACGATTGGCTGCAGAAAGTAATATAAAACTTCTTGATCCAAAAGCAAGTATTTTTGTATAAGTATTGTTGGGGAAAAAATACCGTAAAAAGCAGTGTACATGCCTGTGTAATGTAACTTTTGGGTTGAACTGCTGAAAAACTACTTCAATCTTTCTATTCTACACTCTTATATCAAAATATTCTGTCAAAAATGATGTCTGGGAGATCCAAGGTATGTAAAGCATGGTCATTGGTGGATTAAAGTCTACCTGAAAATATGACAGTCAAATGTTACCCTTAAATGCTGATTGACTGCACACATAGAGCAATTAAGTTAATCAAGGATTAGGCAGCTAAATTTACATATACTGGTACACAAAACCCAGTTCCTCTCCATTAACACTTCATCCTGATCTCACTACTAGTATTCCTATGCCTGGTTGGAGGTTGTCCTTCAACATTCAACATTTTACAAATAATTGAACTTTTAATTCAACATATCTTCAATAGCCAAAGATTAACTTAAAGAGTTTACGGCTGACCTTCAACATATTGTCAATATTTCTGACCTTCAACATATTGTCAATATTTCTGACCTTCAGCATATTGTCAATATTTCTGACCTTCAACATATTGTCAATAGTTCTGACCTTCAGCATATTGTCAATAGTTCTGACCTTCAGCATATTGTCAATAGTTCTGACCTTCAGCATATTGTCAATAGTTCTGACCTTCAGCATATTGTCAATATTTCTGACCTTCAGCATATTGTCAATATTTCTGACTTTCAGCATATTGTCAATATTTCTGACCTTCAACATATTGCCAATATTTCTGACCTTCAACATATTGTCAATATTTCTGACCTTCAACATATTGTCAATAGTTTAGGATTGCCCTACCATACAGACAGACATTTACTATTGATCTTCAGTATTATGAGTTTACGTTGACCCTACAAATTGTGAGTGTTGTATGAGTTACAACATTATGGACAGTGCAGCATATGAATTTATCTTTTTTAGCACCAAATCAGCAGACTTAGAACAATGTTCGATAATTTGAATTGAAAAAGATATGACCAGCAGTATAGACTATAAAACACACTAAGTGTATGCTACATCAGCATCACAGACTGACAGCATTCTAGAACTGAACCACATCTGTGATCCTAGAACTGAACCACATCTGTGATTCTAGAACTGAACCACATCTGTGATTCTAGAACTGAACCACATCAGTGATTCTAGAACTGAACCACATCTGTGATTCTAGAACTGAACCACATCTGTGATTCTAGAACTGAACCACATGTGATCTTAGAACTTAAAAACATCAGTGATCTTAGAACTAAACCACATCTGGGATCTTAGAACTGAACCACATCTGTGATTCTAGAACTGAACTACATCTGTGATTCTAGAACTGAACCACATCTGTGATTCTAGAACTGAACCACATCTGTGATTCTAGAACTGAACCACATCTGTTATCCTGGAACTGAACCACATCTGTGATTCTAGAACTGAACCACATCTGTGATCTTAGAACTTAAAAACATCAGTGATCTTAGAACTAAACCACATCAGTGATTCTAGAACTGAACCACATCTGTGATTCTAGAACTGAACCACATCTGTGATTCTAGAACTGAACCACATATGAATCTTGTAAACATCTGCAGCTAGAATTCTACCTGTTTAGTAAAATTACCCTAGATCTTTGTTCACTTGAACTGAACTGCACATGAAGAACATGAACCTGTGTTGTAATCATACAAATAATGTTGACAACCATACATCTTCAAAATTCATCAGAAGTATGATAAAATTCACATGTAGTATATGAAGATTTTACAGGTACTAGTTGACCCAAAGCACTTGTGTGTTGTTGTTTCTGATCTTCAGTACAGGACCAGCAGTAATTACATAAAGCCTTCAGTGTATAAAGAGTGATGTGTTGACCTTCAACAGCTCTGTATCAGGATCCCACGACCACAGATTGGGTTCACCATGGAGACCGAACATGTAGTCAGGGAAACGCTCCTCCAGATCTCTCATATCATGTAAAATCTGTAGAAAATGAAATGAAAGCATTACATACAAACATATTGTCAAGCTTATCTTTATGGTTGGGGATCTAATCAACGAAGTGCATTAAGTGATATCAGATTCTGGGAACAGCCCGGCAACATCTGCCTCTCCTCACACGCTCTCTTCTTTGGAAGATGAATATTTAACCTACATTTGATATCTAAAATGGAATGGGCAGCAATTTTTTTGACAAATCTTTTCATTAACAAAGACCAAGACACAAATATAACATTACGAACTTGTTCTCTCACAGTAAGTTCTCATTCTCCACACTTATCATTCACACTGTCACAGGAGGGCTCTCATTCTACACACACATCATTCACACTGTCACAGGAGGGCTCTCATTCTACACACACATCATTCACACTGTCACAGGAGGGCTCTCATTCTACACACACATCATTCACACTGTCACAGGAGGGCTCTCATTCTCCACTCTCATCATTCACACTATCACAGGAGGGCTCTCATTCTACACACTCATCATTCACACTGTCACAGGAGGGCTCTCATTCTCCACACTCATCATTCACACTGTCACAGGAGAGCTCTCATTCTCCACACTCATCATTCACACTGTCACAGGAGAGCTCTCATTCTCCACACCAATCATTCACACTGTCACAGGAGAGCTCTCATTCTCCACACTCTTCATTCACACTGTCACAGGAGAGCTCTCATTCTCCACACTCATCATTCACACTATCACAGGAGAGCTCTCATTCTCCACACCAATCATTCACACTGTCACAGGAGAGCTCTCATTCTCCACATTTATCATTCACACTGTCACAGGAGGGCTCTCATTCTACACACTCATCATTCACACTGTCACAGGAGGGCTCTCATTCTCCACTCTCATCATTCACACTATCACAGGAGGGCTCTCATTCTCCACACACATCATTCACACTGTCACAGGAGGGCTCTCATTCTCCACACTCATCATTCACACTGTCACAGGAGAGCTCTCATTCTCCACACTCATTATTCACACTGTCACAGGAGAGCTCTCATTCTCCACACCCATCATTCACACTGTCACAGGAGAGCTCTCATTCTCCACACTCATCATTCACACTGTCACAGGAGAGCTCTCATTCTCCACACTTATCATTCACACTGTCACAGGAGGGCTTTCTCCTACACACACATCATTCACACTGTCACAGGAGGGCTCTCATTCTCCACTCTCATCATTCACACTATCACAGGAGAGCTCTCATTCTACACACACATCATTCACACTGTCACAGGAGGGCTCTCATTCTCCACACTCATCATTCACACTGTCACAGGAGAGCTCTCATTCTCCACACTCATCATTCACACTGTCACAGGAGAGTTCTCATTCTCCACACTCATCATTCACACTGTCACAGGAGAGCTCTCATTCTCAACACCAATCATTCACACTGTCACAGGAGAGCTCTCATTCTCCACACTCATCATTCACACTGTCACAGGAGAGCTCTCATTCTCCACACTTATCATTCACACTGTCACAGGAGAGCTCTCATTCTCCACACTCATCATTCACACTGTCACAGGAGAGCTCTCATTCTCCACACTCATCATTCACACTGTCACAGGAGAGCTCTCATTCTCCACACACATCAACCACACTGTCACAGGAGGGCTCTCATTCTCCACTCATCATTCACACTGTCACAGGAGAGCTCTCATTCTCCACACTCATCATTCACACTGTCACTGGGGAGCTCTCATTCTACACACACATCATTCACACTGTCACAGGAGGGCTCTCATTCTCAACTCTCATCATTCACACTATCACAGGAGGGCTCTCATTCTACACACACATCATTCACACTGTCACAGGAGGGCTCTCATTCTACACACTCATCATTCACACTGTCACAGGAGAGCTCTCATTCTCCACACTCATCATTCACACTGTCACAGGAGAGCTCTCATTCTCCACACCCATCATTCACACTGTCACAGGAGAACTCTCATTCTCCACATTTATCATTCACACTGTCACAGGAGGGCTCTCATTCTACACACTCATCATTCACACTGTCACAGGAGAGCTCTCATTCTCCACACTTATCATTCACACTGTCACACTACACACACATCATTCACACTGTCACAGGAGGGCTCTCATTCTCCACTCTCATCATTCACACTATCACAGGAGAGCTCTCATTCTACACACACATCATTCACACTGTCACAGGAGGGCTCTCATTCTCCACACTCATCATTCACACTGTCACAGGAGAGCTCTCATTCTCCACACTCATCATTCACACTGTCACAGGAGAGCTCTCATTCTCCACACCAATCATTCACACTGTCACAGGAGAGCTCTCATTCTCCACACTCATCATTCACACTGTCACAGGAGAGCTCTCATTCTCCACACCCATCATTCACACTGTCACAGGAGAGCTCTCATTCTCCACACACATCAACCACACTGTCACAGGAGGGCTCTCATTCTCCACTGATCATTCACACTGTCACAGGAGAGCTCTCATTCTCCACACTCATCATTCTCATTGTCACAGGAGGGCTCTCATTCTTCACACACATCATTCACACTGTCACAGGAGAGCTCTCATTCTCCACACTCATCATTCACACTGTCACAGGAGGGCTCTCATTCTCCACACTCATCATTCACAATGTCACTGGGGAGCTCTCATTCTCCACACTCATCATTCACACTGTCACTGGGGAGCTCTCATTCTCCACACTCATCATTCACACTGTCACAGGGGAGCTCTCATTCTCCACACTCATCATTCACACTGTCACAGGAGGGCTCTCATTCTCCACACTCATCATTCACACTGTCACAGGAGAGCTCTCATTCTCCACACTCATCATTCACATTGTCACAGGAGAGCTCTCATTCTCCACACTCATCATTCACACTGTCACAGGAGAGCTCTCATTCTCCACACTCATCATTCACACTGTTACAGGAGGGCTCTCATTCTCCACACACATCACTCCCACTGTCACAGGAGGGCTCTCATTCTCCACCCTCATCATTTACACTGTCACAGGAGGGCTCTCATTCTCCACACTCATCATTCACACTGTCACAGGAGAGCTCTCATTCTCCACACTCATCATTCACACTGTCACAGGAGGGCTCTCATTCTACACACACATCATTCACACTGTCACAGGAGGGCTCTCATTCTCCACTCTCATCATTCACACTATCACAGGAGGGCTCTCATTCTACACACACATCATTCACACTGTCACAGGAGGGCTCTCATTCTCCACTCTCATCATTCACACTATCACAGGAGGGCTCTCATTCTACACACACATCATTCACACTGTCACAGGAGGGCTCTCATTCTCCACACTCATCATTCACACTGTCACAGGAGAGCTCTCATTCTCCACACTCATCATTCACACTGTCACAGGAGAGCTCTCATTCTCCACACCAATCATTCACACTGTCACAGGAGAGCTCTCATTCTCCACACTCTTCATTCACACTGTCACAGGAGAGCTCTCATTCTCCACACTCATCATTCACACTGTCACAGGAGAGCTCTCATTCTCCACACCAATCATTCACACTGTCACAGGAGAGCTCTCATTCTCCACATTTATCATTCACACTGTCACAGGAGGGCTCTCATTCTACACACTCATCATTCACACTGTCACAGGAGGGCTCTCATTCTCCACTCTCATCATTCACACTATCACAGGAGGGCTCTCATTCTCCACACACATCATTCACACTGTCACAGGAGGGCTCTCATTCTCCACACTCATCATTCACACTGTCACAGGAGAGCTCTCATTCTCCACACTCATCATTCACACTGTCACAGGAGAGCTCTCATTCTCCACACCCATCATTCACACTGTCACAGGAGAGCTCTCATTCTCCACATTCATCATTCACACTGTCACAGGAGGGCTCTCATTCTCCACACTTATCATTTACACTGTCACAGGAGGGCTCTCATTCTCCACACACATCACTCACACTGTCACAGGAGGGCTCTCATTCTCCACCCTCATCATTTACACTGTCACAGGAGGGCTCTCATTCTCCACACTCATCATTCAC
Source organism: Ylistrum balloti (assembly GCF_031769215.1). Classification (NCBI taxonomy): domain Eukaryota; kingdom Metazoa; phylum Mollusca; class Bivalvia; order Pectinida; family Pectinidae; genus Ylistrum; species Ylistrum balloti. The sequence goes on from NW_026781905.1 coordinate 278,967, forward strand.
ACTGTCACAGGAGAGCTCTCATTCTCCACACTCATCATTCACACTGTCACAGGGGAGCTCTTATTCTCCACACGCATCGTTCACACTGTCACAGGAGGGCTCTCATTCTCCACTCATCATTCACATTGTCACAGGAGAGCTCTCATTCTCCACACTCATCATTCACACTGTCACTGGGGAGCTCTCATTCTCCACACTCATCATTCACACTGTCACAGGGGAGCTCTTATTCTCCACATGCATCGTTCACACTGTCACAGGAGGGCTCTCATTCTCCACTCATCATTCACACTGTCACAGGAGGGCTCTCATTCTCCACACTTATCATTCACATTGTCACAGGAGGGCTCTCATTCTCCACACACATCATTCACACTGTCACAGGAGGGCTCTCATTCTCCACACTCATCATTTACACTGTCACAGGAGGGCTCTCATTCTCCACACTCATCATTTACACTGTCACAGGAGGGCTCTCATTCTCCACCCTCATCATTTACACTGTCACAGGAGGGCTCTTATTCTCCACACACATCATTCACACTGTCCATACTTCCAAGTTACATACATATACTTCTTTAAACAGGTACATCATTCTTTACTGTATTTAAATATTTTAACGATTAACACTCATTTTATATACTCACCTTCCTGTTATAACTATATAAACATCATTCAATGGGGAGCAATCTGGTTAATTAAGTTGGGGAAGACAAGATGAAATAAAGACCGCAAGTATAGTTTTTCTTTACAATGATCACACAAAGGAAATAGAAAGTAAGGAGGAGGAGTCAACGTCAGGTGGAAATCGGTGGGTTTTCTTAGTGTGGAACTTGGCGCTAGGTATGGATACCTCAAAAGCATGCAGGGCAGTTATAGAAAATAAACTTTTTTTGAGAGGGAATGATAACCGTAACCAACCGCGTTACCAATTAGTAGAAACTTTGTCTTCACAAGGTCTTCACCAAGTTATTATTCCTTCTCTATAAAGGAAATACAAAGAACAACTCTTCTTTATCCTGCAGGTCTGAGTGAATATTGTAACTGTTAACATGGCAATACTAAACAATCTACTCTCTTTAGCTTGATCAGTTGAGAGTATGACTGGTAAACAATAAGTCCCTGTTTTGATCGTTGTCTGCAGGATTTATTACGCTATCATTGTCATAGGTACACGTAATAACAATTCTGTAAAATGTCTTTAAGATCTAAGACTTAAAACATGTTCACACTTACATTGTAGGAGTTAAGTGAGGTGCTGATCTGGAAGATGAACAACGCCAAACAAACAGTCATTCCAAATAAAGTCAGCAGTCGAATCGGCAGGAAATCGTGGGCTGATAAACTAGGAAGAATTCAATCAGATAAACATTTAGATTTACTTAAATCGTATCCGTTTACAACTTTTTATTAAGATAAGATTATTTCTGGTTCAGGACTTGTCATAGTCCTCTATACCAGACTCATTACAATACAGTATGAATTCATAATCAAATACATTATCTTCAACAAATTTGTATTGAATTACAATTAAACAAAATGGATGGTAAAGTGGCATGGTTACTGAAATTCGACTTTCACAATTGCATCGCTCAGACTGGAGTCCCACATATGACATCAGGTTGTATATATATGGGACCACATGCATTTCCCCAGGTACTCAATCATATGTTTTAATCAATATCTTTCATGATATATATAACCCAACACCATGATATCTTGTGTCCTGTAACTTTTTATCAATTAAATAAACTTTAATAACCATTTTATATGTTTAGACAAATATGAAACTCCTACAGGGTACATTTTTGGCGTATGTGGTAAAAATTCAACATCACATCAAGTAAACAAAGAAAACATAACAGTTGATGTTTTAATAGGCTGACTCTCAATCAATGATGCAGGATATAGTCAGTGTTTTAAAATATATGCTGTATTAAGGCGAGGGTGAAGAAAGACAAAAGTGACGAGCCACTTTTTTTCTTTCTGTCCCAAGCCAAAATACAGCTAATATTTTAAGACACTGATAATGTATTCTCTATATGGACAATATTAGATATGCTTACAACTAGGCTTAATTATTCATTGACATTGAGAATACTTATGCATGACAGGTGAAGCGAAGATATCAGGCCCTAGTTATTCATTGAACGTAGTTGGCATAACATCTGTAAGACTTATAATGCTTGTGTAACTCATATGTATAAATAGAAATAGTTGTCAAATGTGACCTTTGACCCCTTAACCTTAGCCAACCTGATATGATATGCGTATAACATGACGTTAGGACACTATAGGTAACTATGAACCGAATCTGTTGAGAGGGGCTCATGGTATGATATGATCCTGAACTGGACATGCCATCAAATGATGGGGACATAGAAATCAATTTTATGTGAGAAATATAGTATATATAAAATCAATAAAAACCGGCTTATCCCGAGTCTGATGTGATTGACTTCTATACAGAGAAAGTTGTTTTAAAGTAAAATGCCAAGCAAAAATCAGTTACAAAAGCATTGGAAGTATTTTCAGTTGGAACTGGTATCTTAAGTTTAAGTACAATATAAAAATATAATAAAGTATTTTAATGTTTAGATGTTATATTGCTATCATTTTCTTTTATTACTTTTTCAGACAAATGACATAGAAGATGGAGTATCAACACCTGGATTCCATGGTTTTATAATAAGTTTACATATTTCGGCTAGCCAACAAAAGTCCGATGGGAATATGGTATGAGAATATGAATGGATGGCCAGTTAATCATGTCAAGCTCAATCAAGATTTCACCTGCATTGATTTTTCTTTTTTTCTTGTCATTTATAATAACTCTTGTCGTTAGTTTTAACAAACACACCATATGTCAAAACTGGTAGATTGTTATTCCTGTACAATTATATACTATAACCTCACTTAAAAAATATTATTCATGTCATGTGTCCTTGCATGTGTCTACATAATAGACATACTGCCTTTTACATTTTAGAAACAAACTTTGTAGTTAAAGTTATTATGCATGTGACTATGATGAATCCAGTCAACTGTGTACACAGTAAGCCTTGGGGCCCTATCAGTCTCCAGTGCCTCCTAATATCTAGGCTAACATGTAGTTGTTATAACTATGTTAATATACAATACACGTTATAACAAAACATGTATACACCTTGTCTATTATTGATACCATGGGTGTGGCAGGGTGCCAAACTAAAGTCACGTGTGATTATTTTGCACGCGCAGGCATTGACGCCTGTCATTGTCAGACGCAAAGATGGATGCTGCAAAGAAAATAACTAAATCAAAACAATGGAATCTGGAAAACACCCCGGCCACAAGGGAGAGCTTACTAGGAGGTAGAGTAGCTGCAAAATGACATATGCATATCGAAATATTTATACGAGACATTAATGACTTACACATACGTGAATGGAACTGTCAAATTTTTAAACAATAGGGCTAGTGGTTAGCCAAACATCAGAAATTAATGAATAACCGCTGTGTCTAGTAGTTTGACAGTGTTGTCAATATGAAATAAAATAACGTACACATCAGGGAATAAATCAAGTTAACGGAGTTCTATCGTGCATTCATTATATTGTATGTCATAAGAAAGATTCAAAATAACGATAATAAACAGAACAGCGAGTCTGAGTTGAAAACCACCAATACATTCTCCTAATGAGCATTGCTAAAATACTGAACATGTTGCCATGGTTACATACATTGATTCATCTTTTGTTCTCCTATATTTCCTCTTTTTTCGTTTTCTTTTCTCTGGACTCTCGGTGTTACATTCGGTGACTGTTTTCGCTACATCTTCAGACATTTCAGTCACTTTCCTCCATAACATGCAGAGTTATCACCCTTTATGTCTGTGGAGCTCTTATTCGTTGACCTCTCACCTTTCTGATAATGGATAGCAACATGTCTTCCGGAACTAACAGTAGTTTTTCTCGCATCCTAAGCAGAGAACAAAATGGAGTCATTCAGCCGATTCTCACAGGTAATCACAACATTTCGTTTTTAAGTAACTTACATATGACATACTTGATATGTTTCTAATACGTTTCCGTCTGATGTAAATCAATGTTACGAAAACTAAAAGCGCGCACCTTGCATATTTCAGTTTCATTTTCACCTGCCTTGCTGTGATGAACAAGTTTATACTGGAACCGCTATGTCCAAAAAATCGATATGAATTTCACAACCGGCTTTATAACGAAGGCCTTGATTCTTTATTTTTAGGACAGCTATTAAAGTAATTGATGGAAAATAAATGCAAAATTATCAAAGAGGAAATAAATCAACATGTCTTTGTGAAGTTTCCATGTATTTCAATTACAAAATGAAAGTGAAATTGTCCAAAATAGTAATTGACATTTTCAGAAAATCTACTAGTATATGTATAGATTTTTAAATGTTTTTTGAAATAAGTAGTTACATGTTGAATATTATTACTTCATGTATTTTTTTAATATATATTTTACAAAACCTGGATTAATCTGTTTACAAATATTAATAAAAATTGAGTGTTTTTCGTGTAATGATCATTTTTCAGTAGATTAGTATTCCACCAAAACAGATACTTTAGAATTGACAGCTCAGTATCATATTTTTGATTTTGATAAATGAACATATGGTGCAGATGTACATATTTCCAGCTTTAGTTTATGTACCAAGCTCAACATCTTAGAGTGACATATGTTTTTTTTTTTATCCAAAACTATCAGGAAATTCATAATCTTGGGTTGTACCTATATGTTGGGAAAACAGTCAGACCCATGTACATGTACATACAGCGAAACCCCAGTTACTCAAACCCATATTTTTCAAATACCCCCAATTTGGTTGCTTGGTCTCGACCACATATTTTATATTTTACTTAATCTTGGATTTCTTGACCTGTTATTCCTTGAACACCCTTTCATTCCACAAATTCATTTTGATCCCCACCTCTTTATCTTCACAGTATATTTCCTTCTTTATTCATTGAAGTGACTTTCCATCATTTATCTGTATTGCGCATGACTGCATCCAGTTTCAGGGTACCAGTTCCAATCATTTCTGTGTATTTATACAAGTATATGGCAGGACAGGAGATAATTATGGGATTAATGGTAGTATGATTAGATACCAGTTTTCGGGCCTGTTACATAATTTGATTATCTAATCAGGATATTTCCAATACATTTAGTTCGGTGTTTTTTTACATAAAAGTCAACTTTGTTTGAAAGGAAAGTTTGTAAACCAAGTAACATAATGCTGCATAGCAGAAGGGTACAAGTGAATAAAGATAATTTTCTTTTTACATTAAATAGTTTACTTCTTGTTTAAGTGAAGGATGTTTATAACATGTTAGTAGCATGCTAGCTCAAGTATGTTTATGTCAAGACTGTTTGCATTGTTACTTTTATTCTGCAAATTCATCTTAACAAAAGCATAGAGGATACACTATATTTGGTCTCATAACACTTTTCCTTGTGATTTGGCATTAATTATTCAACAGTAAAAATTATATGCTGTAAATCTTTCCACTTTTGTTTTCTACCTACGCCATGCTCAAGAAACCATTATCCTTAATGACATGTATTCTGCAGAAAACTGGTGCAGTGTTTTACCGTTTCCATAAATTTCATTTCATTAAAATTTTAGACAAATTGAAGATATAAGTCAATCAAAACTTCACAATAATCATGAATTGGATGGTCAAAGAATTGTGTATTAAATATGTCATTCACGGACACAGATATAAGGTAGTTGATGATCTAGACCAAACTCAGATTACTTGAATACACTGTGTTCCTCAAACTATTGACATGGTCCAAAGGAGTTTATTGTATAACTTAGATGTAGTCCTTCATTTATAGAAATTTAAGAATTTCACAGCACAATTTAGAAATAACGGAATTTAAAGGTCACCAGCAGTGAAAATAAAAAAAGTGTTTTTTTTTTCATGCAAAATGGGTGGACATGCAGTAGCAACTGTCATTATGATGTTTGATATCTAAATCAGTGAAAATAATATGTGTTGGGTTATACAGCAGACAGATTAGAACATAAAATAGCACGATAAAAACATAGTATACAAAGAAAAAATAAACCATTGAAATACTGATGAATATTGATTCCTTTGAAATTAAAGATTGAATAATACAAAAATGTCATTTAACTGTACTGGCTTTTTATAGATCTAGCTACATCTTACTATTGTATAAAACATCATTGATCACGATTAAACAGCCATGGTTAGTAAACATATAAACTTTAGTAATCATTAACTTTACAGGTAGCACATATATATCGTTGAATATCTGATAAGTGGTGATTATAAGTACAGAAAATGAACCTGTATGATGGGTTAAGTGTCATACAGAATCTATGGATCTTGACCCTTGTGAATCTCATTCCATGACTGGTCTAGATACTGGATGAGACTATTGGCCCATTAGATGCCCCTTATAAAGTCCATGTTTCTGCTGAATAATGTGTTTGGTTTTGAATATTATGAAAAATTGATTTTTATTTTCCTATCAACTCTACTTACCTTGTAGAGGCTGTGTGTATAAAATGACATCTGTCATTTTGTAGTAAAACTACTGATACTGTTATTGGATGTAAAATACCATGTAAACTTGCACAGGAAAAATAGTTTTGTAATGATAAAATGCTTTTAGACAAATCATAGATTATTTTCATTAAATATTCATTTGTTTGTCTTTAACCAGCTGCTCTTTAACCGAGTCTCTGAAAAGCTTGCCTGTATCATAAAAACACAGACAAGTCTTTATCATGGGGAAACACATAGACATAGAAACTGTAATGATGAAAAGTTGCTCTTGTACCATTTTTTGTCCTGTCTGAAAGAATATCATCAAATATAGATATATGTTGGTTTTACCATCACAGTGGTTTGTAACAATCTACTGTATTTTGTATTTTATTTCTTTAGATAGTGTCACGTCAAAAACAAATATTAAATATAGCTGCTTTTTTAATAAAAAGAAAATGGTATAAGCAAGATCTAAGATTTTTTATCTTGAAATTGTAATGCTGCTTTAAAAAGGTAATTAGAATTCTACACATAATGATATTTTCAACAAAAAAAAAAAGAAAGAAAAGGTAAATCAGATCATATGTATTCCTGTTCTGTAGAAAAGTGTAGAGATTATTAACAGATTAGGCAAAACTCCAGTTTTGTTTTTGTTTTTGTTTTCGTTATTTTTTAAAACAAAACTATACTTTGACAATTATTCAGACTTGAACAAGATGATATGCAATGTTTATATCTAGAGGGTATTGTAGGGAAAGGAGATAACCCTATTGTTATAGAATATCACTGAATCCCTCACTGTCAGTAAAGGGATGTGATCAGTGTTGTGTGGCCAGATCACCTATCAACATGTTCAGTCATGAGGATTGACTTAGATATAGAGGAAATGGATATCAGTTTTATACAGCCAGGTACGTCTGTAATAATCATCTTATCTAGCCTATTTCTAGGGGTCAAACAATTTATTTTGATTTAAATATCAGTCAGCTTTTAACATATCTAAGTATTACTTACCTAACTTAAATATTTATTTTCTAAAACTTACAGAATTTATATATATATACACTTAAGTTGCTAAATGAGTTGATGTGTAAGTTATCATTTTTATAAAAGAAAATTTCAAAATATACAAACATTATTCAAATGCAGAAGTTGAAAAAATTTCATTAAGAATTTCTGTGTTGTTGAATTTAATATCTAAACGTATTTGTCATGGTTATATTCTTTAGCTAATATAATGCTGACTGATCTGTTATGTTGTCATTTTTTCTAATTGCACTTTTTTTTATTTAGAAAATATAGATTGAATATTGAATATGCTAATCATGAATACAGTGTCGGAGAAATTTCATACATAAATATATCAGAGCAGCAGAGATCAGTGATAATACAATGGGTATCATTATTCTAAAGTTTTTAATGTCGACTGGTAATTTGCATCCACTCAGCTCAGAGCATTTTCCAAATTTGTGCATTAAGCTTAAATTGGTATCTGAAAGTTTTACTCCCTTGGTAAAATTTTACAGATATACATATTGATGAATTTGTGCACCCATAATTTAAAATGTTATTGAAAGCAATTTACAAAAACCCATTAGGTTGTACAATGGTTATTTTTAGATTTCAGAGGAAGTGGATCAGTGTGAAGTATTCTTTAAATTCAATCTGTTATGCAGATGTCATTGAATGCTAATGATACAGAAAATTTCTACCCATCATAAGCTTACTGGCTTTCTGTTTCACAGTCACAACAAGTCTGTAGTTGGGTACAACTGCCTAAACACACTGGAATAATGCAGTATCTTTGATCATGGCTGGGACACACAAATCATTGTAATGGACATAAAAAACTGTCATTGGGAAAACTTCAAAAGATGGAAAATCCGATAAAACTATCTAATGGTAGAAATAATTATTTTGATAAAAAAACTTCAAATAATTATGAAAAATAAAGTGTGATTGTTTTTTCATGTGAAGTTTAGCAGCACAACGATGTCAATATTCCGGCATTAAATGGAATATGAATCTCTTGGAGAGTCACTCATGGTATTATAATCATCCTGCAGCAACAAATTAAAAGAAAGAGGGGTCTGAAGGTGTGACTTATTGTCTATATATTTATCTAAATTTTATTTAGAAAAATAAAGAAAAAAATATGAAATGTCATGTATATGTGAAACAAAAATTTCTGAAGGAAATTCATGCCCAGTTCACACCTTGTTACCAAAGTAACTGCAGCTGAAGTGACAACAAATGTAAACAAAGCTCTCTATACAACAGCCGCATTAATTAAATGTTTCCGTATGAGATCAGGACCCTTATTCATGAATCCATTCTCGTGCTCAAGCATAGACTTTCTGCTGTAGCAGACTTTTTTATAATTCGCCCAAATCATATAAAATAATACAAATGTCAACTATAAATATTGAATATAACTTTGACTTGAAGCCCTTCGATTTTTTTTTAATCTTTGGAAAAATCAGTCTTATTTATTAATTTTAGCTTAAACAAAACATAAGGCTTGAGCACAAAATTCATGGTGGAGCATGAGAACGGTTTCATGAATACGGGCCCTGATCTTGGCAATGTTCTAAACATATGGTTATTACATAAATTATATCGTTGATATTTTTGAAAAAGTTACCAGATAATGAAAGTTGATCACAATTATATATATATTGGGGAGTTAAAGGATATACATATAACACCCAAATTTGGTGTAGGGCTGGATTGGTCATGGTGCATTACACATTTCATAATAAACATCATAAGACTCCACAATTATTTTGTACACTGTCAATAAAGAAGTTACTTTGACATTGAAATATATAATGTTAGAATATATATGGTTTTAACCTCATTCTATCTTGCTTTTTTAATGAACGAAAGTGGGGAAAATAAAACAAAATTCAATGGAGTTCCTGTATTTACAGATCTCTACCAAATCACCATGGCTTATGCCTATTGGAAGAGTGGCAAGAAGACAGACAGGGCCGTCTTTGACCTTTACTTCCGTAAAAATCCATTTAAAGGAGAATTCACTGTGTTTGCTGGACTTGAGGAGTGTATCAAGTTTCTACAAAAGTTCTGCTTTACAGAGAGTGGTAAGTTCACCAATAATTATGAATTCTCCCTTAGGGTAATCAGGCACCAGGATGTCCCTGAAACATCTGTGTCCATAGACAATATATTTCTTCCTGGTTTTACCTTCAGACGAGTAATCCTAGTAAGTCTTCTATTTTATTGTTGTGAATTTGTTATCATAAATGATCTATTTTGGACAAAGGTTAGTATGTCTGGATGCATTTTGACATTTAGAAAAAGTTAAAGGACCTGTAAGGGATTGAAATTTTATTTTAAGCAGTATATAAACGATTACAACTGAAAATCAACCAAGCCCTGAGATACTGTTCTTTAATTAGGAAGTCTGTCAATGTTTATACATATTGATTCAAAAACAAAAGCTGCTGTGAAATCTTGCAGCGTTACGATTGTGAAATGTGTTTGGATTGATTTACTGGTGATATACATTGTGGATGGTCTTGCTTACTGTATTGATTTCTATGTCACTTGGCACAATGTTTCATTGAGCCATATTTAATGCTGAGTATATGTAGTGGTCCTATTATAAAGAATTTATGGATAACAACATTTTCTTTTGTACTGTTTTGTACTGTACTAGCGTCACTGTAGAGTGTAAAAATTACAAGACCATCTGACATGTACATTAAGATTGATGATGACTTTTCTACACACGCTTGGATACTTTGTGTGATATGTTGCTGGTGATTGGCTGGTATATAGCTCACGTGATCTGTGATATGTTGGTGGTGATTGGCTGGTATATAGCTTACGTGATCTGTGATATGTTGGTGGTGATTGGCTGGTATATAGCTCACGTGATCTGTGATATGTTGGTGGTGATTGGCTGATATATAGCTCATGTGATCTGTGATATGTCGGTGGTGATTGGCTGGTATATAGCTTCTGTGATATGTTGGTGGTGATTGGCTGGTATATAGCTCACGTGATCTGTGATATGTTGGTGGTGATTGGCTGGTATATAGCTCATGTGATCTGTGATATGTTGGTGGTGATTGGCTGGTATATAGCTCACATGATCTGTGTGATATGTTGGTGGTGATTGGCTGGTATATGGCTCTCATGATCTGTGATATGTTGCTGGTGATTGGCTGGTATATAGCTCACGTGATCTGTGATATGCTGGTGTTGATTGGCTGGTATATAGTCACATGATCTGTGTGATATGTTGCTGGTGATTGGCTGGTATATAGCTCACGTGATCTGTGATATGTTGGTGGTGATTGGCTGGTATATAGCTCACATGATCTGTGTTGCTGGTGATTGGCTTTTATATAGTCACATGATCTGTGTGATATGTTGGTGGTGATTGGCTGGTGTATAGCTCACATGATCTGTGATATGTTGCTGGTGATTGGCTGGTATATAGCTCACATGATCTGTGTGATATGTTGGTGGTGATTGGCTGGTATATGGCTCTCATGATCTGTGATATGTTGCTGGTGATTGGCTGGTATATAGCTCACGTGATCTGTGATATGCTGGTGTTGATTGGCTGGTATATAGTCACATGATCTGTGTGATATGTTGCTGGTGATTGGCTGGTATATAGCTCACGTGATCTGTGATATGTTGGTGGTGATTGGCTGGTATATAGCTCACATGATCTGTGTTGCTGGTGATTGGCTTTTATATAGTCACATGATCTGTGTGATATGTTGGTGGTGATTGGCTGGTGTATAGCTCACATGATCTGTGATATGTTGCTGGTGATTGGCTGGTATATAGCTCACATGATCTGTGTGATATCTTGCTGATTATTGGCTGGTATATAGCTCACATGATCTATGTGATATGTTGCTGGTGATTGGTTGGTATATAGCTCACATGATCTGTGATATGTTGGTGGTGATTGGCTGGTATATAGTCACATGATCTGTGTGATATATTGCTGGTGATTGACTGGTATATAGTCACATGATCTGTGTGATATGTTGCTGGTGATGGGCTGGTATATAGCTCACATGATCTGTGTGATATGTTGCTGGTGATTGGCTGGTATATAGCTCACATGATCTGTGATATGTTGGTGGTGATTGACTGGTATATAGTCACATGATCTGTGTGATATGTTGCTGGTGATGGGCTGGTATATAGCTCACATGATCTGTGTGATATGTTGCTGGTGATTGGTTGGTATATAGTCACATGATCTGTGTGATATTTTGTTGATTATTGGCTGGTATATAGCTCACATGATCTGTGTGATATATTGCTGGTGATTGGCTGGTATATAGCTCACGTGATCTGTGTGATATATTGCTGGTGATTGGCTGGTATATAGCTCACGTGATCTGTGATATGTTGGTGGTGATTGGCTGGTATATAACTCACATGATCTGTGTGATATGTTGCTGGTGATTGGCTGGTATATAGCTCACATGATCTGTGTGATATGTTGCTGGTGATTGGCTGGTATATAGCTCACATGATCTGTGATATGTTGGTGGTGATTGGCTGGTATATAGCTCACATGATCTGTGTGATATGTTGGTGGTGATTGGCTGGTATATAGCTCACATGATTTGTGATATGTTGGTGGTGATTGGCTGGTATATAGCTCACATGATCTGTGATATGTTGGTGGTGATTGGCTGGTATATAGCTCACATCATCTGTGATATGTTGCTGGTGATTGGCTGGTATATAGCTCACATGCTCAGACACATAAATGTCATTCCTAGTCAATCAGACCTTTAAGATTTTCATTTAAATGAAGATCACAATATTTGACCATTATTTTTATATAAAATTTTGGTGGTCAGATGGCACAATTGTAACTTTATCTTTCACCTAGATGTATGGAATACCCTGAGTGACATGATAAGGTATGAGAATCATCTGCCTGATCATGTGGGTTTTCTCTGTGTAATCAGCTTTCCTTCCATCATAAGACTCTTCACATGCCTCCATCCACACCAGCCAGATTGATTAATAGTGGATAGGTTGTTTTACAATTTTTGTAAAAGAAAGTTAACATTTTGATATGATATAGAATCTGACCTAGACAATATTTCAAGGTCATAGAGGCCAAATATGTTTTAAATTTCTAACCATGTAACATTATGAAGCTTTGATGGTGAGGTTTAGATTACATGCCATCAATAACTATTAAGTTCTCACATGATGGACATTGTCTTCGGGTCAAATAAAGTAACACATATTCAAAAGTGTGAAGAACATTCTTACATGTAGCAAAATGCACCACACCTGGCAGGGTCAATGTATTTTGTATAAACGACCTTGAATGACTTTCAAGGTCATAGAGGTAAAATGGTAACTGAATGACCTTATGTAGAAGGTAAAATTTACACATAAGTATGCAGATTAGAAAACGATACAGGGAATGATTTTGCCTGTGCAATGTATGTTGTAATTATGTCAGAGGTCAAAGTTGATTTCCAGAAATGGTCAAAGTTTAACTTTGTCTATAATTCGAAAAAAACTTTAAAGGAATAATCTCTACATGCTCTAGAATATACAATAAGAATGGAAGATTGGCAAGGTTTTGTAAATAAGTAAACATTATGATGTCATTTACCTATTGACATCATTATATGAATATTTTGATAAAAAAAATTCTACAATTGTTTATGTTGCAGATATAAACTACTTACGGACAGTCCTTCCTAGTAACATAGAGTCCGAATTCTTTGACTACCTGCAGCAGATATCTACAAAGGATGTAAAACTGTATGCCATTGATGAAGGGACTGTTGTGTTCCCCAAGGTACCCCTTCTGACTGTTGAGGGACCCTTACCTATTGTACAGTTGATGGAAACTCCCCTCCTAAACCTTGTCAACTACGCCAGTTTGGTGGCAACTAATGGCATGCGTTTCCGTCTAGCAGCTGGGCCAGAGAAAATCCTCCTGGAGTTTGGTCTTAGGAGAGCCCAAGGACCTGATGGGGCACTGTCAGCATCTCGTTACTGCTACCTAGGAGGTGAGCTTAAATATGTACACTACGCTAACAACTGATTTACTATACGGATGATTACTGTTTATTAGTTTCCTTCTGCTTGTTGTTGTATTCCTACAAGTTTGAAGGATATTCACTTTCTATGGTGCTAACCACATACATACCAAAACTGTTACTATGGTGATACGGGGTACATAGTTCACATATATACATACCAAAACTGTTACTATGATGATAAGAGTACATAGTTCATACACATACATACCAGAACTGTTACTATGGTGATACGGGGTACATAGTTCACATATATACATACCAAAACTGTTACTATGATGATAAGAGTACATAGTTCACACACATACATACCAAAACTGTTACTATGATGATAAGGGTACATAGTTCACACACATACATACCAGAACTGTTACTATGGTGATAAGGGTACATAGTTCACATATATACATACCAAAACTGTTACTATGATGATAAGGGTACATAGTTCACACACATACATACCAAAACTGTTACTATGGTGATAAGGGTACATAGTTCACACACATACATACCAAAACTGTTACTATGATGATAAGGGTACATAGTTCACACACATACATACCAAAACTGTTACTATGATGATAAGGGTACATAGTTCACACACATACATACCAAAACTGTTACTATGATGATAAGGGTACATAGTTCACACACATACATACCAAAACTGTTACTATGATGATAAGGGTACATAGTTCACACACATACATACCAAAACTGTTACTATGATGATAAGGGTACATAGTTCACACACATACATACCAAAACTGTTACTATGGTGATAAGGGTACATAGTTCACACACATACATACCAAAACTGTTACTATGGTGATAAGGGTACATAGTTCACACACATACATACCAAAACTGTTACTATGGTGATAAGGGTACATAGTTCACACACATACATACCAAAACTGTTACTATGGTGATAAGGGTACATAGTTCACACACATACATACCAAAACTGTTACTATGGTGATAAGGGTACATAGTTCACACACATACATACCAAAACTGTTACTATGATGATAAGGGTACATAGTTCACACACATACATACCAAAACTGTTACTATGATGATAAGGGTACATAGTTCACACACATACATACCAAAACTGTTACTATGGTGATAAGGGTACATAGTTCACACACATACATACCAAAACTGTTACTATGATGATAAGGGTACATAGTTCACACACATACATACCAAAACTGTTACTATGGTGATAAACATGTTCACACACATACATACCAAAACTGTTACTATGGTGATAAGGGGTTCACACACATACATACCAAAAGTGATCACACACATACATACCAAAACTGTTACTATGATGATAAGGGTACATAGTTCACACACATACATACCAAAACTGTTACTATGGTGATAAGGGTACATAGTTCACACACATACATACCAAAACTGTTACTATGGTGATAAGGGTACATAGTTCACACACATACATACCAAAACTGTTGTTCACACACATACATACCAAAACTGTTACTATGGTGATAAGGGTACATAGTTCACACACATACATACCAAAACTGTTACTATGGTGATAAGGGTACATAGTTCACACACATACATACCAAAACTGTTACTATGGTGATAAGGGTACATAGTTCACACACATACATACCAAAACTGTTACTATGGTGATAAGGGTACATAGTTCACACACATACATACCAAAACTGTTACTATGGTGATAAGGGTACATAGTTCACACACATACATACCAAAACTGTTACTATGGTGATAAGGGTACATAGTTCACACACATACATACCAAAACTGTTACTATGATGATAAGGGTACATGGTTCACACACATACATACCAAAACTGTTACTATGATGATAAGGGTACATGGTTCACACACATACATACCAAAACTGTTACTATGATGATAAGGGTACATAGTTCACACACATACATACCAAAACTGTTACTATGGTGATAAGGGTACATAGTTCACACACATACATACCAAAATGTTACTACAGGGTACATAGTTCACACACATACATACCAAAACTGTTACTATGGTGATAAGGGTACATAGTTCACACACATACATACCAAAACTGTTACTATGGTGATAAGGGTACATAGTTCACACACATACATACCAAAACTGTTACTATGGTGATAAGGGTACATAGTTCACACACATACATACCAAAACTGTTACTATGGTGATAAGGGTACATAGTTCACACACATACATACCAAAACTGTTACTGATAAGGGTACATAGTTCACACACATACATACCAAAACTGTTACTATGGTGATAAGGGTACATAGTTCACACACATACATACCAAAACTGTTACTATGGTGATAAGGGTACATAGTTCACACACATACATACCAAAACTGTTACTATGGTGATAAGGGTACATAGTTCACACACATACATACCAAAACTGTTACTATGGTGATAAGGGTACATAGTTCACACACATACATACCAAAACTGTTACTATGGTGATAAGGGTACATAGTTCACACACATACATACCAAAACTGTTACTATGGTGATAAGGGTACATAGTTCACACACATACATACCAAAACTGTTACTATGGTGATAAGGGTACATGTTCACACACACATAAGGTAACTGTTACTATGGTGATAAGGGTACATAGTTCACACACATACATACCAATACTGTTACTATGGTGATAAGGGTACATAGTTCACACACATACATACCAAAACTGTTACTATGGTGATAAGGGTACATAGTTCACACACATACATACCAGAACTGTTACTATGGTGATAAGGGTACATAGTTCACACACATACATACCAAAACTGTTACTATGGTGATAAGGGTACATAGTTCACACACATACATACCAAAACTGTTACTATGATGATAAGGGTACATAGTTCACACACATACATACCAGAACTGTTACTATGGTGATAAGGGGTATATAGTTCACACACATACATACCAAAACTGTTACTATGGTGATAAGGGTACATAGTTCACACACATACATACCAAAACTGTTACTATGGTGATAAGGGTACATAGTTCACACACATTCATACCAAAACTGTTACTATGGTGATAAGGGTACATAGTTCACACACATACATACCAGAACTGTTACTATGGTGATAAGGGTACATAGTTCACACACATACATACCAGAACTGTTACTATGGTGATAAGGGGATAAGGGTACATAGTTCACACACATACATACCAGAACTGCTTATTTTGTTTATATGGGTACATAGTTCACACACATACATACCAAAACTGTTACTATGGTGATAAGGGTACATATTCCACACATACCAAACTGTTAAACAAAATATTGAAATGAAATCTAATATAAAAATATGACTTTTCATTTTGAAGGATTTGATGGTACAAGTAATGTTCTGGCTGGGAAACTGTATGGGATTCCTGTCCGGGGTACACATGCCCATGCTTTTGTTACTTCTTTCACTGATCTTGAGACGATCGCTGACGAGGTAGGTCTGAAGCATTTCTTTGTTCCTACTGGTCAGTAGAACTTTTGTTAATCATGTTAAGCATTATCAAATCCTTGGTTTTTTCTATCATTTAGATAATGTCTGGAGATGTCTTCCCTGATGGTTCAACCAATCTCGTTCACACTTTTTTTTTCAGCAGCAATGTCTTCCCTGATGGTTCAACAAATCTCGTTCACACTTTTTTCTTCAGCAGCAATGTCTACCCTCATTGTTCAACCAATCTTGTTCACACTTTTTTTGTTCAGCAACATTGTCTGCCCTGATTTTTCAACCAATATCATCACCACTTTTTTCACACTACAGCAATAACAAGTAACTGTTTTCCAGAATGGAACTTTTGATTCTGCAATCAATAGAAGACTCATTGCCCTTTGTTATTTTCATGAGTTTAAATATTCTGGACATCTCTGGAGTTTTAAATCTCTTTGAAAGTGGTATGCTATATCATTTTTGTTTTTCTATTTTGATATCATAACTGACCTATCTTATTAGGCCCCACAGTCCTCTGGTCAGAGGAAGAGACTTTCCCAAGTATATGATAGATTACTGACAATTACTTGTAAGTAAACTGTTAGTACAAGAACATACTTATCTTTGAAATACGTAGTTATTTCAATGATCTCTATTTCAGACCCTGATGAGAAAGGGAACCGAGGAACCTGTCAAGTTTCTGCCAATTTGTAAAAAATGGCAAAAAAAGCTCACAAGCATTTTAGGTACGATTAGCTTATCTCCTAATGTGTTCTGATTTTTTTATGACAACATTTTGAAAGAAAATAGAATTATCAGTTTTTATACCCTCTGTTAAATGATGTATGAAGTATCACAATGTCTGTTCATTCATCAGTTGATGTGTACAAGAGATCTGTTAAATGATGTATGAAGTATCACTATGTCTGTTCATTCAGCCGTTGGTGTGTACAAGAGATCTGTGAATCCCACAACAGATGATGTTAAGGTCTACCCTGAAATCACTTTATATTCATGTTCAAAGGATTGAACAAAAGACACAATGAAAGAAAAAAATGAATTTAATATTCCACCTACAATCTCAAAAAGATTGAACAGAAGACACAAGTAAAGAGAAAAAATGAATTTAAATGTATCAGCTACAGTCTCAAAGGATTGAACAAAGGACACAAGTAAAGAAAAAGATTAATTTAGATGTACCACCTACAATCTCAAATAATGCATCTGTTTTGTCCTCCTATCACTCTAGTGCACTATAGCATTTGGAGGGATCAGAGGAAAATTTTGTTCAACTGAAATCATTGTTGAAATAAAAATCTAGTTCTGACAGTAATTAATAACTATGTAAATTGGTGTGTTTAGATTTTTCCTTGAAAGTAAGAAAAATAAAAGCCCCACAAATGTTAATAATTCTGCAGTATCCTGTACTGAAGTGGTTCCATTGTAACCTCAATTTAATGATGAAGGTGTTGATATTCTAGGTTTCCTTGATGACCAGGTGAGTGATGGGGAGTTAGCAGCCTTTATATCCTACGCTTCTGCCTTCCCTGATGGCTTCCTGGCTCTTATAGACACCTACGATGTCATCAAGTATGTCACATGTCAAATCAGCTTCATACAAATTGTTTTTAATGGTGTAACTTTACTCAGAGTTGTAGGACAGCTTCATACAGGTGTAAAATACAGCTTGATTTAAACATGTAGTACAGCTTCATACAGGTGTAAAATACAGCTTGATTTAAACATGTAGTACAGCTTCATACAGGTGTAAAGTACATCTTCATTCAGACATGTAGTACAGCTTCATACTGTTGTAAAGTACATCTTCATTCAAACATGTAGTACAACTTCATACAGGTGTAAAGTACAGCTTGATTTAAACATGTAGTACAGCTTCATACAGGCGTAAAGTACATCTTCATTTAAACATGTAGTACAGCTTCATACAGATGTGAAGAACAGCTTCAACTATATACATGTAACCCTTGTAAATACTAGCTGCAATATACTGCTTATCTAGAAAGGACTCTAGCTAGTAAACCAGAGGTCCAGTATTTGGCAGAGACATTGAATTGAAGTATCAACAATTCTACATATTCGACGGAGATGAATTACAGTTACACTCAGACACAGACAGATTTGTATTTCAGCATTCACTGAGACATGAATTGCAGCTTCATACACATCCAAAGAACAGCTTCAACTATATACATGTAACCCTTGTACAGTTTGCAATATACATCCAAAGAACAGCTTCACTGTGACATGAGGTCCAGGATTTGGCACAGACATTGAATCCAAAGAACAGCTTCACTGACATGTAAGTACAGTTTCATACACACAAAGAACAGCTTCGCTGTGACATGAATTGCAGCTTCATACACATCCAAAGAACAGCTTCACTGACATGAAGTACAGTTTCATACACATCCAAAGAACAGCTTCACTGACATGAAGTACAGTTTCATACACATCCAAAGAACAGCTTCGCTGTGACATGTAGTTCCGTTTCATACACATCCAAAGAACAGCTTCACTGACATGAAGTACAGTTTCATACACATCCAAAGAACAGCTTCGCTGTGACATGTAGTTCCGTTTCATTCAACCATTGAACGGATGGCAGATAGGATTTCTTGTCTATTTGATTGCACTCTTGGTGACAGATATGTAAACTGATATCCGATTATAAAAATGATCATTTTGTAGATCTGGACTGCCAAACTTCTGTACAGTTGCGCTGGCCCTACATGAGTTAGGATATGAGCCACGTGGTGTGAGATTGGACAGTGGAGATCTCTCCTACCTATCTAACCATGTCAGGTTACACTTCAAAAAAGTTGCTGACAGGTAAGTTAGTAATCTTCATTTTCACTTCAAAAGGCCTCTTTAACAAGTTACACAATCTTATTCAGGCAGAAACCTTTTAACTGTTGAGATCTCTTGATGAAACTTGAAAAAATATTTACATCATCCACACGCAGTGATCAGGTGAGTAAAATTAGGTAACTTTGACTTTCACGACAAGTTCAAAGGTCAACAATTTTGATAAATAAACAGAATTATCTATTTCAATTAATTTTGTATAGAACATAGCTGTTGAGCCATTATAGATATCATGTATATATAAGTAGGGAAAACTTACTTCACAATTGTTGTGAAATAAATAAAGTTTATAATTATTATAGAAATCAAGATAAAAGTACAAAACATCACATAATTAGGCCAATGTGACCTTCATCTAATGTTCAAAAATAGAAAACATGCATTTTCTTCAGTATTGTTTTTGGTCCAGGCCATGAACTTTAAACTGTTAGAGATAAATTGATCTAAAGTCACCTGATTACGTGTCAGTGTTGTCAGGTCAGAGGTCAAGATAAATGTCAAATTTTAAATCTGTTGAATTTCTTTTTGTAACATTCTCAAGCAAAATTGATGCAGTAAAACTGGCAAATTGCAAGAATTTTCTTGTTCATTGATAAACTTTCCAGTCACTTATTAAGTCAAATCAGACTACTGGTATCAGAGCTGCATTTTTACAGTATACAATTCAGATTTGTTGCTATATGATCAATATTTTTCTGTTCTAGTCTAAGTCTACCTTGGTTTGGTAAACTGACTATTGTAGCCAGTAATGACATCAACGAGGACACTATACACTCGTTAAATCAACAGGTAATTTCCATTTCTATCTACCTTCCCATCATAATATTGTATCATGCACTTTGTAGACACCAGAATATTCAAACTATGGAAAATGTTAAATTCATTAATTTTTATGGGAGATTTATTTTTTAATTGATTTTGTATATAGGCTTAATCCAAGATTCCATGAACTGAGATTTATTGCATTGGATTTCTCCATGAAATCAAGTATCAATGAAATAGTTTGACATGCCATGAAAATTAGGCCTCACAAAAATTTAGGATTTTACAGTAGTCACTAATATATAGAGTAGAGTGCTGGCACTCTAGTTTCTGACATGACCTAAAACTTGTGATTAACCTTTGATTAGAGTCTAGAATAATAGTGCAGGTGTCATTATTTGAACAACACCAGACTGGGAAAGTCTTTAATTCACTGGTGTTCTAAATTTCCATGAAACCCTCAAGTCTGGATCACTATTGTGATATTAAGGTCAAATTACAGAATTGTGATACTGGGATAAAACTAAAGAATCCTATTGAGTTTAAATGGAAGCAGTACATAGAGGATAATGAGACTAAATAAACGAAGTTTGATTTTGATTGCAAATGATAGTAGTTTGATTCTAGGCCTAAACACAGACATGGTGAAAATAGGCCTGGATTACGATTCTAGGACTAAACACAGACATGGTGAAAATAGGCCTGGATTACGATTCTAGACCTAAACACAGACATGGAGAAAATAGGCCTGGATTACGATTCTAGGCCTAAACACAGACATGGTGAAAATAGGCCTGGATTACGATTCTAGGCCTAATCACAGACATGGTGAAAATAGGCCTGGATTACGATTCTAGGCCTATACAAAACAAAAGTAGGCCTGAATTACAATTCTGGGCCTAAACAAAAAGATGGCAAAAATAGGACCAGCTGTGTGGCATTTCAGAAAACAATGCGTGTTCTTAAATACTACACAGCTGACCATTCTTTATCTGAAATACTGTACAGCTGGCCATTCTTGTTCTGAAATATAACACAGCTGGGCATTCTTGTTCTGAAATATCACAAGCCGGGCATTCTTGTTCTGAAATATCACACAGTTGGGCATTCTTTTTCTGAAATAGTGTATAGCTGGGTATTGTTTTTCTGAAATACCACAGAGCTGGCCATTCTTTTTCTGAAATACCGTACAGCTGGGCATTCTGAATCTGAAAAATCACACAGCTGGGCATTCTTTTTCTAAAATACCACACAGCTGGGCATTCTTGTTCTGAAATATCACACAGCTGGGCATTCTTGTTCTAAAATAAATATCACACAGCTGGGCATTCTTGTTCTGATATACCACACAGCTGGGCATTCTTGTTCTAAAATAAATATCACACAGCTGGGCATTCTTGATCTGAAATATCACACAGCCAGGCATTCTTGTTCTGAAAAAGTCACACAGCCGGGCATTCTTGTTCTGAAAAAGTCACACAGCTGGGCATTCTTTTTCTGAAATATTGTACAGCTGGGCATTCTTGTTCTGAAATATCACACAGCTGATATTGCTGCATTTAGTTTTGTCATATTTGCTCCCTTAATGCAATATAGTATACCTAGCGCTCCCTTAATGCAATATAACATACCTAGTGCTCCCTTAATGCAATATAACATACCTAGCGCTCCCTTAATGCAATATAACATACCTAGTGCTCCCTTAATGCAATATAACATACCTAGCGCTCCCTTAATGCAATATAACATACCTAGCGCTCCCTTAATGCAATATAACATACCTAGCGCTCCCATAATGCAATATAACATACCTAGCGCTCCCTTAATGCAATATAACATACCTAGCGCTCCCTTAATGCAATAATATAACATACCTAGCGCTCCCTTAATGCAATATAACATACCTAGCGCTCCCTTAATGCAATAATATAACATACCTAGCGCTCCCTTAATGCAATATAACATACCTAGTGCTCCCATAATGCAATATAACATACCTAGAGCTCCCTTAATGCAATATAACATACCTAGCGCTCCCTTAATGCAATAATATAACATACCTAGCGCTCCCTTAATGCAATATAACATACCTAGCGCTCCCTTAATGCAATATAACATACCTAGCGCTCCCTTAATGCAATATAACATACCTAGCGCTCCCTTAATGCAATATAACATACCTAGCGCTCCCTTAATGCAATATAACATACCTAGCGCTCCCTTAATGCAACATAACATACCTAGCGCTCCCTTAATGCAACATAACATACCTAGCACTCCCTTAATGCAACATAACATACCTAGCGCTTCCATAATGCAACATAACATACCTAGCGCTCCCTTAATGCAATATAACATACCTAGCGCTCCCTTAATGCAATATAACATACCTAGCGCTCCCATAATGCAATATAACATACCTAGCGCTCCCTTAATGCAATATAACATAGCTACCGCTCCCTTAATGCAATATAACATACCTAGCGCTCCCTTAATGCAATATAACATACCTAGCAAACATTTTTAAAGTGGACAAATTTCTTATAAAAGATTTCTATACCTGTATACTTGGATAACAATTTTTAGGGTTCTATAAAAACTGGAACATCCATGAAATATTAGCACGACAAAATCAAGCGAATATCCAGTAGATTTATCTGCTTGATTAAAGTAGATGTACAGAAAAGGTTTGGCAGTTCGTAGCTAAGTAAGCTGAGTTCACAATATCCACACTCGACTGGTTATTTTACATTTCCTGTGATTAATCTAAGCTCTATTTTCGACTTAACAGGGACACGAGATCGATAGCTTTGGTATAGGAACTCACCTGGTCACATGTCAGAAACAGCCAGCTCTTGGTGGTGTTTACAAGGTAATATTATTTAGTAAAAATTTCAGCTAAAATGTTCATCACTGAACTTTTCGGTGAAATTTATCTGTGATAATTTATCTGTGATAATTTATCTGTGATAATTTATTTGTCAAACATGCAGATCTCGATAATTGAATTAGAAAATTGTATAAATCAAAGCTTCTGGAATCAGTCATAAAAGAAAACAGTTCCTTTTTTTGGCCGAAAATTGTTCAAAGATGAAGCAAAGTGAAACCAAAAATTTGTTTCCAGCTGGTTGAGGTGAACCAAAGGCCGAGGATTAAACTTAGTGAGGATGTGGAGAAAGTCACCATCCCTGGACGGAAGATTGCGTATCGCCTGTTTGGTGCTGATGGTAATGCCCTTGTTGATCTGATGTTACAACCAGACGAGTCTCCTCCCAACCTCAACACCAGGATACTATGTCGCCATCCATTTCAGGTAAATGCACATGCTTACCTCATTGTATCTCCTCAATATTTGAGGTCGAGGTTGTGAAAGCTTAATTTTTAGCATCTCAGACTTTCCAATCTTGGGTGAAGATCCGAGGTGTGTGGTTCAATGGTTCTACAGGAAACTGATTTAATAATACCGGCTTGTGCTGTCGTGGTTTTGTCCTTGCGTTGAACGGCGTGTGATGGATCTATCACATGATTCAGTGAGTTAGCTTTATGCTGCTACAAGACGACAACTTTCAAGATGACCTTGGCTGTTAATTGGGCAATAAACAGCCAAACAAATTGCATGTTAGATAAACTGTCTGTCATCAACAGTTAGTATTGTTTCATTGTAATATCTTTTCCAGTTCTCAGAATATCATTGAATGGTTTTAATTTGAGGTTTGAGAAATAAAGACAGATGGTATATCTGTTTTAGTGTTGTGTAACTTTGTAAAGGAGTATAAAGCAAAATTGACCAGGTTTCTGATCACAATTGTTTTGAATTTAAACTCAAATAAACATTTTGTGTTCTTTTTCAGGAGTCAAAACGAGCCTATGTTTGTCCTGCTAAAATGGAGCAACTTCATAAGCTGTACTGGGACAATGGGAAGGTGAGAAAATGATCAGTATTGTTATATTCCATACCATCCAGTGGGACATGCTGAGGTGGGACACAGATAGGTTCCACTGATGGGCTATGTTTGTCCATTCACTCACCTGTGGGACATGCTCAGGTGGGACACACAGATAGGTCCCACTGATGGGCTATGTTTGTCCAATCACTCACCTGTGGGACATGCCCAGGTGGGACATGCTCAGGTGGGACAAACAGATAGGTTCCACTGATGGGCTATGTTTGTCCATTCACTCACTTGTGGGACATGCCCAGGTGGGACACAGATAGGTTACACTGATGGGCTTTGTTTGTCCATTCACTCAATTGTGGGACATGCCCAGGTGGGACACAGATAGGATCCACTGATGGGCTATGTTTGTCCATTCACTCACATGTGGGACATGCCCTGGTGGGACATGCCCCGGTGGGACACAGATAGGTTCCACTGATGGGCTATGTTTGTCCATTCACTCACCTGTGGGACATGCCCAGGTGGGACACACAGATAGGTTCCACTGATGGGCTATGTTTGTCCATTTACTCACCTGTGGGACATGCCCTGGTGGGACATGCCCAGGTGGGACACACAGATAGGTCCCACTGATGGGTTTTGTTTGTCCAATCACTCACCTGTGGGACATGCCCAGGTGGGACACAGATAGGATCCACTGATGGGCTATGTTTGTCCATTCACTCACATGTGGGACATGCCCAGGTGGGACACACAGATAGGTTCCACTGATGGGCTATGTTTGTCCATTTACTCACCTGTGGGACATGCCCTGGTGGGACATGCCCAGGTGGGACACAGATAGGATCCACTGATGGGCTATGTTTGTCCATTCACTCACATGTGGGACATGCCCAGATGGGACATTACATGTTGTAATAGGGATACTGGGACATGGTGTTCCCCTCACACACTAGTGGGACATGTCCAGCTCGGATACAGCCCTTTAAAAAGAAGTATTTTATAGATTATGTTTCTGGGAGGTAAATTAAAGTTATCATATGGTCTGAGATTCAATAAACTGAAATCTGAAAAAAGAGTCTTTTTTGACAAATTGGTTTCTGATATCCATTGAGATGGTTGAGATGCTGTTAGCTGATGGATTGAACAAAGAAAAATTTTTGTTGTTTCAGTTAGTACGATCACTCCCCACTCTGACAGAGCTGCGATCAAAAGCTATGGCATCTCTAAACAGCATGAGACAAGACCACAAACGGGCTCTCAATCCCACACCATACAAGGTAAATACTATTACTGATAGCAAGGAGATATTGGAGGGTATTTATAATGGGGGGGGGGGTATTTATAATGGTTTTGGGAAGTGGTGTATTTATAATGGTTTTGGGGGAGTGGTGTATTTATAATGGTTTTGGTGGGGGGATGTATTTATAATGGTTTTGGTGGGGGGATGTATTTATAATGGTTTTGGGGGAGGGGTGTATTTATAATGGTTTTGGGGGAGGGGTGTATTTATAATGGTTTTGGGGGAGACGTAGATTTATAATGGTTTTGGGGGAGTGGTGTATTTATAATGGTTTTGGTGGGGGGATGTATATATAATGGTTTTGGTGGGGGGATGTATTTATAATGGTTTTGGGGGAAGGGTGTATTTATAATGGTTTTGGGGGAGGGGTGTATTTATAATGGTTTTGGGGGAGACGTAGATTTATAATGGTTTTTGGGGAGTGGTGTAGTTATAATGGTTTTGGGGGAGGGGTGTATTTATAATGGTTTTAGGGGAGGGGTGTATTTATAATGGTTTTGGGGGAGTGGTGTATTTATAATGGTTTTGGGGGAGGGGTGTATTTATAATGGTTTTGGGGGAGTGGTGTATTTATAATGGTTTTGGGGGAGAGGTAGATTTATAATGGTTTTGGGGGAGGGGTGTATTTATAATGGTTTTTGGGAAGTGGTGTATTTATAATGGTTTTTGGGAAGTGGTGTATTTATAATGGTTTTGGGGGAAGGGTGTATTTATAATGGTTTTGGGGGAGAGGTAGATTTATAATGGTTAGGGTTAGGAATACTATGTCTGTTTATGTTATAAAAGCTGTGGATTGCTGTAACTGAAACCATTTTATTATATGTTTTTTTACAAAATATTTCCTATCTTACAGGTATCAGTTAGTGCGAACTTGTACCAGTTTCTGCACGACTTGTGGCTGGAGAATGCACCTATAGGAGAGCTGGCTTAGCTAGCTATATAACCTTCAGAAAAATTACTACCCAGAATTTGTGGTGTTGGAAGTTAATTGTAAGCTGCTGTTTCTTGTGCATGGACCAGTAAATGTTTTTGAAAATATAAAGAATTGAAAAGCTGATGACCGGTCAGTAAAAGTTTTTGGTGAAAAATTGTAGTGATTGGACACTACTTTTTGAGGTTAGATATTGAATACATTTTTAGGAGAAAAAATAAAACAGATTGTGACTGAAGAAGGGATGATTTTCAAGTAATATATAATTGAGGGCATGCGATTTTCTTCAAAGAGGGGTGTTAGATAGGGAGGGGGCACTCAGAAAAAATATTATATTGAAGCCTGATTGAAATACGTAGGTTAAAGGAGATCATTGTTGTGTTACACATCTTATCAGATTTTCTGGGAAAGTGACCTCTGGGGAATCCATCAGCATTTCACTCATTCTAGCTTAATAGAAGGAAAGCAAAAAGGAGATAATTCTAGATGTTTATGTCTTAGTGTTTCCTAATACGGTATTTCTGAAGAGAAAAAAAATATTGTGATATAACCAGAATGGTGAGAACTTGTATCTACTCAAAGGGTAGGTGTTAGTACATTAAACCAGATAACATAATCCAGCAGTGGGGATGTCGGCGTTTATTGTCCAGAAGAGGGATAGTGATGGTGTTCAGCCTCTTAAGTTTTACTGATTAGAAATGAGTGTATTTTACTGTTAATTGATTAAAGCTTTGAGCATTCCTGTATTTGTATAGTAATGCTTGATATATAGCTACGTGTATAGAGGACTTTCATTGTTTCAACGTTTAATTCAAACAAAGAAAAGTGTGAAAAATATAAAAAAGGTTTATAACAGACAAGGAAAGATGTACAAATGTTAAACAGAAGTCATTAACTGTAAACAGATATTAACGCCTGACACAAGAAGAACAAAGAAATATATGTTATACATGAAATGTTGCAATCTTTTTAATTTTTTAACTACAAAACCAAAAAGATATAAGAGACATTCCAATTTTAATGCTACTTTTGTTTCTTAATCATAAATTGAATGTTGTGGACATTTTTTTCATTAAGATGTTGTTATTCAGTCCTTTCAATTTTAAAATCGTAGAAGATTTTTTGTAACTAATATGATGGCCATAGCCCTCTTGTAAAGACATGCATGACCTATTATAAAGCCTGAAGGTTCATTTTATACCCAAGACTGTGTATCAGTCCTTGTTCTTTGTTATTTTAGATCTAACCAACAGTTGGAGAACATTTTTTTGTTCCTCAATATTGTTTGCTTTGTTTAAACGTGTATAGCTGGCTATTTTTAATTTGAATTTTTAAGATGTTTGGGGAGTGTTTCCAATATCTACCCATCCCATTCTTGACTCATTATCATCATAAGGTGGTCATTGGTCATGGTTAATGGGTCAAAGCTAATATTCACCATGAAGACTTTTATGAAAAGGACATTCAGTCCTCAGCATTTTCTAAATTTTAATTTCTGTGTGTTCAAAACCATAATTTTTGCATTTTTCAGAGAGAGAAATTTTTTGTGCAATACATGTACTGCTCTGCGATCTTTTTTTGGCATTGTAGAAAAACTTTATAGGAAATTCAAATTCATTTATCTTATCAATTTGATCAACTGTAAATACTGTTGAAGCTGATTTTAAAATCAAAATGCTACAATCCTGTTTAGTGATTAAATCAGACATATATCAATAGATATAAACCAGAAAATAAAACAGACAGAAGCATATCATTTTTTCTTTTCAGTTTAACGGGGATTTGGAGAAGGTATTCATTAGTTTGTCTTTTAATGAAGGAAAACTCCACCAATATTTGTTGTTAGCCATTTTATGTGTTCCAAGTGAAATTACAGGAATGTTGTGTTCATTTTCACCAAATGTTATCTTTGTCTTGTCTTGTAATAAGTCCAGGGTTTCAACATATCATTTCTGCTCAGAGCTCAGAGTTAAAATGTAGGCTTATTACAGGACAGTGATAAATATTTGTTGATATTTATGTGTAAGACTTCAAGACTTTTATACACATTGATTAAATACAAGATAAGAATCTATTGAAGAAAAAACTGAGAAAAAAAGCAAACACACCCTGCCCCCCTCCCCCACCTCCCCCTTCCATCCAAAATCAATGAAAACTTTTTAATGAATGGAAAGTTCTGAGGGATGACAAAATACAACTTCGGAAGAAGAAGATCAGTACAGATTTAAAATTATGTATCTATACCCAATATGATTTAGACAACTTGGTTTTGTCAACTTGCTTGATCAAAGCCTCTTTTCATATTCATCCGAGTATGGCACTCTCATTCAGGGAGTGTTTCATTATCGTGACAGGGTCTGAAAACAATGAGCTATGATGGGAAGACTTTCTCATGACAAAGGGGGATAATTCAATATCACATTAACAAAATGCTGTTCTTGATGGAATACATACCTTTTTAAAAGAGGTTAGTATTCAGGGGTAGAAATAAGAAATTGTACTTATATTACTTATGGTTAAAAGAAAAATACTATCAGAATTTATTTATCAGATTTATTTTGTATTTTGGTTGGATAAGATAAATTTCTATCCGTTAAGTTTGGTGTATTTTTTAATCAAAATATATTTTGAACATTTTCAATTTAACTAGAGTTTATGATGTAAGTACATAACTGAGTAAAAGTTGTACATGATCCTAACACACACTAGTCAGATTATACAATAATTTACTTGGATTTTATACAGAGTTTTTTCCCTTTAATTCATGTATTTGAAGTAAATATTAGCCAAAATAGATATTAAACAGTTCTTTTATTGTTCAACTCCTTTGTAGAGGAAATAAAATTCTGATTGTCCTGACATAAATCCTTTAGGTTTTCTCAAAATCACTGTGTAATACAAGGCAGATATTTTATGCATTTCTAATGGGTGTGAATTTCACAAGTCATAGTAGGTTACGTTTTCTGTTGTTGTAACTGACTGCTCCACAGTGTGGAGAACCACGTTTTATAGGCTCCTAGCATTTATTGTTGTATGTGTGATTTACAACTTTATTGTTTGGTATTAACAGGAAACTGCTGACATTTTAGTGCAATATCATGTGTTTTGCCATGACTTAGAAATATTATACTCTGGCAAAATCTGTATGGTTTGTCTTATTCTAGAAATATTGTACAAATTGTGTAAACACTGTGTTTTGTCTTAAACTCTCTGAATCCTTATGACCCAGAAATAATACATATTTGGTTTGGCTTAATCAGTTTAGTGTATAACAATGAAAAAGTTGACAAGATGCATTTCAAGTAGAAACTTCACATTCGTATGATAGTTTTCTGTCCTGTCCCAACATAGTATCATTGCTTATGAAACCTTAATTTAAGATCTTTCAACAGAATTTTAATCTTGTGATCAGTTTTCTGTCCTGTCCCAACATAGTATCATTGCTTATGAAACCTTAATTTAAGATCTTTCAACAGAATTTTAATCTTGTGATCAGTTTTCTGTCCTGTCCCAACATAGTATCATTGCTTATGAAACCTTAATTTAAGATCTTTCAACAGAATTTTAATCTTGTGATCAGTTTTCTGTCCTGTCCCAACATAGTATCATTGCTTATGAAACCTTAATTTAAGATCTTTCAACAGAATTTTAATCTTGTGATCAGTTTTCTGTCCTGTCCCAACATAGTATCATTGCTTATGAAACCTTAATTTAAGATCTTTCAACAGAACTTTAATCTTGTGATTAAAAGAAAAGACAAGTACTGATTGTATTTCTTATGAATCCATATTTCTGGGTTTGAAGGTCAAGGTCACTGATGAATAGGTAAGTTAAGTATCCTCACCTAAAGAAATCTTCATTGGGTACCAATGTCAAGGTTGTTACTATTTATAGGAAAATGTCCAACATTAACACTTGTGACAAAAGCAGAAAAAAACATGTGTCATGTACATAGACAGTAAAATCAATTACAACAATTACTGACATCATTGCTGGAACATTCTGGCTTTAGAAATTTTCCAATTTGTGCAGATTACAAAACTCATAAGTTTACATGTTTGAAAAGTGTTAATAAATAATCTGATGTGTTCTTTGAAATTCCAATAATGAGCCAGAGCAGCAATATGATCTGTAGAGTGTTTGTAAAAATATTTATGTTTAGACCAGTGGTAGATGTTCTCAGGTCAGTGATGTAAGGTTAAACACAAACATAGTAGTACTCCTATTTAGTGTAAAGGTACATACCATTTCCAGTTGTACATTAGTGCACAAATTCTTTTCTTAAATGTTAGTGTTATTGTGAACATTTTCCAAATTATATTTACAAATTTCCGTAGCTAAAGGGAATAATGTTAATTTTTTACCCTGAAATTTTCCATTGAAAGCATGGTGGTCTCCTAGTAGATTGTATGTATGGATGGTGATAAAGAAGGTACTTGACTGACATGTCACACAAACAATGTGTTGTAGCCTCAGAAAACATTTTTCAATCTGCAAATTCCAGTAAACTTGGCTGAGTACATGAATGTGCCAGAAATGTTTTGTAACAGTTGTTAGAGGCGGATGACAGCTCAAGCTTAATGCTCCACAGGGTGTTGAGAAAGATTCTCACTAGTAGCAAATTGCCCAATATCTTAGGCAGGATAATAATTTGTGAACCACTTTGAAACAGCTGAATGTGATCTTGTGGTATAACTTCAAATTATTATAATTGGTATCGTATGTTTTGGAAAACTGTCACAAAATGTGTGGAACAGGTGGTTTAAGTAATAGATGTAACTAATTCCAGCGATACTTTCTGAAGAAAAATCCAAACTTCATAACAAATTCCCAGAGACAATAAACTTGATAATACTTGCCAATAGACAACTCCATAACACTTTCCCATAGACAACTCCATAACACTTTCCCATAGACAACTCCATAACACTTTCCCATAGACAACTCCATAACACTTTCCCATAGACAACTCCATAATACTTTCTCTTAAACAACTCCATAACACTTTCCCATAGACAACTCCATAATACTTTCCTAATACTTTCTCTTAAACAACTCCATAACACTTTCCCATAGACAACTCCATAATACTTTCTCTTAAACAACTCCATAACACTTTCCCATAGACAACTCCATAATACTTTCTCTTAAACAACTCCATAACACTTTCCCATAGACAACTCCATAATACTTTCCCATAGACAACTCCATAACACTTTCCCATAGACAACTCCATAATACTTTCTCTTAAACAACTCCATAACACTTTCCCATAGACAACTCCATAATACATGTATTCAGAGTAATCAATTATTTCAAGTGTTAAAAATAATGGGTTTGAATTCAGATCGGACCTTTTGTAATCATCTGTTTCAAGTTTGTTCAGATCTTTGGTTAAATTTGATGTTCTGGATCCAATCTTGGTGAAGCCTGGTTCAGATCTTTGGTTAAATTTGATGTTCTGGATCCAATCTTGGTGAAGCCTGGTTCAGATCTTTGGTTAAATTTGATGTTCTGGGTCCAATCCTGGTGAAGCCTGGTTCAGATCTTTGGTTAAATTTGATGTTCTGGATCCAATCTTGATGAAGCTGTGTTCAGATCTTTGGTTAAATTTGATGTTCTGGGTCCAATCCTGGTGAAGCCTGGTTCAGATCTTTGGTTAAATTTGATGTTCTGGGTGCAATCTTGGTGAAGCCTGGTTCAGATCTTTGGTTAAATTTGATGTTCTGGGTCCAATCTTGGTGAAGCCTGGTTCAGATCTTTGGTTAGATTTGATGTTCTGGGTCCAATCTTGGTGAAGCCTTAATAACTGTACAGTTTTATCACTAAAGAGAGCTATGGGAATGTCTCATTTTATGATAGACTTGTCAATGTTGTATGTAGACAAGTGTTACAGTAGTCTGTGTGATATTATTTTTCTAAAGTCAAAGAAATCTTTATTGCAAAATAAAGTAATATATATCTAGAAGATATCTTTGTCTTGTTTTTTCTTAATACTGGGTGTAATGGTTTCTAGAAAGCCAGGATATCTCATCTGGTAGAAAATCAGAGATGTGTGGTTCGATGATCCCAACCCAGGAGGTTTGTTTCTCACGGTGGTGAGGTCATGAACCTGTGCTATTGTGGTCGAGTCCATGGGCAAGACTCTTTACCCCAATTGCTTTGGGTAGCATGTGATCACCTCCTGCATGATGTTCATTGAGGTAGTAACCAGTGGCTACAAGGACAACCACATACCTTGTTATATCAAGATAAGGGTCAGTATTCACAAAACCTGTCTCATGTTCAAGCATGAATTTTGTGCTCAAGCCTTATGTCTTGTTTAAGTTAAAAACTAATAAATAAGGCTGATTTTGCCAAAGATTTAAAAAAAAAAATTTGAAAGGACTTCAAGTCAAAGTTATATTCAAGGTTTATATTTGACATTTGTATTATTTTATATGAGTAAGGTGAATTATAAAAAAGTTTGCTTGAGCAGAAAATCTATGCTTGAGCATGAGAATGGTTTCATGAATACGGGCCCAGCTGATGAAACTCAGTTGGAATCACCATTCCAGTGATCAGCACAGCTAATGTATTACTGACCAATCAAATTGTATCTTTCTGCAACATTAGGAAATGAACAAAAATGGCAGAAAAAAATCACTCTTTGATAGATGTGGCAATACAAACTGTTTTACATGTTTTCAATAATAATTCGTTCCATTGAGGTACAGACATTACTTTTATTTCTGTTCTGCGTATGGGATACTTGGCAGAATTTTTTTTCATGACTCTGGCCTGAGACAAATGGACGGTTGGACTCCGATGTACTTTCCTTGAGCCAAATGGACGGTTGGATTCAGACGTACTTTCCTTGAGCCAAAAGGATGTTCAGATGTGCCTTTTCTTTGGTTGATTTCTACGATTATGTTGATGATTAAAGACCGTCCTGTGTGAACAGATCCAAAAGATCAGCTCCCCGTCTTCATAGTCTTTCTTGTGTTGTGTCCCATGTTGGCATTGCCCACTGTGTCGATTTCACCAGTGATGAGTTTGTCCCACCTGATGCCCATTAGCTGAGATTCTTCAACTGCGGGCCGGGTTTAGAATGAATTTGGATAGGTAGAGATCAATTACAAACATTTCGCAGCATGCATGGAATTGTCAAGTTGTAGGTGATGACAAGGCCTCAGGTGACCTATTTTGATCACATTTTGACGTCTGTTGTGCATCATCCATCATAAACAATTGAATTTTTATTTTTTTGATAATCAAAAGGCCTAGAGGGACCGTAACCTGATGGGATGAAGGGCTACAAAGTTTTTATAAATGGATAACCTTGACCCACTTTGAAGGTCACCAGGAACAAATATGCTGAAATATTACATGGCATCTTCTCAATAATCAAAAGGCCTAGAGTGCTGATATAGGACCTGTAGCATCCACTCATATCATAACCAGCATCCACACACTATAACCATCATCCACACACTCTGTAACCAGTATCCACACACATCATAACCAGCATCCACACACACTATAACAAACATCCACACACACCATAACCAGTATCCACACACATCATAACCAGCATCCACACACACTATAACAAACATCCACACACACCATAACCAGTATCCACACACATCATAACCAGTATCCACACACACCATAACCAGCATCCACACACACCATAACCAGTATCCACACACATCATAACCAGCATCCACACACACTATAACAAACATCCACACACACCATAACCAGTATCCACACACATCATAACCAGTATCCACACACATCATAACCAGCATCCACACACACTATAACAAACATCCACACACACCATAACCAGTATCCACACACATCATAACCAGTATCCACACACACCATAACCAGCATCCACACACACCATAACCATCATCCACACACATCATAACCAGTATCCACACATACCATAACAACCATCCACACACACCATAACCAGCATCCACACACATCATAACCAGCATCCACACACATCATAACCAGCATCCACACACATCATAACCAGCATCCACACACATCATAACCAGCATCCACACACATCATAACCAGCATCCACACACGCCATAACCATCATCCACACACATCATAACCATCATCCACACACACCATAACCATCATCCACACACACCATAACCATCATCCACACACACTATAACCAGCATCCACACACATCATAACCAGCATCCACACACATCATAACCAGCATCCACACACACCATAACCATCATCCACACACATCATAACCATCATCCACACACACCATAACCATCATCCACACACACCATAACCATCATCCACACACACCATAACCAGCATCCACACACACCATAACCAGCATCCACACACACCATAACCATCATCCACACACACTATAACCATCATCCACACACACATCATAACCGGTATCCACACACATCATAACCAGCATCCACACACACCATAACCAGCATCCACACACACTATAACCAGCATCCACACACATCATAACCGGTATCCACACACACCATAACCATCATCCACACACACCATAACCAGTATCCACACACATCATAACCAGCATCCACACACACCATAACCATCATCCACACACACCATAACCAGCATCCACACACACCATAACCATCATCCACACACATCATAACCATCATCCACACACATCATAACCAGCATCCACACACACCATAACCATCATCCACACACACCATAACCATCATCCACACACACTATAACCATCATCCACACACACATCATAACCGGTATCCACACACACCATAACCATCATCCACACACACCATAACCAGTATCCACACACACCATAACCATCATCCACACACACCATAACCAGCATCCACACACATCATAACAACCATCCACACACACCATAACCAGTATCCACACACTATAACCATCATCCACACACATCATAACCAGCATCCACACACATCATAACCATCATCCACACACATCATAACAACCATCCACACACACCATAACCAGTATCCACACACTATAACCATCATCCACACACACCATAACCAGTATCCACACACATCATAACCATCATCCACACACACCATAACAACCATCCACACACACCATAACCAGCATTCACACACACCATAACAACCATCCACACACACCATAACCATCATCCACACACATCATAACCAGCATCCACACACACCATAACCATCATCCACACACATCATAACCATCATCCACACACATCATAACCAGCATCCACACACACCATAACCATCATCCACACACATCATAACCATCATCCACACACACCATAACCATCATCCACACACACCATAACCATCATCCACACACACTATAACCAGCATCCACACACATCATAACCATCATCCACACACTATAACCAGCATCCACACACACCATAACCAGCATCCACACACACCATAACCATCATCCACACACTATAACCAGCATCCACACACACCATAACCAGCATCCACACACTATAACCAGCATCCACACACATCATAACCAACATCCACACACACCATAACCATCATCCACACACACTATAACCAGCATCCACACACATCATAACCAACATCCACACACACCATAACCATCATCCACACACACTATAACCAGCATCCACACACATCATAACCGGTATCCACACACACCATAACCAGCATTCACACACACCATAACCAGCATTCACACACACCATAACAACCATCCACACACATCATAACCAACATCCACACACATCATAACCATCATCCACACACATCATAACCATCATCCACACACACCATAACCATCATCCACACACACTATAACCATCATCCACACACATCATAACCAGCATTCACACACACTATAACCATCATCCACACACATCATTACCAACATCCACACACATCATAACCATCATCCACACACATCATAACCATCATCCACACACACTATAACCATCATCCACACACACTATAACCAGCATCCACACACACCATAACCATCATCCACACACACTATAACCATCATCCACACACATCATAA
This sequence comes from Ylistrum balloti, assembly GCF_031769215.1. NCBI lineage: Eukaryota > Metazoa > Mollusca > Bivalvia > Pectinida > Pectinidae > Ylistrum > Ylistrum balloti. The sequence goes on from NW_026781905.1 coordinate 315,957, forward strand.
CCATCATCCACACACATCATAACCATCATCCACACACACTATAACCATCATCCACACACATCATAACCATCATCCACACACACTATAACCAGCATCCACACACACCATAACCATCATCCACACACATCATAACCATCATCCACACACACTATAACCAGCATCCACACACATCATAACCGGTATCCACACACACCATAACCATCATCCACACACTATAACCAGCATCCACACACACCATAACCAGCATCCACACACACCATAACCATCATCCACACACTATAACCAGCATCCACACACATCATAACCAGCATCCACACACACTATAACCAGCATCCACACACATCATAACCATCATCCACACACATCATAACCAGCATCCACACACACCATAACCATCATCCACACACACTATAACCAGCATCCACACACATCATAACCAACATCCACACACACCATAACCAGCATCCACACACATCATAACCAACATCCACACACATCATACCAGCATCCACACACATCATAACCATCATCCACACACATCATAACCAGCATCCACACACATCATAACCAGCATCCACACACACCATAACCAGCATCCACACACATCATAACCATCATCCACACACATCATAACCAACATCCACACACACCATAACCAGCATCCACATACACCATAACCAACATCCACACACACCATAACCATCATCCACACACATCATAACCAGCATCCACACACACCATAACCAGCATCCACACACATCATAACCATCATCCACACACATCATAACCAACATCCACACACACCATAACCAGCATCCACATACACCATAACCAGCATCCACACACACCATAACCAGCATCCACACACATCATAACCATCATCCACACACATCATAACCAACATCCACACACACCATAACCAGCATCCACATACACCATAACCAACATCCACACACACCATAACCAGCATCCACATACACCATAACCAACATCCACACACACCATAACCATCATCCACACACATCATAACCAACATCCACACACACCATAACCATCATCCACACACACCATAACCATCATCCACACACACCATAACCAACATCCACACACACCATAACAAAGATCCACACACACCATAACAAACATCCACACACACCATAACCAGCATCCACACACACCATAACCATCATCCACACACATCATAACAAACATCCACACACACCATAACCAGCATCCACACACATCATAACCAACATCCACACACACCATAACCAGCATCCACACACACCATAACAAACATCCACACACACCATAACCAGCATCCATACACAATTAAATCTGATTAAAAAAGAATAAAAAAACAAAGATGTAAATTCCATTGACATAACAATGTCTTGTTTATATCTGTATATAAATTAAAATACACCATGTATTTCATCATACAATACATTCACAAACAAATATTGCACATAACCTGTTTGGCACCAAACAAAGCAATGATTGATAAAATCTTCCCCTATTGTGTACAACAGAAATCAGAAACTGGGGAGATATAATGGAATATTAAATTATCCTCATTCAATCTTGATGATGGAGAGAAAATAAACAAACTTTTATCTACATTAAAACTGACATAATTTGTGTTGTTTGGTGTTTTATTGATGTTATATATGTATATACAACACAGGAAAATCAGTTAAAAATGTCAAGTTTTGCTATGTAAAGATATTATTTACCAGCTTTCCAATCACACTTAAGGGAGTAGTGTGATATCATACAAATCCTATAAGGCTTTTAACATTAGTGTCAATAATTACCAAAATACTTAATTTTTCAAACCAACAGTTCTAAGGGGGAATAACTCTTGTGAGTGTGACATTAAAAACAGACGGAACAAGTAACTATTACAAGAAGTGAACTGGTATTTTATAACCGAATCTGATTAAAATGAAGATCTCACATTGGCTGGTAAGGGGTCATGTTCAGATGACCTCAATGCTTACAATACAACTTGATATTTTAGGCAAACAAAACTCATCTCTTGTATGCCTGTTTGGTAGCGTGTTAAAATAGGAGGTTAAAAACGGGCAATTGCAGCAGTGTTGAAAATAATGAAAGCATCACTTCATTTCCTTCCGAGGTATTTATGATAATGGAAACGAAAGCCACAAGTGATGCACACAATAAACACAGTGTTTATAATAAGGCAGTTTGTGATGGATGCAGCCATCTTGGTGTGGATGAGACTCAGGAAAATCAGTTATTATCTATTTAATAATGATCAGCCATGATAAATGCCTAGGAGCAACATGCTCTGCTAACATTTTACCAGGCATGTTTTGATTTGTTGGTTTAAAGGTCATCTGAATGTGACCCCTTACAGTCCAATGCAAGACCTTCATAATGTAGTGTACAATGTATTTTAATCAGATTGGTTTATGACTAATACAACCAAACATTTTCCAAGAGTTTAACTCGATTTGAGGATCTTAAGGGTGATACCATTCACCCCTCAGCATAAAGGGTGATACCATTCACCCCTAAGCATAAAGGTTGATACCATTCACCCCTCAGCATAAAGGGTGATACCATTCACCCCTCAGCATAAAGGGTGATACCATTCACCCCTCAGCATAAAGTCGAATACCATTCACCACTCAGAATAAAGGGTGATACCATTCACCCCTCAGCATAAAAGGTGATACCATTCACCCCTCAGCATAAAGTCGAATACCATTCACCACTCAGCATAAAGGGTGATACCATTCACCCCTCAGCATAAAGGGTGATACCATTCACCCCTCAGCATAAAGGGTGATACCATTCACCCCTCAGCATAAAGGGTGATACCATTCACCCCTCAGCATAAAGTCGAATACCATTCACCACTCAGAATAAAGGGTGATACCATTCACCCCTCAGCATAAAAGGTGATACCATTCACCCCTCAGCAAAAAGTCTAATACCATTCACCTCATCAGCATAAAAGTAGGATTCATTTATACACTGCCAACATTGAGAGTCTGATTTTTTTCTAAATCTGGAATGATCATTCTTATTCTGTACAGCTGTCCAGTATGTAAAAGCACATATTTTTATCACAACTCATCATCACCTTTAATTCTGTAATTACATTATTCATTCATTAAATCAAACAGCAAGTAATTGCGTAATCTTTTCTTCAGGTTGTACACATTCATTAAACAAATGACCAAGATAGAAAATAAATTTCCAGAATTGTGGAATGATTTTAGCACAATGACCAGATCAGTTAATCCCTACATCAGGAATCTGATATGACATATGACTTGATGAGAAGATCTGATCCATTCAATAATCCCTGGGTATTGGGTATTTTTCACTTTAAATGAAATCAAAAGTAAAATGTTCTTGCTTTTGTAATCAATAAAATCAATATATCTGTTGCCACTTGGATTATTATCCTAGCGATGACAATGTTGATCATTTCACAAATCCAATTCGACTCTAACCCCCTTGCCCCTGTCCAAAAGAAACTACTGGTGCCGTACCAGACAATTCGACCCTAACCCCATTGCCCCTGTCCAAAAGAAACTATTGGTGCAGTACCAGACAATTCGACCCTAACCCCATTGCCCCTGTCCAAAAGAAACTATTGGTGCCGTGACCAGGTTAGCTCATTTGTGCCACTTCAGTAAAGATTCCCTTTGGTTTAGGTTTTAGTTGATCATCTTCTCCGACTGTGTCCTGTACCATCTGAAATGGATGCGTAAAATGAACGTGCTGGTATCATAATCATTTTAATGTAAATATATAATATGTACAAATACCAAATAAATTTTTAGGCGGTAACAAGACTTATGCTTATTTAAACAAATTTAGATGATAATTATCAAATCCATGTAAAATCACTGAGGTTATTGATATTTTAAGATCAAACCAAGTTTCAATCCTGCAAATTATCAATGATATGCAGAAAGGTTTTTACATTGGTAATAGTTTAATAAAGCTTTCATTCTACAGGTAATGTAGTTGATAAATGGACATTTAACCCTAACAAAGAAATGCAAATTAAGATAATGTTTGCTCTGAACTTTGATGTAAACAGAAACAGCATGAAACTGCAAATTACTGACAAGACACTCTACCAAACTGCTGGACTCTAGATCAGTAAAAGTGGAGCCTGACAGTCAACAGTTTCATTGTAGCTGACTCAGTTGTGAATTAGAAAAATACCTGTCTTGCTTCCACACGACTCATATCACCGCGCCCCATCAGGAGACTAATCAGCTGTTCTGTACGGATGTCAGGGTGTTTAACCGTCAGACCCTGTAACAGAGAATCAAACAAAATAATCAGACAGTTCTAACCATGTCAACTATCCAATCTGGATGTCTACATTGAAACCTCTGACTGTAAGTGTCAGGGATCCAACACGTCTCCTCTGACTGTAAGTGTCAGGGATCCAGTGTGTATCCTCTGACTGTAAGTGTCAGGGATCCAGTGTGTACCCTCTGACTATAAGTGTCAGGGATCCAGTGTGTATCCTCTGTCTGTGAGTGTCAGGGATCCAGTGTGTAACCTCTGACTGTAAGTGTCAGGGATCCAGTGTGTAACCTCTGACTGTAAGTGTCAGGGATCCAGTGTGTATCCTCTGACTGTAAGTGTCAGGGATCCAGTGTGTATCCTGACTGTAAGTGTCAGGGATCCAACATGTCTCCTCTGACTGTAAGTGTCAGGGATCCAGTTTGTATCCTGACTGTAAGTGTCAGGGATTCAGTGTGTATCCTTTGACAGTAAGTGTCAGGGATCCAGTGTGTATCCTTTGACAGTAAGTGTCAGGGATCCAGTGTGTAACCTCTGACTGTAAGTGTCAGGGATCCAGTGTGTAACCTCTGACTGTAAGTGTCAGGGATCCAGTGTGTAACCTCTGACTGTAAGTGTCAGGGATCCAGTGTGTAACCTCTGACTGTAAGTGTCAGGGATCCAGTGTGTATCCTCTGACTGTAAGTGTCAGGGATCCAGTGTGTATCCTGACTGTAAGTGTCAGGGATCCAACATGTCTCCTCTGACTGTAAGTGTCAAGGATCCAGTTTGTATCCTCTGACTGTAAGTGTCAGGGATCCATTGTGTATCCTGACTGTAAGTGTCAGAGGTCCAGTGTGTATCCTCTGACTGTAAGTATCAGGGATCCAGTGTGTATCCTGACTGTAAGTGTCAGAGATCCAGTGTGTATCCTGACTGTAAGTGTCAGGGATCCAGTGTGTAACCTCTGACTGTAAGTGTCAGGGATCCAGTGTGTAACCTCTGACTGTAAGTGTCAGGGATCCAGTGTGTAACCTCTGACTGTAAGTGTCAGGGATCCAGTGTGTATCCTCTGACTGTAAGTGTCAGGGATCCAGTGTGTATCCTGACTGTAAGTGTCAGGGATCCAACATGTCTCCTCTGACTGTAAGTGTCAGGGATCCAGTTTGTATCCTCTGACTGTAAGTGTCAAGGATCCATTGTGTATCCTGACTGTAAGTGTCAGGGGTCCAGTGTGTATCCTCTGACTGTAAGTATCAGGGATCCAGTGTGTATCCTGACTGTAAGTGTCAGAGATCCAGTGTGTATCCTGACTGTAAGTGTCAGGGATCCAGTGTGTATCCTGACTGTAAGTGTCAGGGATCCAGTGTGTATCCTCTGAATGTAAGTGTCAGGGATCCAGTGTGTATCCTGACTGTAAGTGTCAGGGATCCAGTGTGTCCTCTGACTGTAAGTGTCAGGGATCCAGTGTGTATCCTCTGACTGTAAGTATCAGTGATCCAGTGTGTATCCTGACTGTAAGTGTCAGGGATCCAGTGTGTATCCTGACTGTAAGTGTCAGGGATCCAGTGTGTATCCTCTGACTGTAAGTGTCAGGGATCCAGTGTGTACCCTCTGACTGTAAGTGTCAGGGATCCAGTGTGTATCCTGACTGTAAGTGTCAGGGATCCAGTGTGTATCCTCTGACTGTAAGTGTCAGGGATCCAGTGTGTATCCTCTGACTGTAAGTGTCAGGGATCCAGTGTGTACCCTCTGACTGTAAGTGTCAGGGATCCAGTGTGTAACCTCTGACTGTAAGTGTCAGGGATCCAGTGTGTATCCTCTGACTGTAAGTGTCAGGGATCCAGTGTGTACCTCTGACTGTAAGTGTCAGGGATCCAGTGTGTATCCTCTGACTGTAAGTGTCAGGGATCCAGCGTGTATCCTCTGACTGTAAGTGTCAGGGATCCAGTGTGTATCCTCTGACTGTAAGTGTCAGGGATCCAGTGTGTATCCTCTGACTGTAAGTGTTAGGGATCCAGTGTGTATCCTCTGACTGTAAGTGTCAGGGATCCAGTGTGTAACCTCTGACTGTAAGAGTCAGGAATGGGTTATTATTATTAACTATTAATACAACTTATATGAATTTCTATTTGATCTGCAATAAATGTAGACAGGTTTATTATCAAACATTGATAAATTGCCAAATAAATGTTTTTCCACTTTTTCCTTTGATCTAGTCTTAAAGGAGATCTTTTATCTCAACGTTTGTAGAAGAAAATCTTATATTAAAAAATTAAAATCAAATATTTTCAACAGCCTTATTTAAGCAAATTCAGTTGATGATCTCTTACTGTTATTTCAAGTTGCATCATTGAGGTATCTCGGAGTTTCCACACTTCAGCCAACAATTTCAGAGGTCCAAAATCTGTTTCCCCCTGAAAAGTAAACGTTTGTCATGTGATAAACAACCTCAAAACTTTGCATATATTTTTGAAAAATTTGATAAACATGTCATATACATCAAACTGACAGAAACGAATATGAAATATTTAAGTAAGTTTGTGAATTTATTCAATTAATATACATGTATATAGTATGAATCTAATTGATTTAAAAACTCTACACCTCTATTTATCAAAAGATAAAAACATAATACAAAAGCTTTATTCTTACTGCTTTTAAGTTCCCGTATTCTTTAAAAAGCTCTTTCAACTTATCAGCTTCCGAACATATTTTGTCAGCGACAGGTTTACGCTCGGAATAGTTCTTCAGCTGTAGCTTCCTGAGATAAATGAAATATAATTACTCACAATTTCATTTTATGTTCAAATACTTAACATCATCACTGTTCGACAAATTTCTATAAATAGAAAAGGCAACCTTGACCTTTGAACCCCAAAATGCCAACTCATTAAAAGGTATTCTCTTCGTCTAGTTTGATTAAAATTCTTTATGAAATAAAGTTGCTAGTATGTTGTCACTGACTGGGTTGTTTAGAGTGTAACAAATGTCATTGAATGAATTTTTTTTCTACAAATAGTAATGGTGACCTTGACCTTTGAACCCTAAAACATGAATGTATCCATGTTATTATCATGTTTTTCACATTAGTATAAAGTGTTATTGAAATCACCATAGAAACAAAATTACTGAGAATTGACAAATACTTAGAACAGGACGGATGTAGGCACCATTATATTCCTGTGACCCTTTCCGTTCTTGCGAAGGAAACGTGTAGATACCTGAATCTATTAATTTTCTAAATTTTCTTCAGGCAGGTTTCAGAGCTAAACACAACAAACATTCCAAGCCTTACTGTGAGATGCCACTTCAAGACTTAAAAATGTCTGTACGACATGAATGTCTCCTCCCTGCCAATTAGTACATGTATCAGTATTTAAGCTAATCACAGCATGAAAAGCCAACTCAACACTGCAGATGTTTCAGTTTATTAATGATTCATATACATTATTTACAGAAAACTGTAGTTGACCGGTTTCACCCCCTAGGGGGCGCTTCATCAGGGTCATTCTGTGATTATTATATTATAGTTAGCCAATCTCCCTGCATACTGTTTGGCATCCACTTCAGGTGTAGAAAATCACTGATAAACATCATTTATATACAACCGACATTGGCTCGGGATCACTTTTATTTAATATTTGACCTATAAATAGTAACTCTCAGCTTGACCTAAAGGTCATTCACACTTGGTTTTACTTACTTATTTATCTATTTATTTGAGCAGGTTATACGTCAACAATTACGACCTTTCGGTCTTTCAGCGGATTTTACTTACTTGGAGAGTATTGCTTTAATGTACTCTCGTAGCAATCTGCGTCGGGCTTCGACAACAAGCCCCACACTAAAGGGCTCCTTGAGGTGAACAAAGTCTCCGCTATAGTCCGCCCAAGTGGCGTAGATGATATCCACACAGTGAGACCCCTGACACCTAAAACACAAAGTAAACAACCTAGTGTTTTAGAAAACCTAGCAATACATACTTGTTTTATGTTATGTCACAAAATAAAAGCAAAATTCATGCTTGATAAGTTTAATGAATAAGACTGGATCTTATAATAAAGAAAAATTACAGTGGATTTACCAAATTTTTCATGTACTTATCAGTTTTTTCAGTGATCAATGATTGCTGACAGAAATTTATCTTGTCTGACACTTCAGTAAATCTCCCTATGGTCTGTATATGTAAAAAGCATGTATATAAAGATATAATAATGATTCAGAAAGGGAGACAACAGGACGAAACAGGACTGAGACGGGACAGAGACGGGACAGGACTGAGATGGGACAGGGACGGCACATGGATGACACAGGACGAGACAGGACAGGGACGAGACAGGACAGGGATGGAACAGGACAGGGATGGAACAGGACGTACAGGGACTAAACGCGATGGGACGCTGATGGGAAAGGACAGGGAGGAGACAGGGACGAGACAGGGACTGGACGGGACAGGGACGGAACAGGACAGGGATGGAACAGGACGTACAGGAACCAAACGTGATGGGACACTGATGGGAAAGGACAGGGAGGAGACAGGGACGAGACAGGGACGAGACAGGGACTGGACGGGACAAGGACGGAACAGGACAGGGATGGAACAGGATGTACAGGAACCAAACGTGATGGGACGCTGACGGGACAGGACAGAGACATGACAGGGACGAGACAGGGGCGAGACAGGGACAGGGATGAACAGGACATACAGGAACCAAACGTGATGGGATGCTGACGGGACAGGACAGGGACATGACAGGGACGAGACAGGGACAGGGACGGAACAGGACAGGGATGGACAGGACGTATAGGGACCAAACGTGATGGGATGCTGACGAGACAGGACAGGGACGAGACAGATCAGGGATGGAACAGGACAGGGATGGAGCAGGACATACATGGAACAAACGTGATGGGACGCTGACAGGACAGGACAGGGACATGACAGGGACGAGACAGGGACAGGGACGGAACAGGACAGGGATGGAACAGGACGTATAGGACCAAACGTGATGGGATGCTGACGAGACAGGACAGGGACGAGACAGGACAGGGATGGAACAGGACAGGGATGGAACAGGATGTATAGGACCAAACGTGATGGGATGCTGATGAGACAGGACAGGGACGAGACAGGACAGGGATGGAACAGGACATATAGGGACCAAACGTGATGGGACGCTGACGAGACAGGACAGGGACGAGACAGGAATGAGACAGGGACTAAACGGGACAGGGATGGAACAGGACAGGGATGGAGCAGGAAGTACAGGGACCAAACGTAATGGGACGCTGACGAGACAGGACAGGGACGAGACAGGAACGAGACAGGGATGAGACAGGGACTGGCCAGGACATGACAGGGATGAGACAGGGACTAGACGAGACAGGGACAGAACAGGACAGGGAGGAGACAGGAATGAGACACTGACAGGACAGGACAGGGAAGAGACAGGAATGTGACAGGGACTGGACGAGACAAGGATGGAACAGGACAGGGATGAGATGGGATTGAATTCTGATGGGACAGGACAGGGATGGGACAGGACAGAACATGGATCTTTCAGAGTGTCAAACAAGTCCCCTAAATTTCCTTTACTTTCAAAAGGACATGGTCCTATCTAGGATCCAGCCAGTTACTTACCAAGATTTGGTGAGTAGCTCGTCAATACATTTACTGTTTCGCAAGTCAATCCACACCTCATCCAGCAGTATATTACACCTGCAACATATTGTTCACTGATAAATGTTACCTTAAATATCCTGTCAATTTAATAACTTAGTTTTTGTCTAATTTTAGTGGCACAAAGATGGAACTGATGAGTTTATTACTGTGTGAAAAGTCCAGAGTAATTTTGGGTCTGATTGTAGTAGCCGTTGGTTTGTTATCTATAGTGTCCGAGACTCATATTATGTACATTTTCTAAATGTTTCCCTTGGAAATATAATCAAGGATAAGGCGAGCCAGTTAATTTATCAACAAGAGTCACAAAATATAATTTCACTGTAAATAGCCTGATCCTGTCGAATCAGAGATAAAGTGTTCAGTGTCCCCATGGGCTTATCATATGATAAATATTATCATGTTACTTATCACACTACTCAAACCTGTTACAACTTCAGCCATCTCTTTAAAGCTTGAATCTCACACTAACCCAAGGTTTGTGATTTGTTTGAACCTGTCTGTCAGTAACTGAAATCTCACACTAACCCAAGGTGTGTGATTTGTTTGAACCTGTCTGTCAGTAACTGAAATCTCACACTAACCCAAGGTGTGTGATTTGTTTGAACCTGTCTGTCAGTAACTGAAATCTCACACTAACCCAAGGTGTGTGATTTGTTTGAACCTGTCTGTCAGTAACTGAAATCTCACACTAACCCAAGGTGTGTGATTTGTTTGAACCTGTCTGTCAGTAACTGAAATCTCACACTAACCCAAGGTGTGTGATTTGTTTGAACCTGTCTGTCAGTAACTGAAATCTCACACTAACCCAAGGTGTGTGATTTGTTTGAACCTGTCTGTCAGTAACTGAAATCTCACACTAACCCAAGGTGTGTGATTTGTTTGAACCTGTCTGTCAGTAACTGAAATCTCACACTAACCCAAGGTGTGTGATTTGTTTGAACCTGTCTGTCAGTAACTGAAATCTCACACTAACCCAAGGTGTGTGATTTGTTTGAACCTGTCTGTCAGTAACTGAAATCTCACACTAACCCAAGGTGTGTGATTTGTTTGAACCTGTCTGTCAGTAACTGAAATCTCACACTAACCCAAGGTGTGTGATTTGTTTGAACCTGTCTGTCAGTAACTGAAATCTCACACTAACCCAAGGTGTGTGATTTGTTTGAACCTGTCTGTCAGTAACTGAAATCTCACACTAACCCAAGGTGTGTGATTTGTTTGAACCTGTCTGTCAGTAACTGAAATCTCACACTAACCCAAGGTGTGTGATTTGTTTGAACCTGTCTGTCAGTAACTGAAATCTCACACTAACCCAAGGTTTCCGATTTGTTTGAACCTGTCTGTCAGTAACTGAAATCGATCTTTCCTGATGTTATCCTCTTCCTCCTCTAGTCGATCATCAAACTCCTCTTTCAGGTATCGCTTCCTCAGCTCCTTCATGTAGTCACAGAAGGCAATCGTGTTGTTGATATTGGCAATCTATGATCAGTTGGAGAAGAATCATAAACCAACATAATGTTTAATTCTAATATAAATAGTGCTATTGTCATATATATTTTGTTTTTCAAAAATCAAATATATTTAATGAAATTTTTACTTTAACCAGCATTGAAAATCTGTTAAACATGAAAGTTGGTTACTAATAGTTTTCCTGTAGCATGTGTTTGTGAGCTGACTTTATTGTTCCATGAACAGGAGCCCCCCACCCACTTACAATCAAGGACAGACTGAGCCCCCCCCCACTTACAATCAAGGACAGACTGAGCCCCCCCTCCCCTACTTACAATCAATGACAGACTGAGCCCCCCCACTAACAATAAATGACAGACTGAGCCCCCCACTAACAATAAATGACAGACTGAAGCCCCCCACTAACAATTACTGACAGACTGAAGCCCCCCACTAACAATAAATGACAGACTGAAGCCCCCCCCCCCACTAACAATAAATGACAGACTGAGCCCCCCACTAACAATAAATGACAGACTGAGCCCCCCCCACTAACAATCAATGACAGACTGAAGCCCCCCACTAACACTAAATGACAGACTGAGCCCCCCACTAACAATAAATGACAGACTGAAGCCCCCCACTAACAATAAATGACAGACTGAAGCCCCCCACTAACAATTACTGACAGACTGAAGCCCCCCCACTAACAATTACTGACAGACTGAAGCCCCCCCACTAACAATTACTGACAGACTGAAGCCCCCCACTAACAATTACTGACAGACTGAAGCCCCCCACTAACAATAAATGACAGACTGAAGCCCCCCCCCCACTAACAATAAATGACAGACTGAGCCCCCCACTAACAATAAATGACAGACTGAAGCCCCCCACTAACAATTACTGACAGACTGAAGCCCCCCACTAACAATAAATGACAGACTGAAGCCCCCCACTAACAATTACTGACAGACTGAAGCCCCCCACTAACAATTACTGACAGACTGAAGCCCCCCACTAACAATCAATGACAGACTGAGCCCCCTCCCACTAACAATCAATGACAGACTGAGCCCCCCACTAACAATAAATGACAGACTGAGCCCCCCACTAACAATTACTGACAGACTGAAGCCCCCTCCCACTAACAATAAATGACAGACTGAAGCCCTCCACTAACAATTACTGACAGACTGAAGCCCCCCACTAACAATTACTGACAGACTGAAGCCCCCCACTAACAATCAATGACAGACTGAGCCCCCTCCCACTAACAATCAATGACAGACTGAGCCCCCCACTAACAATAAATGACAGACTGAGCCCCCCCACTAACAATTACTGACAGACTGAAGCCCCCTCCCACTAACAATCAATGACAGACTGAGCCCCCCCCCACTAACAATCAATGACAGACTGAAGCCCCCCCCACTAACAATAAATGACAGACTGAAGCCCCCCACTAACAATTACTGACAGACTGAAGCCCCCCACTAACAATTACTGACAGACTGAAGCCCCCCACTAACAATTACTGACAGACTGAAGCCCCCCACTGACAATAAATGACAGACTGAGCCCCCCCACTAACAATAAATGACAGACTGAAGCCCCCCACTAACAATAAATGACAGACTGAGCCCCCCCCCCCCCCACTAACAATCAATGACAGACTGAAGCCCCCCACTAACAATAAATGACAGACTGAGCCCCCCACTAACAATAAATGACAGACTGAAGCCCCCCACTAACAATCAATGACAGACTGAAGCCCCCCACTAACAATTAATGTCAGACTGAGCCCCCCCACTAACAATCGATGACAGACTGAAGAAAGCAGGATTTAACTTGTTGCACCCAAATAAGACAGACAGTGAAACATTGAAATGAAATAAAAAGGCATTTGGGGCCATGAAAAGCATCAGGTTTAAGGGCATTGTTAAATTGAGCATTTGAGATATTCCAGTAAAAAATATAATTGACACGAGGACTCCCAAAATATTTACATTTTATCTATGGTTTAGTTTCATGCTTCTTAATGCCGAGTAAATTATCATATATATATTCTATGACTTGTACCCTTAAACAAAATGTGGCGACTGGAGTAGGATAGATGTTTTACTGGAATATACCCCTTATCTATTCCATCATTGAAAAAGCCATTTTACTACAAAATTTAAAAAAATCTATTGTCAAAAATAATGTAAAACGCTGTGTGAAACAAGCTTTAAGAAAATAATGAAAGGAAACATCAGAGATCAATATGATCACAAGTGTGAAAATCTATTGTAAACTATGTTTATATCACAACAATTGTGAAACCAGTTTTAAGCTTATATAAATCACTCTTGTTGGCCCGGATGGAATCACACAGGGTCTTACTGTGGGAGGAAACCGGAGTACCAAGGGAAACCCACATGGTCGGCCAGGTGACCCCATATTTTTTCACGACTGTTGGGGGAATCACACCCTGGATGCCTAGGTGAAAGGCGAGTGAGTAACCATTGCGCAACCTGACCACCAAATGACAATACCATGTCATTCTGAATGTAATTCTGAGATTGGAAACTGATTTTTTGACAGGAAACCTTGTTGTAAATCTTGGTATTCTAACAATGTGGACAAATTTTCATGAAAAATGATGTCAGGCGTAACCTTTGGGTTACAACTTATGACACCCACAAATCACAGAAATAATAGACATATTACCAAGTAGTGGATGAAAAACTTGGGCTCACTTCTGTCCATCAAATGTCTTTCCTTGTAGCTTTGAATTTCACCTGAAAAAACCAACATGGCAGTTTTACTATCCAACATTTCTCCAGTGATTGGTAGGCTCTGATGGTGATATCATGTAACAGCGTCTATTGTCTGATTGGCCGAAATCAATCACAAGCCATAGCAGCCATGTTATTTTGTTCTGTCAGGAGAATCAGATTAATCATTTCAATATTCCAACAACTGATCCTGATTCAACAATTCATGGAATTTATATCCCCCAGCTTTCCAAACGTATTGTGATTCAACAATTCATGGAATTTATATCCCCCAGCTTTCCAAACGTATTGTGATTCAACAATTCATGGAATTTATATCCCCCAGCTTTCCAAACGTATTGTGATTCAACAATTCATGGAATTTATATCCCCCAGCTTTCCAAACGTATTGTGATTCAACAATTCATGGAATTTATATCCCCCAGCTTTCCAAACGTATTGTGATTCAACAATTCATGGAATTTATATCCCCCAGCTTTCCAAACGTATTGTGATTCAACAAGCAAATTCATGGAATTTATATCCCCCACTTTCCAAACGTATTGTGATTCAACAGGCAAATTCATGGAATTTATATCCCCCACTTACCAAACATATTGTGATTCAACAGGCAAATTCATGGAATTTATATCCCCCACTTTCCAAACGTATTGTGATTCAACAGGCAAATTCATGGAATCTATATCCCCCACTTTCCAAACGTATTGTGATTCAACAGGCAAATTCATGGAATTTATATCCTCCACTTTCCAAACGTATTGTGATTCAACAAGCAAATTCATGGAATTTATATCCCCCACTTTCCAAACGTATTGTGATTCAACAAGCAAATTCATGGAATTTATATCCCACACTTTCCAAACGTATTGTGATTCAACAAGCAAATTCATGGAATTTATATCCCCACTTTCCAAACGTATTGTGATTCAACAGGCAAATTCATGGAATTTATATCCTCCACTTTCCAAACGTATTGTGATTCAACAAGCAAATTCATGGAATTTATATCCCCCAGCTTTCCAAACATATTGTGATTCAACAAGCAAATTCATGGAATTTATATCCCCCGCTTTCCAAACGTATTGTGATTCAACAAGCAAATTCATGGAATTTATATCCTCCACATTCCAAACGTATTGTGATTCAACAAGCAAATTCATGGAATTTATATCCTCCACTTTCCAAACGTATTGTGATTCAACAAGCAAATTCATGGAATTTATATCCTCCACTTTCCAAACGTATTGTGATTCAACAAGCAAATTCATGGAATTTATATCCCCCAGCTTTCCTAACGTATTGTGATTCAACAAGCAAATTCATGGAATTTATATCCCCCACTTACCAAACGTATTGTGATTCAACAGGCAAATTCATGAAATTTATATCCTCCACTTACCAAACGTATTGTGATTCAACAGGCAAATTCATGAAATTTATATCCTCCACTTTCCAAACGTATTGTGATTCAACAAGCAAATTCATGGAATTTATATCCTCCACTTTCCAAACGTATTGTGATTCAACAGGCAAATTCATGGAATTTATATCCCCCAGCTTTCCAAACGTATTGTGATTCAACAGGCAAATTCATGGAATTTATATCCCCCAGCTTTCCAAACGTATTGTGATTCAACAGGCAAATTCATGGAATTTATATCCCCCGCTTTCCAAACGTATTGTGATTCAACAAGCAAATTCATGGAATTTATATCCCCCAGCTTTCCAAACGTATTGTGATTCAACAAGCAAATTCATGGAAGTTATATCCCCCACTTTCCAAACGTATTGTGATTCAACAGGCAAATTCATGGAATTTATATCCTCCACTTTCCAAACGTATTGTGATTCAACAAGCAAATGGAATTTATATCCCCCACTTACCAAACATATTGTGATTCAACAAGCAAATTCATGGAATTTATATCCCCCAGCTTTCCAAACGTATTGTGATTCAACAAGCAAATTCATGGAATTTATATCCCCCACTTTCCAAACGTATTGTGATTCAACAGGCAAATTCATGGAATTTATATCCCCCAGCTTTCCAAACGTATTGTGATTCAACAGGCAAATTCATGGAATTTATATCCCCCAGCTTTCCAAACGTATTGTGATTCAACAGGCAAATTCATGGAATTTATATCCCCCAGCTTTCCAAACGTATTGTGATTCAACAGGCAAATTCATGGAATTTATATCCCCCAGCTTTCCAAACGTATTGTGATTCAACAGGCAAATTCATGGAATTTATATCCCCCGCTTTCCAAACGTATTGTGATTCAACAAGCAAATTCATGGAATTTATATCCCCCAGCTTTCCAAACGTATTGTGATTCAACAAGCAAATTCATGGAATTTATATCCCCCACTTTCCAAACGTATTGTGATTCAACAGGCAAATTCATGGAATTTATATCCTCCACTTTCCAAACGTATTGTGATTCAACAAGCAAATGGAATTTATATCCCCCACTTACCAAACATATTGTGATTCAACAAGCAAATTCATGGAATTTATATCCCCCAGCTTTCCAAACGTATTGTGATTCAACAAGCAAATTCATGGAATTTATATCCCCCACTTTCCAAACATATTGTGATTCAACAGGCAAATTCATGGAATTTATATCCTCCACTTTCCAAACATATTGTGATTCAACAAGCAAATTCATGGAATTTATATCCCCCACTTTCCAAACGTATTGTGATTCAACAAGCAAATTCATGGAATTTATATCCTCCACTTTCCAAACATATTGTGATTCAACAAGCAAATTCATGGAATTTATATCCCCCACTTTCCAAACGTATTATGATTCAACAGGCAAATTCATGGAATTTATATCCCCCAGCTTTACAAACGTATTGTGATTCAACAAGCAAATTCATGGAATTTATATCTCCCACTTTCCAAACGTATTGTGATTCAACAAGCAAATTCATGGAATTTATATCCCCCGCTTTCCAAACATATTGTGATTCAACAAGCAAATTCATGGAATTTATATCCCCCGCTTTCAAAACGTATTGTGATTCAACAGGCAAATTCATGGAATTTATATCCCCCAGCTTTCCAAACGTATTGTGATTCAACAGGCAAATTCATGGAATTTATATCCCCCAGCTTTCCAAACGTATTGTGATTCAACAGGCAAATTCATGGAATTTATATCCCCCAGCTTTCCAAACGTATTGTGATTCAACAGGCAAATTCATGGAATTTATATCCCCCAGCTTTCCAAACGTATTGTGATTCAACAGGCAAATTCATGGAATTTATATCCCCCGCTTTCCAAACGTATTGTGATTCAACAAGCAAATTCATGGAATTTATATCCCCCAGCTTTCCAAACGTATTGTGATTCAACAAGCAAATTCATGGAATTTATATCCCCCACTTTCCAAACGTATTGTGATTCAACAGGCAAATTCATGGAATTTATATCCTCCACTTTCCAAACGTATTGTGATTCAACAAGCAAATGGAATTTATATCCCCCACTTACCAAACATATTGTGATTCAACAAGCAAATTCATGGAATTTATATCCCCCAGCTTTCCAAACGTATTGTGATTCAACAAGCAAATTCATGGAATTTATATCCCCCACTTTCCAAACATATTGTGATTCAACAGGCAAATTCATGGAATTTATATCCTCCACTTTCCAAACGTATTGTGATTCAACAAGCAAATTCATGGAATTTATATCCCCCACTTTCCAAACGTATTGTGATTCAACAAGCAAATTCATGGAATTTATATCCTCCACTTTCCAAACATATTGTGATTCAACAAGCAAATTCATGGAATTTATATCCCCCACTTTCCAAACGTATTATGATTCAACAGGCAAATTCATGGAATTTATATCCCCCAGCTTTACAAACGTATTGTGATTCAACAAGCAAATTCATGGAATTTATATCTCCCACTTTCCAAACGTATTGTGATTCAACAAGCAAATTCATGGAATTTATATCCCCCGCTTTCCAAACATATTGTGATTCAACAAGCAAATTCATGGAATTTATATCCCCCGCTTTCAAAACGTATTGTGATTCAACAAGCAAATTCATGGAATTTATATCCCCCACTTTCCAAACGTATTGTGATTCAACAGGCAAATTCATGGAATTTATATCCCCCGCTTTCCAAACGTATTGTGATTCAACAAGCAAATTCATGGAATTTATATCCCCCAGCTTTCCTAATGTATTGTGATTCAACAGGCAAATTCATGGAATTTATATCCCCCAGCTTTCCAAACATATTGTGATTCAACAAGCAAATTCATGGAATTTATATCTCCCAACTTTCCAAACGTATTGTGATTCAACAGGCTAATTCATGGAATTTATATCCCCCAGCTTTCCAAACGTATTGTGATTCAACAAGCAAATTCATAGAATTTATATCCCCCGCTTTCCAAACGTATTGTGATTCAACATGCAAATTCATGGAATTTATATCCCCCAGCTTTCCAAACGTATTGTGATTCAACAAGCAAATTCATGGAATTTATATCCCCCAGCTTTCCAAACGTATTGTGATTCAACAAGCAAATTCATGGAATTTATATCCCCCGCTTTCAAAACGTATTGTGATTCAACAAGCAAATTCATGGAATTTATATCCTCCACTTACCAAACATATTGTGATTCAACAAGCAAATTCATGGAATTTATATCCCCCAGCTTTCCAAACGTATTGTGATTCAACAAGCAAATTCTTGGAATTTATATCCCCCGCTTTCAAAACGTATTGTGATTCAACAAGCAAATTCATGGAATTTATATCCCCCACTTACCAAACATATTGTGATTCAACAAGCAAATTCATGGAATTTATATCCCCCGCTTTCAAAACGTATTGTGATTCAACAAGCAAATTCATGGAATTTTTATCCCCCACTTGCCAAACATATTGTGATTCAACAAGCAAATTCATGGAATTTATATCCCCTAGCTTTCCAAACGTATTGTGATTCAACAAGCAAATTCATGGAATTTATATCCCCCGCTTTCAAAACGTATTGTGATTCAACAAGCAAATTCATGGAATTTATATGGCCCCGCTTTCCAAACGTATTGTGATTCAACAAGCAAATGGAATTTATATCCTCCACTTTCCAAACGTATTGTGATTCAACAAGCAAATTCATGGAATTTATATCCCCCAGCTTTCCAAACGTATTGTGATTCAACAAGCAAATTAATGGAATTTATATCCCCCCGCTTTCCAAACGTATTGTACGTAAATATTTTTGAGGTTAAGAGTAAACATGTCATAATGCTATGTAGAATGATATAGTTTGATGACAAACTGATAATATTTGTGGGACTTCAAGTTACATCTAAATCAGATAATAAGGAAAGTTAGAGCACAAAAACTGACTGACCAAAGAAATTAAAGGATACCTAATTAGTATGCATAGATATTAACAGATGATGATGATTGCTGAACTCAGTCTTATGTACCCTAATATGCATCTGCTGACCATCTAAATTGGATTACATTTAGGGAAGTTTGAGCAGGGAAATGAGCCGACCAATGAAATCAAAGGATACCTCTTTAGTATGCATAATCATTAACAGATGACACTGATAGTCAAACGCAGTCTTAATGACCTCAAGATGCATCTGCTGACCAAGTTTCACCAAAATTGGATGATATTTGGGGAAGTTAGAACATAGAAACAAAAGTGTGACAGACCGACAAACCCCTATATTAACATCCGCCGTTTCGGTGAAAGTGGGGGATAAAAAATGATCTTGAAATGTTCCAATAAAATCAAATTTATATGCTTTATAACAAGTTTTAGAAGTGGAGGGTGAAGGAACCCACAACCCACTCAACTAGAACGGATGACGTTGGCTCTATAACCCAAATTCTGTCTTACAAACTTGTATCCATTATCATGTCCAATTGACTGTCACGTCAGACAGTGGGCGATATATTATCAAATTTCACATTTTTTAGACTCTTGGATTTTGAAAAGAAATAAAAATTCTGCAGACAAATTTGGTAATCAACTACTGCTGTTAATAGCATAGACAAGCTTCCTCTGTGTTGGGATTTACATCAAGTCAAACTGATGGCTCAAAATTTCAGTGTCAGCATATATAGATATAGTAGTGGGTGAGGCTATTCTTATACACTCACTTTGATATTCCTTAGCAAACATATTCAACTCATCTGCAAACAATCCGAGAACTTTCTTCACCAGATCTTCACCAATCATTTGTGCAACTTGGAGCTGAAATGAAACAAGAGGTGAAACCTTTGGTCAATCTAAATAAGTAAAGTAACTTTCTCAAAAGAGAACAAGGTACACAACAATGGAACCAACAGGCAAACTAAGGAACATCTGATATGGTCAGCTTCATATTGCAAAAAGAAAAAGAATATTTCTGAATGAGATCGCTATGGCAACCATAAAACTTCCTCATAATTTTTATCATCCTGCATCTTTTGAAATCCTATGTTACAAGTTTGCCCATCAGTTGACGACTTCTTAAAGGAAAATCGTGATAATGGGAATAGGCACTTGAACATCGAATCAACTGCAACATATAAGTATCATAGGTTGGGGGTGCAGGAATATTGTTATCCAGAAAAGGAAAATTAAGGTAATTTCACAAATTAATATTTCGGCTTTACAGACCTTAAACAAAATACTTAGTTCCAAATATATGACTTGTTTCTGATTTACAAGCCTTGTAAGGAAAAGTAACTCAATAAAACTGTGACAGATACAACAATATTATGTAATATTGTCTGAACACATAATAACTCACATTCTGTTCCATCATTTGGAATAAGATAACGGGCAGTGAAGTTGAATAGAATCCGTCCCCATCAGCATCTGGATGTTCTTCCCGGAACCAGTCCTGTACAATATATATGTTAAGATTTCTGTCTACTTTTATCACAAAATTCCAAAGAGATTTTATCAAATAAATGTTGATATCCTAAAACAAAGATTATTCAGTATATATTGATCCTCAGTCTTGTACTTGTTTTTTTAATCAAAAAAGAATTATGTCAACTTTCAAATGACTAAATCATAATAAAATGGCAATGTTCCAAAATGAAATTTTACTAATATTCAGGAGTACAGGCACTGCTGAAAGGTAAGAAGCCCTGTGATTGGTTACGTGCAGTACAATAGGCCAATCAGATAACAGTTTCTAAAAGATTATGTAATCATGAGCCAAGCAGAGACATGTATCAGATTATGTAATCACAGGCCAAGCAGAGATATGTACCTGATTATGTAATCACAGGCCAAGCAGAGATATGTACCTGATTATGTAATCACAGGCCAAGCAGAGATATGTATCAGATTATGAATGAATATACAGTCCCTTCCATATTTGGTATCCTTTAAATGGGAGTAAATGAATTATCCATGCATGTACACAAGAAGGGTCTCAACACAATAAATAAATCCAAACACTTTTGTACAGTAAGTAGATCATATTTGTCCATTTTCTCTATTTTCTCAGTTCTGCAATGACCCTAAACTCTAAACATTTGAGCTGTAATCTGTATATTTATGAGCTGTAATCTGTATATCAATGAGCTGTAATCTGTATATTTATGAGCTGTAATCTGTATAATTATGAGCTGTAATCTGTATAATTATGAGCTGTAATCTGTATAATTATGAGCTGTAATCTGTATAATTATGAGCTGTAATCTGTATAATTATGAGCTGTAATCTGTATATTTATGAGCTGTAATCTGTATATTATGAGCTGTATCTGTATAATTATCTGTAATTTATGAGCTGTAATCTGTATATTTATGAGCTGTAATCTGTACAATTATGAGCTGTATAATTATGAGCTGTAATCTGTATAATTATGAGCTGTAATCTGTATAATTATGAGCTGTAATCTGTATATTTATGAGCTGTAATCTGTATAATTATGAGCTGTAATCTGTATATTTATGGGCTGTAATCTGTATATCAATGAGCTGTAATCTGTATATTTATGAGCTGTAATCTGTATAATTATGAGCTGTAATCTGTATATCAATGAGCTGTAATCTGTATATTTATGAGCTGTAATCTGTATAATTATGAGCTGTAATCTGTATATTTATGAGCTGTAATCTGTATAATTATGAGCTGTAATCTGTATATCAATGAGCTGTAATCTGTATATTTATGAGCTGTGTATAATTATGAGATGTGTATATTTATGAGCTGTAATCTGTATAATTATGAGCTGTAATCTGTATATTTATGAGCTGTAATCTGTATAATTATGAGCTGTAATCTGTATAATTATGAGCTGTAATCTGTATAATTATGAGCTGTAATCTGTATATTTATGAGCTATAATCTGTATATTTATGAGCTGTAATCTGTATATTTATGTGCTGTAATCTGTATAATTATGAGCTGTAATCTGCATATTTATGAGCTGTAATCTGTATAATTATGAGCTGTAATCTGTATATTTATGAGCTGTAATCTGTATATTTATGAGCTGTAATCTGTATATTTATGAGCTGTGGTGTATATTTATGAGCTGTAATCAGTATAATTATGAGCTGTAATCTGTATATTTATGAGATGTAATCTGTATAATTATGAGCTGTAATCTGTATATTTATGAGCTGTGGTGTATATTTATGAGCTGTAATCTGTATAATTATGAGCTGTAATCTGTATAATTATCAGCTGTAATCTGTATATCAATGAGCTGTAATCTGTATATTTATGAGCTGTAATCTGTATAATTATGAGCTGTAATCTGTATATCAATGAGCTGTAATCTGTATATTTATGAGCTGTAATCTGTATAATTATGAGCTGTAATCTGTATAATTATGAGCTGTAATCTGTATAATTATGAGCTGTAATCTGTATAATTATGAGCTGTAATCTGTGTATTTATGAGCTGTAATCTGTATAATTATGAGCAGTAATCTGTATAATTATGAGCTGTAATCTGTATATTTATGAGCTGTAATCTGTATAATTATGAGCTGTAATCTGTATATTTATGAGCTGTAATCTGTATAATTATGAGCTGTAATCTGTATAATGAGCTGTAATCTGTATAATTATGAGCTGTAATCTGTATAATTATGAGCTGTAATCTGTATATTTATGAGCTATAATCTGTATAATTATGAGCTGTGTATAATTATGAGATGTGTATATTTATGAGCTGTAATCTGTATAATTATGAGCTGTAATCTGTATAATTATGAGCTGTAATCTGTATATCAATGAGCTGTAATCTGTATATTTATGAGCTGTAATCTGTATAATTATGAGCTGTAATCTGTATAATTATGAGCTGTAATCTGTATATTTATGAGCTGTAATCTGTATAATTATGAGCTGTAATCTGTATATTTATGAGCTGTAATCTGTATATTTATGAGCTGTAATCTGTATAATTATGAGCTGTAATCTGTATATCAATGAGCTGTAATCTGTATATTTATGAGCTGTAATCTGTATAATTATGAGCTGTAATCTGTATATTTATGAGCTGTAATCTGTATAATTATGAGCTGTAATCTGTATATTTATGAGCTGTAATCTGTATAATTATCAGCTGTAATCTGTATATCAATGAGCTGTAATCTGTATATTTATGAGCTGTAATCTGTATAATTATGAGCTGTAATCTGTATATCAATGAGCTGTAATCTGTATATTTATGAGCTGTAATCTGTATAATTATGAGCTGTAATCTGTATATTTATGAGCTGTGTATAATTATGAGCAGTAATCTGTATATTTATGAGCTATAATCTGTATAATTATGAGCTGTGTATAATTATGAGATGTGTATATTTATGAGCTGTAATCTGTATAATTATGAGCTGTAATCTGTATAATTATGAGCTGTAATCTGTATATTTATGAGCTGTAATCTGTATAATTATGAGCTGTAATCTGTATAATTATGAGCTGTAATCTGTATAATTATGAGCTGTAATCTGTATATTTATGAGCTATAATCTGTATAATTATGAGCTGTAATCTGTATAATTATGAGCTGTAATCTGTATATTTATGAGCTGTGTATAATTATGAGATGTGTATATTTATGAGCTGTAATCTGTATATTTATGAGCTGTAATCTGTATATCAATGAGCTGTAATCTGTATATTTATGAGCTGTAATCTGTATATTTATGAGCTGTAATCTGTATAATTATGAGCTGTAATCTGTGTATTTATGAGCTGTAATCTGTATATTTATGAGCTGTAATCTGTATAATTATGAGCTGTAATCTGTATATTTATGAGCTGTAATCTGTATATTTATGAGCTGTGTATAATTATGAGCAGTAATCTGTATATTTATGAGCTATAATCTGTATAATTATGAGCTGTGTATAATTATGAGATGTGTATATTTATGAGCTGTAATCTGTATAATTATGAGCTGTAATCTGTATAATTATGAGCTGTAATCTGTATATTTATGAGCTGTAATCTGTATAATTATGAGCTGTAATCTGTATAATTATGAGCTGTAATCTGTATATTTATGAGCTGTAATCTGTATATTTATGAGCTGTAATCTGTATATTTATGAGCTGTAATCTGTATATATATGAGCTGTAATCTGTATATTTATGAGCTGTAATCTGTATAATTATGAGCTGTAATCTGTATAATTATGAGCTGTAATCTGTATATTTATGGGCTGTAATCTGTATATCAATGAGCTGTAATCTGTATATTTATGAGCTGTAATCTGTATAATTATGAGCTGTAATCTGTATATCAATGAGCTGTAATCTGTATAATTATGAGCTGTAATCTGTATATTTATGAGCTGTAATCTGTATATTTATGAGCTGTAATCTGTATAATTATGAGCTGTAATCTGTATAATTATGAGCTGTAATCTGTATAATTATGAGCTGTAATCTGTATAATTATGAGCTGTAATCTGTATATTTATGAGCTGTAATCTGTATATTTATGAGCTGTAATCTGTATAATTATGAGCTGTAATCTGTATAATTATGAGCTGTAATCTGTATAATTATGAGCTGTAATCTGTATAATTATGAGCTGTGTAATTAAGTTAAGAGAATACCAGGTAAATTATAAGCAAGGTATAACAAATGTCACTTACTATAAAATTTTTAACTTGATTCATTTTACAACAATTCCAAATCAAGTTATTTCAACTTATACTAATCATTCTTGTTGGCCGAGATGTAAGCGTGTGAGGGGTATTATTGTGGGTGTAAACCTGAGTACCCGGGGAATGAGGGGTCATATTGTGGGTGTAAACCTGAGTACCCGGGGAATGAGGGGTCTTATTGTGGGTAAACCTGAGTACCCGGGGAATGAGGGGTCTTATTGTGGGTGTAAACCTGAGTACCCGGGGAATGAGGGGTCTTATTGTGGGTAAACCTGAGTACCCGGGGAATGAGGGGTCATATTGTGGGTGTAAACCTGAGTACCCGGGGAATGAGGGGTCATATTGTGGGTGTAAACATGAGTACCCGGGGAATGAGGGGTCATATTGTGGGTAAACCTGAGTACCCGGGGAATGAGGGGTCATATTGTGGGTGTAAACCTGAGTACCTGGGGAATGAGGGGTCATATTGTGGGTGTAAACCTGAGTACCCGGGGAATGAGGGGTCATATTGTGGTTGTAAACCTGAGTACCCGGGGAATGAGGGGTCATATTGTGGTTGTAAACCTGAGTACCCGGGGAATGAGGGGTCATATTGTGGTTGTAAACCTGAGTACCCGGGGAATGAGGGGTCATATTGTGGGTGTAAACCTGAGTACCCGGGGAATGAGGGGTCATATTGTGGTTGTAAACCTGAGTACCCGGGGAATGAGGGGTCATATTGTGGGTGTAAACCTGAGTACCCGGGGAATGAGGGGTCATATTGTGGGTGTAAACCTGAGTACCCGGGGAATGAGGGGTCATATTGTGGGTGTAAACATGAGTACCCGGGGAATGAGGGGTCATATTGTGGGTGTAAACATGAGTACCCGGGGAATGAGGGGTCATATTGTGGGTGTAAACCTGAGTACCCGGGGAATGAGGGGTCATATTGTGGGTGTAAACATGAGTACCCGGGGAATGAGGGGTCATATTGTGGGTGTAAACCTGAGTACCCGGGGAATGAGGGGTCATATTGTGGGTGTAAACATGAGTACCCGGGGAATGAGGGGTCATATTGTGGGTGTAAACATGAGTACCCGGGGAATGAGGGGTCATATTGTGGGTGTAAACCTGAGTACCCGGGGAATGAGGGGTCATATTGTGGGTGTAAACATGAGTACCCGGGGAATGAGGGGTCATATTGTGGGTGTAAACATGAGTACCCGGGGAATGAGGGGTCATATTGTGGGTGTAAACATGAGTACCCGGGGAAAACCCACGAGGTAAATGTCACTTATCAAGCTGCTTACTTTTTTATCCTGAACCAAGGAATTCTTTGTCCAGTCCATGATATTTGATCTCATATTCTTCAAGTACCTGTTGAAGTAAAACAAACTCACAGTCTAGTTAAAAAAGAAGTTTAAAACAGCAATATATTTCATTATATTTTGGATTTAGCCAAGTCATTTGGAAGTCTATCCATTGTCTAAATAGCAGAAAGATTTTTACAAAAGAGAATAAGGCTATGAATGGAGAAGAATGTACCAGGTATTGATACAAAAACCAACAAAATATTGATTTCGCAATATGTATTAATTTCCTGAAGTATTACATTTTCTACACTTATTCCTGTCTGCACCAAACTTTATTGGGAATATCAAAAAAGAAAATGCTTTGTCATTTATTTCTACTGTAACAAATGAAGCAAAAATCTATGAAATTTGTGACAAAATGTTTAGAAAAAACTCTGAACTTTCTGTTCAGAATATCATTTCCGTAATTTGACTTTCTATGACCTTGACCCTTCATAGTTGGACCTGCAATATCCTCATCACAATGTTGATATATTATACTGTTTCACTTTACAATATTTAAATAATATTCTTTGGATCTGTAGGTAAACATAGTCTATACCATTATCAAGAGAAAATGTCAAGAGTAGGGTATGCTGACATTTAACTCCTTGATGTGACTTGATTTGACCTTGACCTTGAGGACCTGTATTTGGTTTCTAATGCATCAGTTTGCAAAAATACACATATCTATGAATCCTTTGTGGTACATACTGGTTCTGAAGGTCATCTATAACATTCGGCTCCAACAGCGGCCCTAGATCTTTGATGTCAATGTTCAGGTCGGGATGTTTCAAAAGTTCTGGGGAGCTGAAAAAAATAAATGACATTATCAGTGTCTTAACTTATCAAAATGAACATTTCCAGTATCAGCTTCTGTAATACAGGTTATGATAGTTGATTTGTTTGTGTGCTGGATTTATCATCCTGTGACCAGTCAAGATCATTTAAAAGTCTTAATGTAGTGGTAGGTGGCTGTCTCAATTAAAAACATGTGGGAAGTCTGGTACAGAATATAAAATGGGACCATGCTCAAGGATACCAGCTATATATAGCTCAGAATGGTCCATGATTTCAGTTTCCTGAGAAACACAAACTGCACTGCGAATAGAATAACCAAACCTGACACCTTAAGTCTTCAGACCTTCACCAAAGGTTGCAATGTCTGATGTGTAATATACTGCTCAACATCCCATCAGAGAGAAAGAAGGAAAGGGAGTGGGAACAGAAAGGAGTTCAGAATGGGGGACACATGTGTGAGGCAGAGAGAGAAAGAAAGGGAATGGGAACAGAGAAGAGTTCAGAATGGGGGTCACATGTGTGAGGCAGAGAGAGAGAATGAAGGAAAGGGAGTGGGAACAGAGAGGAGTTCAGAATGGGGGTCACATGTGTGAGGCAGAGAGAGAGAGAGAAAGAAGGAAAGGGAATGGGAACAGAGAGGAGTTCAGAATGGGGGTCACATGTGTGAGGCAGAGAGAGAGAAAGAAGGAAAGGGAATGGAAGCAGAGAGGAGTTCAGAATGGGGGACACATGTGTGAGACAGAGAGAGAAATAAAGGGAATGGGAACAGAGAGGAGTTCAGAATGGGGGTCACATGTGTGAGGCAGAGAGAGAGAATGAAGGAAAGGGAGTGGGAACAGAGAGGAGTTCAGAATGGGGGTCACATGTGTGAGGAGAGAGAGAGAGAGAGAGAGAGAGAAAGAAGGAAAGGGAATGGGAACAGAGAGGAGTTCAGAATGGGGGTCACATGTGTGAGGCAGATAGGGAGAAAGAAAAAAAGGGAGTGGGAACAGAGAGGAGTTCAGAATGGGGGACACATGTGTGAGGCAGAGAGAGAGAAAGAAGGAAAGGGAATGGAAGCAGAGAGGAGTTCAGAATGGGGGACACATGTGTGAGACAGAGAGAAAGAAGGAAAGAGAACGAAAACAGAGAGGAGTTCAGAATAGGGGATACATGTGTGAGGCAGAGAGAGAAAGAAAGGGAATGGGAACAGAGAGGAGTCCAGAATGGGGGACACATGTGTGAGGCAGAGAGAGAGAAAGAAGGAAAGGGAGTGGGAACAGAGAGGAGTTCAGAATGGGGGACACATTTGTGAGGCAGATAGAGAGAAAGAAGGAAAGGGAGAGGGAACAGAGAGGAGTTCAGAATGGGGGTCACATGTGTGAGGCAGATAGAGAGAAAGAAGGAAAGGGAGTGGGAACAGAGAGGAGTTCAGAATGGGGGTCACATGTGTGAGGCAGATAGAGAGAAAGAAGGAAAGGGAGTGGGAACAGAGAGGAGTTCAGAATGGGGGTCACATGTGTGAGGCAGAGAGAGAGAAAGAAGGAAAGGGAGTGGGAACAGAGAGGAGTTCAGAATGGGGGTCACATGTGTGAGACAGAGAGAAAGAAGGAAAGGGAATGGAAGCAGAGAGGAGTTCAGAATGGGGGTCACATGTGTGAGGCAGAGAGAAAGAAGGAAAGGGAATGGGAACAGAGAGGAGTTCAGAATGGGGGTCACATGTGTGAGGCAGAGAGAGAGAATGAAGGAAAGGGAGTGGGAACAGAGAGGAGTTCAGAATGGGGGTCATATTCGTGAGGCAGAGAGAGAGAAAGAAGGAAAGGGAATGGAAGCAGAGAGGAGTTCAGAATGGGGGTCACATGTGTGAGGCAGAGAGAGAGAATGAAGGAAAGGGAGTGGGAACAGAGAGGAGTTCAGAATGGGGGTCACATGTGTGAGGCAGAGAGAGAGAGAGAGAAAGAAGGAAAGGGAATGGGAACAGAGAGGAGTTCAGAATGGGGGTCACATGTGTGAGGCAGAGAGAGAGAGAAGAGAGAGAGGAGTTCAGAATGGGGGACACATGTGTGAGGCAGAGAGAGAGAAAGAAGGAAAGGGAATGGAAGCAGAGAGGAGTTCAGAATGGGGGACACATGTGTGAGGCAGAGAGAGAGAGAGAAGAGAAGAGAGGAGTTCAGAATAGGGGATACATGTGTGAGGCAGAGAGAGAAAGAAAGGGAATGGGAACAGAGAGGAGTTCAGAATGGGGGACACATGTGTGAGGCAGATAGAGAGAAAGAAGGAAAGGGAGTGGGAACAGAGAGGAGTTCAGAATGGGGGACACATGTGTGAGGCAGATAGAGAGAAAGAAGGAAAGGGAGTGGGAACAGAGAGGAGTTCAGAATGGGGGACACATTTGTGAGGCAGATAGAGAGAAAGAAGGAACGGGAGTGGGAACAGAGAGGAGTTCAGAATGGGGGACACATTTGTGAGGCAGAGAGAGAGAAAGAAGGAAAGGGAATGGGAACAGAGAGGAGTTCAGAATGGGGACACATGTGTGAGACAGAGAGAAAGAAGGAAAGAGAACGAAAACAGAGAGGAGTTCAGAATAGGGGTCACATTTGTGAGGCAGAGAGAGAAGGAAAGGGAATGGGAACAGAGAGGAGTTCAGAATGGGGGTCACATTTGTGAGGCAGATAGAGAGAAAGAAGGAAAGGGATAGGGAACAGAGAGGAGTTCAGAATGGGGGTCACATGTGTGAGACAGAGAGAAAGAAGGAAAGGGAATGGAACAGAGAGGAGTTCAGAATGGGAGTCACATGTGTGAGGCAGATAGGGAGAAAGAAAGGGAATGGGAACAGAGAGGAGTTCAGAATGGGGGTCACATTTGTGAGGCAGAGAGAGAGAAAGAAGGAAAGGGAATGGGAACAGAGAGGAGTTCAGAATGGGGACACATGTGTGAGACAGAGAGAGGAAAGAGAACGAAAACAGAGAGGAGAGAGATACATGTGTGAGGAGAGAGAGAAAGAAAGGGAATGGGAACAGAGAGGAGTTCAGAATGGGGGACACATGTGTGAGGCAGATAGAGAGAAAGAAGGAAAGGGAGTGGGAACAGAGAGGAGTTCAGAATGGGGGACACATGTGTGAGGCAGATAGAGAGAATGAAGGAAAGGGAGTGGGAACAGAGAGGAGTTCAGAATGGGGGTCACATGTGTGAGGCAGAGAGAGAGAGAGAAAGAAGGAAAGGGAATGGGAACAGAGAGGAGTTCAGAATGGGGGTCACATGTGTGAGGCAGATAGGGAGAAAGAAAAAAAGGGAGTGGGAACAGAGAGGAGTTCAGAATGGGGGACACATGTGTGAGGCAGAGAGAGAGAGAAGAAGAAAGGGAAAAGCAGAGAGGAGTTCAGAATGGGGGAACAGAGAGGAGAGAAAGGAAAGAGAATGAAAACAGAGAGGATGGGGGACACATGTGTGAGGCAGAGAGAGAAAGGAAAGGGAATGGGAACAGAGAGGAGAGAATGGGGGACACATGTGTGAGGCAGAGAGAGAGAGAGAAGGAAAGGGAATGGGAACAGAGAGGAGTTCAGAATGGGGGACACATGTGTGAGACAGAGAGAGAAATAAAGGGAATGGGAACAGAGAGGAGATCAGAATGGGGGACACATGTGTGAGGCAGAGAGAGAGAGAGAACAGAGAGAGGAGTTCAGAATGGGGGACACATGTGTGAGGCAGAGAGAGAGAAAGAAGGAAAGGGAATGGGAACAGAGAGGAGTTCAGAATGGGGGACACATGTGTGAGGAGAGAGAGAGAGAGAAGGAAAGGGAATGGAAGCAGAGAGGAGTTCAGAATGGGGGAACATGTGTGAGGCAGAGAGAGAGAAGAAGGAAAGGGAGTGGGAACAGAGAGGAGTTCAGAAACAGAGTGTGAGGCAGAGAGAGAAAGAAAGGGAAGGGCAACAGAGAGGAGTTCAGAATGGGGGACACATGTGTGAGGCAGAGAGAGAAGAGAAGAGAAAGGGAATGTGTGAGGCAGAGAGAGGAAAAAGAGAGAGTTCAGAATGGGGGACACATGTGTGAGGCAGAGAGAGAGAGAAAGGAAAGGGAATGGGAACAGAGAGGAGTTCAGAATGGGGGACACATGTGTGAGGCAGAGAGAGAAAGAAAGGGAATGGGAACAGAGAGGAGTTCAGAATGGGGGTCACATGTGTGAGGCAGAGAGAGAAAGAGAAAGGAAAGAGAATGGGGGGGAACAGAGAGGAGTTCAGAATGGGGGACACATGTGTGAGGCAGAGAGAGAGAATGGGGGACATGTGTGAGGCAGAGAGAGAAAGAAAGGGAATGGGAACAGAGAGGAGTTCAGAATGGGGGACATGTGTGAGGCAGAGAGAGAGAAAGAAGGAAAGGGAATGGGAACAGAGAGGAGTTCAGAATGGGGACACATGTGTTTGACAGGGAGAGAGAAGGAAAGAGAATGAAAACAGAGAGGAGTTCAGAATGGGGGACACATGTGTGAGACAGGGAGAGAGAAGGAAAGAGAATGAAAACAGAGAGGAGTTCAGAATGGGGGACACATGTGTGAGACAGGGAGAGGAAGAAGGAAAGACAATGAAAACAGAGAGGAGTTCAGAATGGGGGACACATGTGTGAGGCAGGGAGAGAGAAGGAAAGAGAATGAAAACAGAAAGGAGTTCAGAATGGGGGACACATGTGTGAGACAGGGAGAGAATGAAGGAAAGGGAATGGAAGCAGAGAGGAGTTCAGAATGGGGGACACATGTGTGAGACAGAGAGAAAGAAGGAAAGAGAACGAAAACAGAGAGGAGTTCAGAATAGGGGATACATGTGTGAGGCAGAGAGAGAAGGAAAGGGAATGGGAACAGAGAGGAGTTCAGAATGGGGGACACATGTGTGAGACAGAGAGAAAGAAGGAAAGAGAACGAAAACAGAGAGGAGTTCAGAATAGGGGATACATGTGTGAGGCAGAGAAAGAAGGAAAGGGAATGGGAACAGAGAGGAGTTCAGAATGGGGGACATGTGTGAGGCAGAGAGAGAAAGAAAGGGAATGGGAACAGAGAGGAGTTCAGAATGGGGGACATGTGTGAGGCAGAGAGAGAAAGAAAGGGAATGGGAACAGAGAGGAGTTCAGAATGGGGGTCACATGTGTGAGGCAGAGAGAGAGAAAGAAGGAAAGGGAATGGAAGCAGAGAGGAGTTCAGAATGGGGGACACGTGTGTGAGACAGGGAGAGTAAGAGAGAAAGGGAATGAAAACAGAGAGGAGTTTAGAATGGGGGTCAGGTGTGTGAGACAGTGAGAGAGAAAGAAGGAAAGGGAATGAAAACAGAGAGGAGTTCAGAATGGGGGACACATGTGTGAGACACAGAGAGAGAGAGAAAGAGAGAAAGGGAATGGGTACAGGTAGGAAAAAAAATAAGATTATTGAAACGAGGACTGCAGGACAAAGGAAAGAAAGACTGAAAAAAGAATATCAAGGAGGGAAAAAGTGAAGTTACAAAAGAGAGGGATAAAATGAAAATACTGAGAAGGGGCAGAGAACGAAAGAAGAAGAGGATAGAAGGTTTTAGATTTAGAAAAAGGTTAAAAAAGGAGCTTTGATTAGAGTAATTTACATACTTGTAAGCATTGATCCAGCTGAGAAGTGTGACATACTCATTACCTTCCAAACCCTGGGCTATCATGTCTGTGATCTGAAACAGTACAACCACATTGATAGTTCCTGTCTACCTTCTAATGATAATGTTAACATTGTTACTTCATTATATCAGTTCAAATAGTGTCCCCATCTCTACACAAGAGAAAGGAAAATTAATGTAAAGCAATGTTTTGAGTCTAACAGCAATTTTCACATTCATGGTGGCAAAACAGAGTGATCATCAATCAAGGATAAATGTTCTTGATTTGACATGAGATCTACAGTGAATAATTCTTTATATAGGTCATGTTGTAATACCCTCACACATTTTATATAGGTCATGTTGTAATACCCTCACACATTTTATATAGGTCATGTTGTTGTAATACCCTTGATTTTACAAGTTTTTAATTTATTTTAGCAATCAAGTGACAACTCCGTCAGCAAATAAGTTGAAATTAATAAGTTTAAATACACAAAACATTTTACTTTCAAATTTTATTAGATTTTTTATTTACTGCAATCCCAACCCTCCCACCCCTCCTCAAAAAAATATCAATCAATCCGAGTCATATGTAGCCCAATGCATGTATGAACTGTGATTGATATATAGGTCACATTTATCAACCCTATACTTACATGATTAGCAATCCCTGCATGGTACATCTTTACATACTTATCAACAATGGCATATGACGGGGGAAACACAGGAGGAAGCATCGTCTGAAAAAAATCATTCAAATTAGGAAACCAGCCATATGAAATCTATCATATGTTAACTAAAATTTAGGAACAAAAACTTGGATTTTATATCATTTGACAAGTATATTGATTACCTATTGTCAATCCTTTGTAGATTTTTCTTTACTGATTTGCTGGGCATGCAAGCAATGCTTTATTTTGCAAATATCACCAACAATAGAGACATGAGAAAGAATGATTCCCAGTGGATATCACCTCTTCAGGAAACACAAAAATGAAAATCTGCGAAAAAGCAAACTTTGCAAATGCTTTGAAAATCACACCATTTCCCACACAATATATGATCCACAGAGACGGACATTAATAATAAAAAAAAATGATTACCTTGACGACACGAAGGTCATCAATCATGAGTTGACGAGTGATCTCTAGATGTCGAACAAGCCACATTTTGTTGGTGTCTCGGTCTTCCATCTGGTTTCCTTCGATTCTACGAAACAAAAAAACTTAAATCATAACCGATGTTTTCATCAATGAACTTAAAACTTAAAAGTTTAGTAGACCTGTCTACCCCACATCGTGTCTCCATTTTTTTTCACACTAAACTGCCACCCAATAGTTTCTGGTACGTCTTTCTTCAAAATCGTGCTTTTTCTTATATTAAAGTGCATGCTCAATTAAGCACTGAACCACGTTTGAAAAGGGCACTGCTTAAGCACCAAACTTCATGATATGTCATTTATGGTGGTGATAAATGACAACGTGTAGCAGGCAAACATCATACTGTAAATCACTTAGATAAACAAAGACCCAACCTTCTATAATACTTACTTGTATGTAATTGTGCGTTCCAGAATTTCAAATGTTTTCTGCTTCCAGCGTTTTGGCCGCCCCACAGGAAGGAATCCTGTTTGCTCTTTTCTTTTCATAACAATCTCATCTCGTCTAATATGTAAAATATAAGTATACTGTCTTGTTAGTGACTTCGAAAATATTTATTTAATATGCTGTTCTGGAGATTTCTAGCATTCTTATCAGGAAGCCAAGGAGGAACTCCATCACAATTTTTTTGTTTTTAAGAAGTCATTCAAACAACTGTATCTCCAGCTATTTCTGATGCTATATAGATTGAGCTACCATGGCTCTATATCACTATTACTGGTAGTGTTGAGTACTAGACACTTCTAATACATCACTACAGAAGACAAGACCGGAACATGACAATCACGTCATACTATTATTACTGGTTCTTGGAGGGAACATGACAATCACGTCATACAATTATTACTAGTTCTAGAAGGGAACATGACAATCACGTCATACTATTATTACTAGTTCTAGAAGGAAACATGACAATCACGTCATACAATTATTACTGGTTCTAGAAGGGAACATGACAATCACGTCATACAATTATTACTGGTTCTAGAAGGGAACATGACAATCACGTCATACAATTATTACTAGTTCTAGAAGGGAACATGACAATCACGTCATACTATTATTACTAGTTCTAGAAGGAAACATGACAATCACGTCATACAATTATTACTGGTTCTAGAAGGGAACATGACAATCACGTCATACAATTATTACTGGGAAGGGAACATGACAATCACGTCATACAATTATTACTGGTTCTAGAAGGGAACATGACAATCACGTCATATAATTATTACACATTATCATACAATTATTACTGGTTCTAGAAGGGAACATGACAATCACGTCATACAATTATTACTGGTTCTAGAAGGGAACATGACAATCACGTCATACAATTATTACTGGTTCTAGAAGGGAACATGACAATCACGTCATACAATTATTACTGGTTCTAGAAGGGAACATGACAATCACGTCATACAATTATTACTGGTTCTATAAGGGAACATGACAATCACGTCATACTATTATTACTGGTTCTTGGAGGGAACATGACAATCACATACAATTATTATTACTAAGAGTTCATTTGGCCACCTACACCAATCCAGTTCCGTAATAAACATGACAATACTTTCACTACACAGCCTACTACTAACAAAATTATGAAAAACCCTGGGTTCTAGAAGGAACATGACAATCACGTCATACTATTATTACTAGTTCTAGAAGGAAACATGACAATCACGTCATACAATTATTACTGGTTCTAGAAGGGAACATGACAATCACGTCATACAATTATTACTGGTTCTAGAAGGGAACATGACAATCACGTCATACAATTATTACTAGTTCTAGAAGGGAACATGACAATCACGTCATACTATTATTACTGGTTCTAGAAGGAAACATGACAATCACGTCATACAATTATTACTGGTTCTAGAAGGGAACATGACAATCACGTCATACAATTATTACTGGTTCTAGAAGGGAACATGACAATCACGTCATACAATTATTACTGGTTCTAGAAGGGAACATGACAATCACGTCATATAATTATTACTGGTTCTAGAAGGGAACATGACAATCACGTCATACAATTATTACTGGTTCTAGAAGGGAACATGACAATCACGTCATACAATTATTACTGGTTCTAGAAGGGAACATGACAATCACGTCATACAATTATTACTGGTTCTAGAAGGGAACATGACAATCACGTCATACAATTATTACTGGTTCTAGAAGGGAACATGACAATCACGTCATACAATTATTACTGGTTCTATAAGGGAACATGACAATCACGTCATACTATTATTACTGGTTCTTGGAGGGAACATGACAATCACATCATACAATTATTACTGGTTCTCACTGTTTTCCATAAGAGCCAGTCGCCGGCCAATTTGACCGGCTACTTTGATCATTTGGCCACCTACACCAATCCAGTTCCGTAATAATGTTCCGTACATGACTACATGCACACGGCAGGCCAGCCTCCTACTTTCACTACACAGCCTACTACTAACAAAATTATGAAAAACCCTGGGTTCTAGAAGGAACATGACAATCACGTCATACAATTATTTCTAGTTCTAGAAGGAACATGACAATCACGTCAGACAATTATTACCAGGTCTAGAAGAGAACGTGACAATGAGGCCATACAATTATTACTGGTTCTAGAAGAGAACATGACATTCACGTCATACGATTATTACTAGTTCTATGTATGTTATGATCTTTACCCTTCTTGTTTTCTTATCTGCTTAAATTAGTCATATGGCAACATCTTTCCACAACAGAAACTGACAAACAAAATTTGAGAATGACAGAGGCCTTTTCGGTTTGTCCGCCAAATGCATCATACATGACAAGAGACAAAGGGGAACCTACATGTGAAATCTGAAAAACATCCGTCCGGTGCTTCTCAAGAAATAGTGATAACAAACTTTTATAGTCAAAATGGCCGCCTGTCAACCATTTGTTTTTCTGATCAGTCCTAAAATCAATGAAGCAGAACCTGAGACAAAGAGGAACCTACACATGAAATTTGAGAAAGATTCATAAAACACTTCTTAAGAAATAGCAATAACAATGATTGTTTATGGACAAAGAGATGACAGACAACAGATGAAGGACATGGGCGACAGACCTCCCACGAAGGGTGATCAGTGGTAACAAGCTTGCCTTTCACCTTGCCATCTCGGGTTTGATTCCTAAAATGCACATGAATGTAGGGGTCACCTGCCTGACCATATGGGTTTTCCTTGGGTACTCCGATTTCCTCCCGCAATAAGACCCTTCCCGCGCTTACATCCAGGCCAACAAAAGTGACATGTATAAGCTGAAATTTGTTTCGCGATTTTTGTAAAATGAATAAAGTTTATATATGTTTGAAGGATGATTTGAACAGTCCACCAACTGATGATAGCTATCTGAAAAACTTCTTCTGAGACAGAGTCATAATTCATACATACTCATGATAAAATTAGAGCTATATAACTCCCTAAAATTGTTGACAGTATGATGGGAATACTTACTTTTCTTCTCGTTCTATAATACGCAGTGCTGTGACAATGAGAGTAGGTTCACGACGCACTGTAATAAGAACTCTGCCCATTATTATCCATAACTGTTTGCCTAGGTCCTCTGAAAGTTTCTCAACATCTTTAAAATATTTCGTAAGTGTCTGAAACAATGAAGCAGAACATTATTATCCATAACTGTTTGCCTAGGTCCTCTGAAAGTTTCTCAACATCTTTAAAATATTTTGTAAGTGTCTGAAACAATGAAGCAGAACATTATTATCCATAACTGTTTGCCTAGGTCCTCTGAAAGTTTCTCAACATCTTTAAAATATTTCGTAAGTGTCTGAAACAATGAAGCAGAACATTATTATCCATAACTGTTTGCCTAGGTCCTCTAAAAGTTTCTCAACATCTTTAAAATATTTCGTAAGTGTCTGAAAGAATGAAGCAGAACATTTATGTTCGTCTGTCATAAAAAATCTCTTTGCACTAATATCACTACCCTATTCGATCCAATAAGTGCCACGGGCGCTTAAAAATTGCAATTTAGGGGGCACTTATTAGAGACCATCTTAGATGTAAAAGAAACACATTCAGTAATAAAAAATCTACTGTACGGTTCATGTATTGATAAAATCACTAGTTTTTTTACATGCAATAAAACCATCTTAGACCATCTTTAATATAATTTTTTTTTACGTTTTTCTGGAGTACATCTCCTTATAAACCGACTTGTAACAATTCTTGATCGTGACTAAAAGGTAAGTAAATCTAGACTTTTAGCTATTTGATGGGGGGGAGGGGGCGCTTACAGGGATATGGTTGCTTATTGGGTCGAATACGGTATGTT
This sequence comes from Ylistrum balloti, assembly GCF_031769215.1. NCBI lineage: Eukaryota > Metazoa > Mollusca > Bivalvia > Pectinida > Pectinidae > Ylistrum > Ylistrum balloti. The sequence goes on from NW_026781905.1 coordinate 354,518, forward strand.
GTTTATTTCGTAGCTGTGATGTTCATCGTAAACAACGTCCTACCAGAAAAGAAATAGGAAGAGTGTGGACATACTGATAACTCACATTGTTGTCTGTTGGAGACTTTTGCGGCTGTTTATGAAGCTCAAACATCAGATCATCTCGTGCCATTTCAAGGTCTGTCAAGCTGTCAAATATCATGAACATGTTAAGTTATTATTATTATTATCTTAATGGCCAGTCAACACATAAAAGGTGGTTAGGACCATCAACCCTTGTATTTAATATAAATATATTCCTCAACATGAAGAAAACTATATTTAATCAAGTATACAGTGAAATCTCATATTCAGTATGAAGGATAGACAAGTTGGAGATGATGACTTTCATTTCTGTAAAACATTAAACAAAACTGCAGTAAACTTACTGTTTATGTGCCTGTAAAAGCTTGCTCTCATTGATGAACTCCGCTGTCTTTCGAACACTTTCAGGTACAGTGAAAATATGCTTCAAATTTTCCATGGCAGATCCAAGCTATTGAAAGAAACAAATCCTCCATTAAGGCATGACATTTAGATACATGGATAAGACTTCTATTGAACTTATTACTAAGCAGAGAAACAGTCTGATAAACCTGATATAGACCAAATCATGACCTGCTCAATCCACAAACAGTGCTAGAATCATTTCATATTTCTTTCCTTTCAGTACTTCACAATTTCAAAATCATTTTGTTTGACCTAATATTTTCAAAATAATATTTAAAAATAGAATGCCATGTATATATGGATTTGATAAATATACAGTAGAGTTGATTATAAGATTTTTCCCGTGATATTCATTCAATACACCCATCATCCTTGATCTTGAAGAGCTGTGATTAGATATTACATAGCCAGAGGTTGGTGACATGGGGTGATTTTCAATTGCTAGGTTTACGTTGGTAGTATCTTGGCAGTCAAGATTTACATCAAGTGTATCTAGACATTACATGCTGTATTTTAACACAGTCAAGTAGTTCTTGAAAAGTTAGGATTTAAAATCGTTTGAAGAAGTATCCTGATTAGTGAGTATCGATAAGGAACATTTCGGTAATCGGTTGATATAATATCTAAGCACAATGTCACAATACACCTACCTGACAAAAACTATTGTTTTCTTTGTTAACAGCACTCAATTTATCTTTCAGAGGCTGAATAGATTTATAGGTCTCTTCAACTACATCCAAACTGAAAGGATATTCACAAATACACATGGTGTTGAATGTTAAGGTGCCAATACTTTTTAAACATAGAGAAAAAAACATGAAGAAAAAATAATTGTATCAGTTATACAGCCATATCATAAAAGTAATATTGTAAACATCCGTAATAATACTAATGTGACGTCATAATAAGTCCTATTTTGATGATGTCACATGATTACCTTGATAGTGCAATACATACCGTCCAATTTGAAATAAGTCTGTCTTTATGGAAATTAATTTGAGGGTTGTGAGAATATGAGATATATGATAAATAAAATCCTACATTATGTCTATGTAATATGGGGTTTCCACATATCAAACTTGTTAAATGATTTGATGTGTTGCTTGTCTAAAAGCTACCAGTATTTTATTTAATGACGAGTTTTATGAAATGGTCTGTTTGGGATTTCAGTCTGAAATAGATTAGACTGTATTGATAATATTGTGTAAATTCAATGTGCATGTAATTAACTACATGTATAACTAAATTTAGTACAGAACTGATGTAAAATTATATACACCTCTGTTTGATTTCATAAACATCCTGAAGAGCACTTTGTAACTGGTTCAGGCCAGTCCTGACTCCATCTAACTGTGATTGGACAGCAGACTTCAACATGGTGTCCACTGAAGCCTAGAAAAAAATATATTAAAGCAACATGTCATTATAATCACTGTTCATACAAATGTAGAGATAAAGATATTAATATTCAGATAGGTGGCATCAGATTTTCCAAGCATTATCCAGCAATAAATCTGTGTCTGGTAATGCGCCTATCTATTGCCATTTAATATCATTAATAACAAATATTATTTCAATGTCAATGTCCTGTAATAAGCCCATCCCTTAACTGTTAAAATGTTGACAATAACAACAACAACCAACCCCTCACAACAGTCAGCTGCTCAATAAATCTGACACCTTTTCTGATATGTGTAGTAAAATGTTGACAACAACAACAACCAACCCCCTCACAACAGCCAGCTGCTCAATAAATCTGACACCTTTTCTGATATGTGTAGTAAAATAAATTTACCTTCTTACGAGTCATTCTCCTCTTATACTGGTCTACCCTCTCCAACTGTTCTGGTCTCTGTGCAAACACACGTAAAAAAAGATTTGAGAAAAACATGAAATGAGCTGTTTGTCTCTCTTATACACTAACTTCACTAAAACTGATATATATCACACAAATGTTATGCACATGAACTCAGACCTTCATTCTCCAATGCCCTCCAATAAAGTTGTCTCAAAACTAGATGTCTAAAATATTCCATTGAAATTATCAAGAATCTTTTCCATTAGAAGATTTCACTGAAAAGCAAAAGCATTAAGCTGAAATGTGTTATTGATGGAAACTAATAGTGGTCAAAGACAAGAGATTTAATTCTACCTGTAGAATGCTAGCAATTCGCTTGGTTGCCGAGGCTTTTGCTTCCTCCTCCATACGGCCAAGGTCGAGTGGTGCTGGTGGACTCAACGTTGATTCTCCCGGCATTTTTCTGGTCTTCAATACAGGACTCTAATTAGTAGCAACTTATCTCAACTTCCACAGCAGCAGCTACAATAAGAACACAGCAAATCAAACATATGGAAAGAATTTACATTGGCTTGCTTGTTAGTTAATTCACATGACAGTGCTAACATGTCTTAATAAAACTTGTTTACATGATATGGTTGGAATAGAATAAAAGATCTGGTTCTTAAAAACTACAAACTTTATTTATTTTACAACAATTGCGAAACAATTTATTTCAACTTATATACATCAGACTTGTTGGCTCGGATGTAAGCGTGTGAGGGTCTTATTGTTGGAAGAAACCGGAGTACCCTGGGGAAAGTCCACGTGGTCGGACTGGTGACCCTTACCATTTCACGTCTGTTCCAGGAGTGGAACCCCGGACGTTTAGGTAAAAGGCGAGTGTGTTACCACTGCGCCACCCTACCACCCAAGATCTGGTTCTTTCAAACAAGTGGTCAAGAAGGATGTATCAATTTACCTGATCATTAAAAGCTAGTGATTTTTGGAACTCTGTTTCATGCATCTAAATCTTGAACTTATGCTTTTCATGTGGGACTCAGTCAAATTTTGAGAACCCACTATATCTCTTTGTAACTGGACTCAACAATTTTGGAAGTGGTGCTTTGAACTCACCAGAGAGAATCCTACCAAAAATTCTGAATAGCAACCATTGTATAATATTCTTATTCAAACATTAACAATGATAACTTGAAATATTTCCCATTTCAAGCTCTGTTTTTCTGCAACCATGTCTAGGCAATTAATTTTGTGTAGCAAGGAAATGAAGTAGTTTGACTACCCGGGTATATGACATGAATCCAATATATTCTATGACTATTTACAGTCCACCTAATGAATTCTGCAGAGAGATTGATGTGTACAGTATCTATGCCATTATGAGCAATGCTAATTTGAGAGAATCTATATATTTATACCCACAACACAGAAAAAGAATGTGAATGTATGTAAAGAAAAGATAAGTAAGCATCATTCAAACTAGTGCTATGTTGTACATAGCTCCAACCAAAAAAGCACTTGAACGGTGTACACAAAATGAAAACTTCTATAATGCAAAGAGATGAAATTTTGTATCAACAATTATATCTATCTAGCTAGCACTTATTGGTGATTTTCATAAATGCTTCATTGTATTAAAGTTGAGAGTAACATGCACACAATCTAAATGAATAGATTGGAATTTGGTATGGTGGGAATTTTTCTTTGCCTAAAGTAGTTGATTATCTGCCTTGAAAATAAAAGCTTAGCTTCAATCCCATATCTCTGTGTAGTTTTCTTGTTTTTCCATGAGATTTTACAGTGTTTAGAGGTCCAGATGTTCACATTATTATATATAAGCACTCACTGTCATGATCATGATCAGTGGGAAGTGCAGCAGAAAAAGCATCAAGAAAATACTAACATGTCAACATAATCATAATCCAAAGTCAAACTAGTGCAATATAGGAACAAAAGATTTACATAGGAACTCCAGAAAAAGTACAAGGAGAATAAGACCAGGTGTTCTGGAAGGGTAAGGGTCTTCTGCTTCATCATGTAAACATTGGTTATAGGGCTAAAAAGTAGTACCTAATATAATGTATATGCAAATTATAACTACATTACATAAACTGTGATACATTTATAGATTTTTGAATAATCTAGCACAATTTAATTTAATTCTATTTAAAATTAAGGAAGTATTAAGAAACGAAAGGTTTTCATCATATTATTCCCACATTATAAAATGAAATGTAATTAAAAACCAACATTATTTAGTAAAAGACAATCTGTTACAGGATAACCACAAGGACTATATATGAGTTAATCTTATAATTACCTATTGATTGTGTGATGGAGAATGGTTATTCAGTATAATTTCTGTGTACCCCCTCCTTCCCCCACCCACCCTCCAAACCAGCCAACCAACAATTAATTACCACGTCCCTGATATGCATAATCAACTACTTATAATCAACTCTCTTTAACTAGGTCACAGGTACCGGTCTCGTCTGTCAATACAATATATGAAATTAATCCATTACATTCTACATCTATCTGTATACTTCGTAGTGCATATATTGAATTAACACAAAATAAAGCCCAACAAGAGCGAGAGAGTGATTTAGAGGTAGATAATACGAAGTGGGAGTGTATTGACAGACAGGGCTTGGTACATGTGACCTAGAATAGCAGTTCCTGTCGTATTGCGATCAACAGATCAGCTACAGAGGACATCAAACAAACTAACGATTGATTAGCTGTTATATACTGATAAAAAATAATGTCGAGCATTCGTCTAACAAAAAGTGAGTTTGATATCCACGGGCACCTGCAGTCGTTTACAAACATCACCGCAGAGACTCATGCGTGAACGTCTATTTTTACCGGTTTCTGATAGTATAGATTATATTGTCCATCTAATAGTATAGCTTTACATACCTCCAACAGTACAAACATTCGCTCTGTAGAATTAACGAAACAAACGTTTCTGAATAATTAAGCTAAAGTTGACAAAATACAGCCCAACGTTGACGTTTGTTTATATTCTGACATCCTACTTCCGCTTTCCGCCGTTTGTCGTCTCGCGACTTCACGCCATATAGTCACGTGATAGTCGTTTATTTACGTGTGTACTGCGAAACGTTACATGACGTCACAAAGCAGGCCGTACTCATGGAATAAATTTGGACGTCCATCTTGAATACAGGGACTAAATGTTACGTTTTGTACATAGAAACATTGTAAGATAATGTCTTGAAGCACACGAGCAGAAAACGTCTTCAGAAACGAAAGGTAAACGTTAACAACCAGGAAGTATTTGGGTCGGTCATGCTGCGTTGTGTTTAGCAGCTTCGTGGAAAGTAGAATGGATAATGTAGACGTTACGTCATCAGTTCCTCTTTTCTTATGGAAACGTTGTTGTGTGTTCGGTTGTCTTTGTGGGCCATCTAAGACAAATGTTAACAAATAAACCAAGAACGTTGGTAATTCATTGACGTTTGAAATTCGGTTTGGCTGCGGGCACTGCCATGCCTGCATGTAATGTATAGACACAAACACAACTGTCGGTGGTCGGCATGACTGAATCATAGTAATGAGATGCTCATTGCAGCATGTTTATAATCATTGTTTATCAAATTCAGATGACGTTTTCTGATTTATTTACATGACAGATCACACATTAAATTTCTTGTTTGTTTTAATGAGTTTCAAATTCACTTAAACTGTTGAAAAAATTAACATGAAGTTGGAAAAGTGTGATGTATGCTACTTTAACAAGTGTGAGATTTATGTGAAAAGTATTAATTTGATCAACTTCAGTCATTTATTCTGCATTTTGAAATTAGATCTTACAACAATATGTGGGTAAACCAGACTGATTTTAGCCTGCCTTGAAGTTTTCTGACAATTTATTAATTAAAATTTCAATGAAATGAATTTGTACTATTACATTCAAGAGATTAGTCTAGAGATTAAAGTCTTCAGTCAGTGGACTCATTTCAGCTCTTTTGACTTACAGAAAATGAATAATTTGAAGTATAGTTTCCACCTCAAAATATATATAAATACAATTAAGACCAGTGCTCCAGATAACTTTTTGACATGTGGGGTTTTCAGAAAATGAATAATTTGAAGTATAGTTTCCACCTCAAAATATATATAAATACAATTAAGACCAGTGCTCCAGATAACTTTTTGACATGTGGGGTTTTCACTCCTACCTTTATAAATTGAGGGGTTTTTTCACCCCTGCCTTCAACAAGTGTATGGGTTTTTCCATATTAGGGTAACACTGAATTTGTAAACATTTTTGACAGCGCCATATTTGCTATGCGACTGGTTTATAATCACGATCAAGAAAGCGCTTGTTACGAGTTTCGTTTACTTGATAAGTGTCTGTTTGACTTAGATTATTGAGTTTTCTAACTACGTAATATTGGAGCCGGACATTGACGCAGAGTCCGGATTTCGCACGGGTTAATGACGCAAATCTGATTTTTTTCCTAGCGTGAAATTAGAAATATTGTGCGTGAAAACGCATTCACACAGGCTATCTGGAGCACTGAAGACTTTGTAAGATTTTCCGTTTTCCTCTCAGTAATTGGGAAGAGTAAAATTCTTGACTTGCTGTTACGACAACAAGGCGTAATGAAATCACAATCAAGGGCTGACAATTTCCGCTTGGGTAGAGAAAAAATCCAAATAGCTGAGACTATAATTAGGTGACCTATACTCTCTGTACTTCTATTTATAGTTTTTACAGAATTCGGAAAACACTTTCTTGTCATAACTTTATATCAGTAATTGTGAGAATATGTCTCTATTTTCAGACAAAGTCACAAAGTGAATAGCTGAAACATTTCAATGAGGATGAGGGAGGTGTTAAAGGTATAGTATTGACCTGGAAACATTTATTGTATGGTAAAACAAACGGCTTCCATATCATAATACCATCATCTCTCTCTCACAAAAATTCAAATGTTGCTTGTAGTGAAATGCGTTAATGTGTTAATGAACACCTCTTTGTAATAATTGTTCGACACAATCTTAAAATTAGGTACCTGATACATATTTGACATGAGACCAAATAAATACACATGCAGCATTTTTCACCGCATGAAGTATTCAGATGTGCTCAGCTTTAAAATCTGTTGAAAGTATGTCATCTGTGGTTTGTCCTTTGTCTTCATTCATTGTATGTCCTTTAAAAAATCACTCCTGGAACTCATAAATGCTATGAAGAATGTTGGTGGTATATGAAGTAAACACTTCTTGAAACTTGTCACAAGAATTGTTTACAGACAGATAATGAATCTTTCAGCTTGATAAACTCAGACTGTTTATGAATGTTATATGTAAGTTATAGTTTCAACAAAAGTTGTTGACTAAGTGTTCTGTTGTAGCCACTTCCTGATGATAATATACTGACGGTGACATGTGGAAACCTGGTTGGAAGTCTTCACAGAGACAAGTTTTTCTGTCCAGGTATACACCGCGAATGTATCGAGATCAACGGCATGTTTGTCACCCCAAAACGATTCTCAGTGATGGGAGAAAAGGCAAGATTAAAGGATTGGAAAAATGCTGTGCGACTCAATGGATTCCAGTTAAGGTAAGGAAATAGTCCTGGACTCTCTATGTTTCATGCTGAGAAATAACTTACATTATCAACTCATATTAATCATCCAAAATTATCTATCAATGTCATCTTGGCACATTTCTTGGTCCTGTCTACTGTCTAGTGATTGAGTTAGTTACTAGAAGAGATGGTGTAACACAGTAGGCGTAAACACACGTACTTGTTTGTAATAGCCATGTTTATTACATGTTGAATAATAATAATGTTACATGTACAATAGCAACATCTTATCCACATACAGAGTTCATATACTAGTACTTCACATTGTGTCTTGTATCAGAACTGTCCATCTGGTGGGCTCACCCAAGGCTGTCTCTGACCGTGCAGTCAGGTGTCCAAACCCCTTCTCTCCCTATCCCCAGAATCTAGCTTCTATTTATCTCCTCTTGACCGATTCTGTCCCGCTATCCCCTTATATGGACTTCATTTGTTACTAGATGATACAATTGCTGAAGTATAGCCACCTGTACTCGAGGTCCAAGGTTGAGATTCCCCCTGCTAATTTGTTACTTGAAATATACCCTTATAATTACTCCACCACTAGGTGGCCACTGTCCGAGCGGTGAATTACATAAGTTTAATTATCAAGGAAGTGGGGATAGTCTCTAATCAATTAACTGGCCAAAGCTGTACACCCACTGATACGATTCTCGATTCTTGGGGCCAAGACTACACCAACCTAAGTGTATATATGCAAGTAATTATCCACACCCCTGTGTACTACCTACATGTGCCTTATTGATATACTATTGAACATTAAACGAACTATTGTTTAAGCTAACTTATTTCAACCAATCCCATATGAAAATCCAGATGTGTTACGCTAAACCCTATTTTGTTACAATGGAAATAAAATGAATCAATTGATTATTTTGCTGATCAAGTAATCATGATGTTTCTGTATGATGTATATGGTAGTGTGTTTACCTGTGCATACTTCTTCATCATGCTGTGATGCTTCATGTTGATCACGTCATTTGAAATAAGAATTGTTACTCCCGTTACTCAGATGATACAATTTCTTCATAAAGGTGACAATTCGTGTTATTTGACAATTCATGGTATTTGACAACTCTGTTGATCAGAACATCACTACATATTTACCAGATAGGAATTATTCTATTTTTTTTTTCTTCAGGTGTTGTAATAAAGTATAAGGTTCTAATTTCCGAGGAAAATTTGTTTACCATTCTTGGAAATATATTGAATCAGAACTTATCTTTTTTGTTAACTTGACAGGAAATACATTGATTCTGTTTGACAGCAAGTACATTGATTCTGTTTGACAGAAAGTACATTGATTCTCTCTAACAGGAAATACATTGCTTCTGTTTGACAGGAAGCACATTGATTCTCTCTAACAGGAAATACATTGCTTCTGTTTGACAGGAAGTACATTGATTCTCTTTGACAGGAAACATTGCTTCTGTTTGACAGGAAGTACATTGATTCTGTTTGACAGGAAGTGCATTGATTCTCTCTAACAGGAAATACATTGCTTCTGTTTGACAGGAAACATTGATTCTCTTTGACAGGAAATACATTGATTCTGTTTGACAGGAAGTACATTGCTTCTGTTTGACAGAAAGTACATTGATTCTCTCTAACAGGAAATACATTGCTTCTGTTTGACAGGAAGCACATTGATTCTCTCTAACAGGAAATACATTGCTTCTGTTTGACAGGAAGTACATTGATTCTCTTTGACAGGAAACATTGCTTCTGTTTGACAGGAAGTACATTGATTCTGTTTGACAGGAAGTGCATTGATTCTCTCTAACAGGAAATACATTGCTTCTGTTTGACAGGAAACATTGATTCTCTTTGACAGGAAACATTGCTTCTGTTTGACAGGAAATACATTGATTCTGTTTGACAGGAAGTACATTGCTTCTGTTTGACAGAAAGTACATTGATTCTGTTTGACAGGAAGTACATTGATTCTGGTATCCTGAAGTTCAGTAACCATGAAAGCATGTGTACAGGGCGTTGTATTGCAAGGGCACCTGGGGCCAGGTCGGGACCAGCAGCAGATACCCTATTGCCACCTGACTCCAAGCCTGGTCTTCCACGTCCACTGGGTATGTTCACCACATTATCAGGGAATAACATAATGAAGATAGAAAAAGTCCGAACAGATGACCAGTGGTCAAACGGTGAAATGGAGGAAGATGTGAAACCAGATGTCAATCAACTACAGCTACAGATGCTCCAGGCCCAGAATTTGTCAGTCAGCAAGGCCAATGCATATGCACAGTCCAGTCCCTCATCAAGGATAGCAAAGACTATGGTACCACACATTTACCCCACACACATAACTCCAGCCATTCCCATGGTACCTCCAGATGAGGGAACAGAGGACATCACAGAGGAAGGTAGGCTGCAATTAGAATGATTTAGAAATGCACTGCTTTTACTCTCTACCTCTTTATGCTTGATGTTGAATGTAGTCTGGTTGAAAATTCTGGAATTATAGAGCCCCATAGTTATTGAAACAGAAGTAATGTTCAATTGATGAAGACATGTTGTAATAATATTCCACTCTTTCTTATTAAATACTTAATGTGGTATTGCTATGTCGTGGAATATTGTGCCAGATTTTATAAATATTTAGTGCCTAGGCCAAAAAGTCTTAGCCAAGGATTGAACTAAGTACATAATGATAAAATAGCATGGTTGTACTTAACTAAACAGGCGTGGGGATACTGCCTACAGTACCTAAACTACACTTTGTATACAACTTTGGAATTTCTTACCTAAAACCAGGTACATTTGAACTACAATTGATAATATTGTCACAGATTGTGAAGACCGTCTGCTCTGGAAGGGGATTGTAGAGCTTGGTCTTGTTGATGAATTCTTCAGAGAAATAAAGGCATCACTGGACGTGCTGAAAAATGGAATGATCAAACGGCAGGTGCCTTTAGCAGGTAAATGGCCGCCATTCTTACTTTTGGTTTTCCATTGATGTTAAAAATGACTTTCTAACTTAAGTTTTATTATTTTTTTTTTTCTTGTGTCTTTAAGTTATTTGCGTCCAATACACCAAACAATGGTTATACGATATAAAGTTGACGTGTTTATTTTCCAAAAGATTGATCCCAGAGAATTACTGCTTTTAAGTAACAAGTATGCAGTAGTGATCAACACCTGCAAATTCTTCCCAAAAGATAAAGTATTGATAGTAACAAAGATTTTATTGATTTGGCGAGGATTACTATGTATAAATGATCATTATTTTGACAGACTCTCGGAAAATCTCGGTGATTGTAAAACAATTAGGTTTAATGCAGAAACTGAAGTATAAACTGGAGGCACATCAAACAGATATGGAACGTCAAAGACAGAAACTTGATCGGGAGATGGAAGGTATTTCAGATATTCAATAAAGTTTTGTTGATAAGTTCTTTCATATAGACTAACTTTGATTATCTCCAAAAAATAGTGACCATCACAAACACAAGTGGAGAGATTATCTACTAAAATAGTGACCATCACAAACACAAGTGGAGAGATTATCTACTAAAATAGTGACCATCACAAACAGTAGTGGAGATATTATCTACTAAAACAGTGACCATCACAAACAGTAGTGAAGAGATTATATCCAAAAATAGTGACCATCACAAACACTAGTGAAGAGATTATATCCAAAAATAGTGACCATCACAAACAGTAGTGAAGAGATTATATCCAAAAATAGTGACCATCACAAACACTAGTGAAGAGATTATCTACAAAAATAGTGACCATCACAAACACTAGTGAAGAGATTATATCCAAAAATAGTGACCATCACAAACAGTAGTGAAGAGATTATATCCAAAAATAGTGACCATCACAAACAGTAGTGGAGAGATTATATCCAAAAATAGTGACCATCACAAACACTAGTGAAGAGATTATATCCAAAAATAGTGACCATCACAAACACTAGTGAAGAGATTATATCCAAAAATAGTGACCATCACAAACAGTAGTGAAGAGATTATATCCAAAAATAGTGACCATCACAAACACTAGTGAAGAGATTATCTACAAAAATAGTGACCATCACTAGTGAAGAGATTATATCCACTCACAAACAGTAGTGAAGAGATTATCTCCAAAAATAGTGACCATCACAAACAGTAGTGGAGAGATTATCTCCAAAAATAGTGACCATCACAAACAGTAGTGAAGAGATTATCTCCAAAAATAGTGACCATCACAAACAGTAGTGGAGAGATTATATCCAAAAATAGTGACCATCACAAACACTAGTGAAGAGATTATATCCAAAAATAGTGACCATCACAAACAGTAGTGAAGAGATTATATCCAAAAATAGTGACCATCACAAACAGTAGTGGAGAGATTATATCCAAAAATAGTGACCATCACAAACACTAGTGAAGAGATTATCTACAAAAATAGTGACCATCACAAACAGTAGTGGAGAGATTATCTCCAAAAATAGTGACCATCACAAACACTAGTGAAGAGATTATCTACAAAAATAGTGACCATCACAAACAGTAGTGGAGAGATTATCTCCAAAAATAGTGACCATCACAAACGCTAGTGGAGAGATTATCTCCAAAAATAGTGACCATCACAAACAGTAGTGGAGAGATTATCTACAAAAATAGTGACTATCACAAACACTAGTGAAGAGATTATATCCAAAAATAGTGACCATCACAAACAGTAGTGGAGAGATTATCTACAAAAATAGTGACCATCACAAACAGTAGTGGAGAGATTATCTACAAAAATAGTGACCATCACAAACACTAGTGGAGAGATTATCTCCAAAAATAGTGACCATCACAAACAGTAGTGGAGAGATTATCTCCAAAAATAGTGACCACCACAAACACAAGTGAAGGGATTATCTCCAAAAATAGTTACTCCTTGAACAGTAGTGGAGAGATCTGTTTTAAATTTTCAATACAAGTATGTACTAGGTTTTTCTTTGACTGAAATAACGCATATTACATTTTAGAAGTTGTCAGAAAGACTTGAGGGATATCTTTGAATTACAATTATATGTTATTACTTCAGTCTCTCATGAAATACTGATGTATCTTTGAGATATATGCTGGCTTCTGTTGGTACTACATATTCAATACAATTAAGGACTAAATGTTTATATATGAAATATGGTCCATTTTTGGTCATATAGCCTGAATGGTCAGGATCACTTATTACTATCACAATCTATCTGTTGTTGTGCACTATATGGTGTCTGTAAACTTTTTAACATTTTCTCCATACCTCAATCAAATCCACTGAATTGATTTTAGTGAAATTTCGCTAAAAGCTTCAGTGGCATTAAATGAATCTAAGTTGTAAATTATATGGTCCCCGCCCCTCTTGGCCTTGAAGGGCAGGGTCAAACCTGGTCAAATTAGCTGAAATTTCAACAATCTTCTTCTTCAGACCCAAAATATCAGAATCTTTTGGTCTCTTGAAGTGGGAAAGTCTTCAAGTGCTTTATCACATCTGAAATTGATAAACCTGAGGCATCTCGTTTCCCCCCTGGAAGGGAGTGAAGTTTACTATAGATCATATGAAAAAATTATGTTTTTGGCTATATTTTGTTTTTTATTCTGTTGAAATCCAACTGCATGAAATTATCAGGATAGATGTCAATGTGATGAGATAGAGGACATTTAATAGTGTCTTCAGTAATAACGAAAAATATTTCCCAACTGTGTCAAATATTATAGTATCTTTCACGAATGCACAGCACATTATGTGCTGTATATAAACTTTTCATATTTTGAAAAACTTCTGCTCAAGGTCCACCTGTGGGATTAAGCTGAAACTTAAATGATCCTAAAATGGTACATGTACTAAAGACCAAGTGTTCCTTTTTTGGGTCAGTTCAAAATTCACTTAAAATCCAGCCATGACCACCATAATCTACTTGAGTTCCACTGATGCCATTGAGGTGAAAATTGGCTTGGGTTGTAAGGAAGGCCTTCTGGAAAGTTCAATATGGCAAACATGCATAGCAGCCATTTTTATTCAGCTGAAATTTGTCTAAAATCATCTAAAGATAGTATTTACCAAATGTTGTTGTTTTTCAGATCAGTCCAAAATCCAATATGGCTGCTATCTTTCTTATGTTCCCGTGGTGCATTTGAGCTGAAATTTTTGTGAATGTTGAGAAACATGATTGAGGAGTGTTTTTAGCCCTTACAGCTAAAGTGTTCCAAACTATTTTAATCATTTAGTAACTGTTCCTACTACTTCTACTGCTGTTTTATGTATGTGTGTCTCCATAGTCTGATGACTGTTAAGCCTCATGGGCCTCTCTTTTTAGGTCATCTGACCTGAAGGGTCGAGATGACCTATAGCCGTCGTGCTTCGGCCGTCGTCGTGCGCCATCCGCTGTGTGTCATCCATAAACTTTTCATTCAAAAAACTTCTTCTCAAATACTGGAAGGCCTAGGGGGCTAATACTTGGCCCATAGCATCCTGGCATAGAGCCCTACAAAGTTTGTTCAAATTAATGACCTTGACCCACTTTCAAGGTCACAGGGGTCAAATATGTTAAAATATACAAACGACTTCTTCTCAATAAGCAAAAGTCCATGAGTGCTGATATTGGGCCTGTAGGATGCTTGGAGGAAAGGCTACCAAGATTGTTCAAATGAATGACCTTGACCCATTTTCAAGGTCACAGGGGTCAAATATGTTAAAATATACAAACAACTTCTTCTCAACAACCAAAAGGCTCAGAATGCTGATATTGGGTCTGTAGCATGCTGGGATGAAGGGCTACCAAGTTTGTTCAAATAAATGACCTTGACCCACTTTCAAGGTCACAGGGGTCACATATATCAAAATATACAAACGACTTCTTCTCAATAAGCAAAAGTCAAAGAGTGCTGATAATGGACCTGTAGGATGCATGGATGACATGCTACCAAGTTTGTTCAAATGAATGACCTTGACCCACTTTCTAGGTCACAGGGGTCAAATATGTTGAAATATACAAACAACTTCTCTTCAATAAGCAAAAGTCCAAGAGTGCTGATAATGGACCTGTAGGATGCTGGGATGACATGCTACCAAATTTGTTCAAATGAATGACCTTGACCCACTTTCAAGGTCACAAGGGTTAAATATGTTAAAATACGCAATTGACTTCTCAATAACCAAAATGATTAGAGTGCTGATATTGGGCCTGTAGGATGCTTTGAGGAAGGGCTAGCAAATGTGTTCAAGTGAATGACCTTGACACACTTTCAAGATCACAGGGTTCAAATATGTTAAAATCTGTAAACGACTTCTTCTCAGTAACCAAAAGGCTCAGAGTGCTGATGTTGGGGAAGGGCTACCAAGTTTATTCAAATGAATAAAGCCCACTGTTTTAGCGGCAGACTCAATTTTGTTCGAGTTTGGCTTGCTTTTTGTCAGATGACCGTTAAGGCCCATGGGTCTCTTGTTTTATTATTATTTAATGAAATTGTATCAAGTGTTGTAACATGACATTTTTTTTTGCTACAGAGTTACAGAGAAAGGTACGAGAATTTGAAGCAAAAAAAGCGCTACTGAAAAGGAAGTCTGAGTGTTTTGAGCAGTTACTGGATATTACAGCTCCAAAGACAGAATCAGTTTGGGGAGAAGGATCAGGTTCTCCATCTGAGTATCGATCTCCATCTACATATAAAAGAGCTGGTATCAGTCAGACTGAAAATGAACCTGGACAACTGAGTGTGGTGTTTCCTCCACAGCAGATGTCCTCTGTACTCAACACAGACATCACAAATATGTCTGCAAATACTGTTTTAGCAGAGGAGTCTGCCACTGAGGACAGCGGCACTCACTTCATAGTCAACATCAATGAGTCTGCTACATCAGCCAATAGTTATCCAGAAGATCTCTCTAAATCTGCCTCACAAAGTGCAGTGCCTAGTAATACCGACACGGCCATGGATTATATCATTACGTCTGCAGAGGACCTGTCAAAGTCGGCTATATCTGGTGAGTCAGCAGAGGCCGCAAATGGAGAAAGCGAGAAGACAAAGTACGCAGTAATGAAAGAACCTTCCACTGACGTGCAAGGGGATGGTGACCCAAATGATGAGGCAAAATTCACAGGCATTAAGCTGAAAGTCCGCAGAGGACGTAAACGCAAACCAAGGGAAATCCCAAGAACAGATCCTTCAGAAGAATATGTCATTAAGATGGAACAAGCAATGACAGAGGAAGGAGAAACAGCTCTGAATTGTGTGACAGGGTCCAATGATTCTGTTTGTGATTATTCTAATGATTATGAGGAAGGCAATAGTACAGACATTGCAAAAGACATAGAACCAGAAAAATCAGGAAACATTGAAGGCAAGACTGATCCAGGGTCACAGGAAGAGGACACGTCCACTCTTCATGAGGAACAGAAGATCTCTGAGGGAGACGGGGAGGATTTGACAAACGGGACCAGTGTTAGACAAGACAATGAACAAATCACCCAAAGCCCATGCAAAATCAGTTTTGATTTCACTGGTATCAAAGTGAGTCGTAGAGGGAGAAAAAGGAAATCCAGAGAGTACACAACAGAGGAATCAGAAAGACTAGTTACGTCATAATACCTTGTGAGGTCCAAGAACAGGAAATCACTGCTGGACACAATCCTTTGGTCTGATGATAAGACAGCACGCTGGTCCTGTCCAAAGCTAAGCTGATTAGACCAGATAACTTGAATGTTGAATTAAACAAGCCTCACAAAATTTTCACAGTGACGTAAAATTGTGAAAGTGTCTTAAATGTTTCAAGACCCTCTCAGAAGTGGCAGTAGCAAGTGAGATATAATGTTTTTAATCTTATGTCATATGCATATCAGTGCTCCAGATAACTTTTTGACATGTGGGGTTTTCACTCCTACCTTTATGAATTGAGGGGTTTTTTCACCCCTGCCTTCATCAAGTGTATGGGTTTTTCCATATTAGGGTAACACTGAATTTGTAAACATTTTTGACAGCGCCATATTTGCTATGCGACTGGTTTATAATCACGATCAAGAAAGCGCTTGTTACGAGTTTCGTTTACTTGATAAGTGTCTGTTTGACTTAGATTATTGAGTTTTCTAACTACGTAATATTGGAGCCGGACATTGACGCAGAGTCCGGATTTCGCACGGGTTAATGACGCAAATCTGATTTTTTTCCTAGCGTGAAATTAGAAATATTGTGCGTGAAAACGCATTCACGCAGGCTATCTGGAGCACTGCATATAACAGATTTCAATGAGATTGACAAACAAGGCTTATGAAGGTAGAGAATAGAATTACATCAATCAAATCATTGAAATACATTTGCTAATTATCTAACAGTAGTCCCATGTTGGATAATAAGTCCATCCTTATGTAATTCAGTCATGTAGAAATGCTAACACAAATTATGTCATTGTCTTGTAGTAAGCCCACTCTCTAACTCCGAGTCAGTTTAGCTGTAAAGCTCTGGGGCTTGTTGGTGAGTGATGACAGTGTTACATTATATTTCACCTGGTAACACAGTTCATGTTGTAAATTCTCTAGAAATGATTACAGTGGAATATTGATTTATTTGATACATTTTTCACTTCAATGAATTTCTCTAACATACTAACAAACTCCCATTCTATTCCTCAAAAGTATCTGTTTTCAATACTGAAAAAAAAGAGCATGGAATTTGTGTCATGTAATGCACATCTAAATGCTATTGTATCAACTTCTATTTCACATTTAGAGTTCAGAAAGCAAGTCCAAACAAATTTAAACGAGAAAAAAAATGAATAAATAACCCTTTTTATCTCCTAAGCAAAGTTACTTGTAAATATGTAAGTTTTTATTTATGTCAATCATGATGTCATCTGGGCTTGATTCATGTCTTTTCTCTACATTGGGAAATTGGAAACTGTGGTTAGCAAGTATGTGACATTGTTATATATTTCAGAACATTTTCTTAGGTTGGTAAAGTCAATAGAATAGAAAGTCTTATAACACAACCAATAGAAGTCCTGAACTGGGACAGGACAGGAGGGGGGCAAAGACTTTAACATGTCTATGTCCAAGTGTTAAACAAAATGTATCAGAATTGACTACAGTACATTGTTACAATCTTGTTTATTTTTCATTACCATATCACCACACTATTATCTACCTTAGTGTACATAGGATTATTGTACAGTCAAGAAATATTTTTGATTCCTTTTCATCTTGTACACTACACACGTCAGTGCTAGTAAGCTTCACACAGGTCGTTCCTGTGGTGAAGGTGAAAAATCAAATCTTCAATAGGTTATGTAATGAGAACTTTTATTCCATTGTTTTATCATTCTTGATGTCACAATTGGTATAAAGTCATAGTTTCACATAATCCAAAATAGGACCAGGATGTAATCACTAGGAAGAGAATTGTTATATTTACTTTCTTGGCAATATTAAAAAGTCTGTGAAGTTTTATTTAAAAGTAACAAATCAATGAAATAATGCATTCCAATTTGCAATCAAAGAAAAAAAACCCTACAAAACAACTTGTGGTATAAACGTAAGGAAACACAAACATCACATTTACATTTTGAAAACATTGTATTATATCCATGCTATAGTGAATACCTCTGGATGAATGGACGTGTTCTGGCAATGAATTTCTTTATTGAATTATGATTGGAGTGTTTCCAGATGATTTTCCGTTGGCACTTTTCTGTTTTGTTTGTTTGACATATTTGTAAAGGAATGTGTTGTCATTAATCGAATGTCTAACATTAGAACAGATCATTAGTTTTCATCAATATGATATACTTCCTTGATATTATTCATTAAGGCTGTATAAAGCACTATCACTATTTTGAATGTCTGAAGAAATTTTTGATATTACAAATTCATGGCAGGAAAAAACGGTCAGAGTTTGTATGATTATGATGTTATGCAAAAAGAATCTCATTTTTCTAGTTTCATTAGTTTGTTTTTTTCTGAAATTCATTGAACCCAATTCAGTTAAATCTGTATAATAATCCATCACTTAAAATAAGGTTAGTATACATATTTTTTCTCAAGAAAACAAAAGAAAAAAATGCATTTTCTTGAAAATGGTAGTAGATTTTAAGCAAGCAAGTATACTAAGGTATTTTTTTTCTTTACAAAATTGTGTATTAATTAATTGAAATCCAATTTTAGCACCTGAAATCCATGATTATTCAATGTGTTGAAAGGTTTATTGACAAGATTTTGTTATAGTATTATAAATTTATATTAGAGTTGATATATCTTATTAGGGGAGTCAAAGGCCAAGACGTTTTTTTGGTTTTTTTGGCTTATATCTTTAGTATCAATTAACAGGAATAATCTGGATGCCATCACAGCTGGCAACTACAATGGTGACTACTTATTCTGAACCAATGATTTCTAAGTAATATTATCAATGACTGTCCATTCAATGTCATCACTGTAGCACATTAGGGATTTTAATCAAAGTAAGGTTGATTAGGTGCTAAGGTCAACCCCATCACACCCTATTTGCATGGAAAACGGGTTTTCATGTTTTTTAAACAATTTTCTAGTTGATGTGTAAAATGGTTTTGAAGAACTTCATCCTGCAGGTAAGTGCTTGTTGACTCCATAAGCTGTATATACATGATTTCGTAATTCAATATATTTTGGAGGACATTTTGACATGCGGGAAATGTAACATATCTGACATGTCACCAATAGCTGTCATGTCAACTTTTGGATACATGTATTTTCTAATTCTGCTGAAATTATTAGTACATATACCTTGGTTCAAACTCAAAGGGAAAAAGTTTAAACTCATCTTTTTTTTTCAGATTTTTTTTGTAAACTTTACATGACAAGGACTTTGTGGAATGAAGAAGAATTTGCTAAATCTGATATGAAACTACTAAATGTGCTAAAATTTGTTAATTTTTTTCTGGTTGTTTATCTTCCATACAAACCAGTGTAAATACAAACTTGTTTTTCCATACAAGCTAGAAAGGGCCAGAATATATTGAACAGCCTGTGTTTCCCAAGCTGAGTTTCAACTACAGGGTACTTTTCTGATAAAGCTGGTGTTTAATTTGACTTACAAACCTGATAATACAACAGTAATGCTCATTGTGTGAGAACAGGATATCCTTTAATTTAAAACTCCTGTAAGTTAAACTAGTTTTAGACACATTTTATAATCAACATCTATCAATGGATAGAACAGTAAAAAATGTATATTTTGCAATGTGCTGGGCACTTGCTTAGTTTCCCCCATAAAGACGTGGAATACTGAATATCAAAATGTCGATAAACTGATAGAATACTTGTACCTATTGCTTGTTTTGTGTTTCTATAACTAATGCAATCTTGTGCTTTTATTGTTTGAAATGTGACTTTCAGAAAACTTGTCGGTATACTTTTGGAAGTCCAACAATATCAATGTTGTATTGCAATGAAATAATTCATGAAATCATGTAATGTTGTGTTGTATTTACAAAGGTCTGCTGTATCAGGTGTGTGTATTTTGGTTTTCTAAATATTGAAAGCTCAGTGGCGATTCACAACCAATCACTTCTCAAATTGTCTCCTTCATTTAAAAGGAAATCAATGGTTTTTTCTGTCAGTTGATTACACTTTCAGTATCATCGTATGTCTTAAACCATACTTTTCCTCATGTTTGACAGGGACGAATGGAGGCATACTGAAAGATACTGGCTCTGACTGAAATATTATTGAGACTGGAATTTCAGGAATAACAATTGGTTAAAACTTTGTTAGTGTTTCATACAGCAATAAGGTTTTCACTTAAATTTTGCTCCGATTTTGTAAGAATTTTTGTATTATTAAATTTTCTATTTTTCTTACATGGATATATGTACATTCTCATGGATTTTTGACCTTTGTGAAGATCAATCTCATTAGGATATATCACTGTATGATACTCTTTTGTCCCATTGGTTGTTTATGTGCAAAATTATCATTAGAATTACCTACAAGTCGCTCAACAACTGCAGCATTAAGTGAGGTACACCATTTATCTCAACACTGTAAAACAAATTTTCATGTAACTGTACACCTTCCATCACAGTAGTAACTCTTCATGTAACTGTACTGTACACCTTCCATCACAGTAGTAGCTCTTTATGTGTCTGTACTGTACACCTTCCATCACAGTTGTAGCTCTTTATGTGTCTGTACTGTACACCTTCCATCACAGTAGTAGCTCTTTATGTGTCTATAGGACTCCTTCCATCACAGTTGTAGCTCTTTATGTGTCTGTACTGTACACCTTCCATCACAGTTGTAGCTCTTTATGTGTCTATAGGACTCCTTCCATCACAGTTGTAGCTCTTTATGTGTCTATAGGACTCCTTCCATCACAGTTGTAGCTCTTTATGTGTCTGTACTGTACACCTTCCATCACAGTAGTAGCTCTTTATGTGTCTATAGGACTCCTTCCATCACAGTTGTAGCTCTTTATGTGTCTGTACTGTACACCTTCCATCACAGTTGTAGCTCTTTATGTGTCTATAGGACTCCTTCCATCACAGTTGTAGCTCTTTATGTGTCTGTACTGTACACCTTCCATCACAGTTGTAGCTCTTTATGTGTCTATAGGACTCCTTCCATCACAGTTGTAGCTCTTTATGTGTCTATAGGACTCCTTCCATCACAGTTGTAGCTCTTTATGTGTCTATAGGACTCCTTCCATCACAGTAGTAGCTCTTTATGTGTCTATAGGACTCCTTCCATCACAGTTGTAGCTCTTTATGTGTCTATAGGACTCCTTCCATCACAGTTGTAGCTCTTTATGTGTCTATAGGACTCCTTCCATCACAGTTGTAGCTCTTTATGTGTCTGTACTGTACACCTTCCATCACAGTTGTAGCTCTTTATGTGTCTATAGGACTCCTTCCATCACAGTTGTAGCTCTTTATGTGTCTGTACTGTACACCTTCCATCACAGTTGTAGCTCTTTATGTGTCTATAGGACTCCTTCCATCACAGTTGTAGCTCTTTATGTGTCTGTACTGTACACCTTCCATCACAGTTGTAGCTCTTTATGTGTCTATAGGACTCCATCCATCACAGTTGTAGCTCTTTATGTGTCTATAGGACTCCTTCCATCACAGTTGTAGCTCTTTATGTGTCTGTACTGTACACCTTCCATCACAGTTGTAGCTCTTTATGTGTCTATAGGACTCCTTCCATCACAGTTGTAGCTCTTTATGTGTCTGTACTGTACACCTTCCATCACAGTTGTAGCTCTTTATGTGTCTGTACTGTACACCTTCCATCACAGTTGTAGCTCTTTATGTGTCTGTACTGTACACCTTCCATCACAGTTGTAGCTCTTTATGTGTCTATAGGACTCCTTCCATCACAGTTGTAGCTCTTTATGTGTCTGTACTGTACACCTTCCATCACAGTTGTA
The DNA here is from genome assembly GCF_031769215.1 of Ylistrum balloti. NCBI lineage: Eukaryota > Metazoa > Mollusca > Bivalvia > Pectinida > Pectinidae > Ylistrum > Ylistrum balloti. The sequence goes on from NW_026781905.1 coordinate 376,800, forward strand.
GCTCTTTATGTGTCTATAGGACTCCTTCCATCACAGTTGTAGCTCTTTATGTGTCTGTACTGTACACCTTCCATCACAGTTGTAGCTCTTTATGTGTCTATAGGACTCCTTCCATCACAGTTGTAGCTCTTTATGTGTCTATAGGATTCCTTCCATCAGTTTCATTAGAATATTTTTCCCTAATGACAGATCCTTTTGTTTTAATGTAATCTGTTAGGAACTCATCTGACTGTCAACAAGTACCTTGTTTAATAAATCTGTGTATGCCTCCTAATGGCATGGTTACAAAAGGACTTTCTGAGAACAGATATCATGTTTTCAACACATGATCTATTTTCATTTTGAAATACTCATTTTAGCTAAGCTTTCTGAATCATGGTCCTAATTAATGGTTTCTAATTTGAAGTCTTTTCATCAGTCTTTAGCCCTAACTGTCAGTGAAATTTCCAATTGGCTTACCTGATAGGTGTTACAAGTAAGTCAAAACATTCTGAATTTGTATCACTTGGCTTGTATGAACAGCAGCCATTTCCTTCTCAAATTGTATCTAGCAGGATAGGTGTTAATTCATTGTACAGGAAGTCAGTTATCTGAAGAACTGATTGTTTAATATCATTTACAACCGTCTGTTGGAAGTTTTATTTCAAAGTATAACACATTACACACTTGATATCAATAAGCATTAGATGTTGATGTGTCTGACACTGAGTGACCAATGATATAGTGAGTTACCATCCACATCTGTCTTACTGCAAACATACAGATTAAATGTCATGGCACTGTTTAACACTGTCACTGTTCACAGAGGGTTATATAGATAGATATATTGAAGACAATAACATAACTGCACCAGAAAGGTTGGGAGGCATCATTAGACAACCAGTCTTCTAGTAATTTAATTCCGATCTCTTATTTCACATCTGCACTGTACAGTTACAGGATGCTGTTTTCATGTTTCTTCGTGGTGGAATCTTTCACTGAGAATGATAAGGAGTAAGACTCACTAGACTTGTGTAGATATACAAGTCAGACCATTACACTAATGTTTGGAACACTTTGTGTGTCAGTGGTATGTGTGATTTCTTTTTACATGAGTCATTATTATTGTATTCTATTATGAAATCCTATATACATTTGTATTTAATATGCTTTTGGTATAAGATAATAAAACATTATTTTGGATGTTTTGTTTGTTTTTTCATTATTTATTTTTGCATAATTTTAGCTGAACAAAGTGTTTTTCTGATCATAGATGATTTTTTCTTCCTTAAATACAATGTACCTTATGGATTTTAGGAGTTTGGTGCACAATCAAGGGTTACCAAGTTTGTTCAAGTGAACGATTTTGACCCACTCTCAAGGTCATAAGTCAAATGTGTTAAAATATTTAAAGAACTTTCTTCCATAAACGAAGAGGCAAAGTATCAAGAAATAAAGCCAGTAGCAGGCTGAGATACAGTACTGCCAATTTTAATCATATGGATGACCCTGACCCACTTTCTAGGACACAAAGGTCAGATGTCTTCAAGCCAATTCAACACTAACCAATAAGCGCGTGTGTGCCAGTAGGTACATGCAAGTACAGTTTAGTGTAGACTATTCTCTACACCCTAGCTCACTTCTAGTGCACGATTAAAAGACTTTTAGTTCACCAGTAAAAACCTTCTAGTTCACCAGTAATAAACTTCTAATTCACCAGTAAAAGACTTCTAGTTCACCAGTAAAACATTTCTAGTTCACGAGTAAAAGACTTCTAGTTCACGAGTAAAAGACCTCTAGTTCACGAGTAAAAGACTTCTAGTTCACCAGTAAAAGACTTCTAGTTCACCAATAAAACACTTCTAGCTCACAAGAAGAAGACTACAGGTAAACTAGAAGTGCACTAGAGTCCACACAGGTGATGTGAAAAACATATCCGATATACAATGGGTAAAGATCTGTATCACGTCGGGATGAAGGACAGTATTTTCATTCAAATTAATGTCCCTCACCAACATTCAAGATAGCTGGTATAAAATGGGTTTAAACCTTTAAAATGACTACCATAACGAAAACGTACATGATCATATTTGGCAAGCATCGTACCGGGATGAAGGGCTATCAAATTTATTCATATGAATGACCTTGGTCCTGTTTCAAGGTCAAATGCGCGTCATTTAAAGTATAAAAAAAATACAGTTTTCACACAGCATAAATAAAAAAAAACACTGAAAAACTCCATACATCTCATTTGGTTGTCTATTTTGACAGCGGGGGACATCCATTTAGTTTCATACCAAATCAATTTATGATACAAGAGAAAAGTTATCGATGATGTTGTCAACAAATTTAGTAGTCCAAGTCAGAATAAATAAAATCGAGGTCTATAAAATAAAGGAAATGTTAGCATTTATTTCCTAATCGCTTAAACGAGCACAAATAATGAACCAAGAATGGCTGCATCGAAAACTAGACACACCAGGAGGAAATACAATCCTTTCTTGAATTCACCTCTTCGCCTTTGGGATAAACGGTACAGCAAGTCTGATATACACATTGTGGACGGACCCTTTCATACGAATTGATTAATTCACTAAAGCGTGTTTCTTGTTTTGTTTTGTTTTGTTTTTTTTGTTTTGTTTTGTTTTTTTTTCAATTTTCTTTAAATTGTACAAGATTTTAAGAAGACAAACGGCGACATATCCACATATAGCAATGTGTGACGTCATCAACTTCTTTTTTTGTTACGTCTCGGAGAAAGATTCAATCGTACTGAAATGGTACTTTGACACAATATTTAAGTTCATCTTACCAATGAATGAATGAAATTGATCCCGTCAAGTGTATGTCTCGATTCGACAAGGGTTTTTTAGGAACTGTGTGGCCATTACAATAAAATAACCGGAACTGTGATGGAGTAAGGGTGTTGACGTAGTTCAGATCGGTGGGACTTTTTTTTCTAATTTATGGATCATTCCTAATTTTTTTTCTTGTTTATTTGTGGATTTTGGTGTTTTGTGACAATATATTTGTTACCTCTCTTGGAAATTTGTATGAAAACTATGTTTCATACCAGTATTTGGAACTTTTCTTTACTCGTTCCCAAACAAAGGATATATCCAATACAGGACTTAGCACGGACCAGGTGCTCGCCAAGGCTCGTCCGAGTGAGGTAAGTGAGACCACAATGTCTCACGACCAAGCCGTAACTTATACCACTCCTGTTCAAAGTGTTGGTATCAAGAGACTTTCTTTTGTCTCATCACCTGATATAAATGATGAATCTGTGGCCAAAAAACATCTTAATGTTACACCCCAATTTTGACAGTCTGACAGTAACGCAGGTTTTGCTCTAGCCATTGATTCTTCTGATCCCACTTTTATCAGCAGTCTTGTGGATGCCTTAATCGGACCTGTATCTAAGCTTGTCGCTTCAGTCATAACCAAGACTCTATCTACCCAGTTTGCGCCACAAATTGAAGATGCTCTAAAAATGTCATCAGTGACAAATCATGTTTCAAATCTACACTTAATTCCTGTGTAAAAGAAAATATCGGGCCAGTTATTAATGAAAACTTAACTTTATTACAAAACACAGTTGAAATCCAGAGACATTCATGATAAAATCCAACAGCTTGAAAGTCAGTTATACTCCCACAGTAATATACTGGACGAGCATGAACAGTATTCACGGAGAACTTGTCTAAAGTTTCTCAATGTTCCTGTGCCCCAAGGGCAAGACGCCCGTACCTTCAATGCGCTAGGTGCTGTCCGAGATATCTGTGACCTACGATTAGGAATCCAGGTACAACAACATTCAGATGTCATCTGATAGGCCCTATCAGGAACGGGAATGCATCAGACGTCATCCGTTTCGTTCGTTACACTGACAAAGAAAATAAAATTGACTCCAAAAAGGAACTTAAAGGGTCGGGTATTATCATTGTCGAGTCTTTGACAAAATCGCGACAAACTATTGTTAATGAGCTAAACCGTCTTAGACATGACAAGAAACTGTTTTCCTTCTTGAGGAGAGACGGCAGGATCTTCGCAAAAAAAAAAAAAAAAAAAAAAAAAAAAAAAAAAAAAAAAAACAATGAATGCCCGAAAATCCTAATAAAAACAATCAACAATATAAATGCCTTAGTTCCAGACTATACATACTGGCCCAAGTAAAAAATTAAAAAAAAAAAAAAAAAAATAGAACTTTTCACTGTTGCATTATCTATGGATTATCGATTTAAACATGCATGCTAGTGATGATTGATTGTATGCTTCACATTTGTATCACTAATATCATACTGTATTTTTGGCATTATTTTCTGTTATCTCCATGGCTGTTTTTTTCAGTAAGGTGTGTTATACTTATTTTCTCCTTTTTTTGGAGTAAGGACGTGGAGTTGGACTGGACAATACACAATATACTACATTGTAACTAACGTGAACCGATATCTTCCCCTTTTATATTAGCGTGTTATCTTAGCGTTTTACTCTAGCAGGTCACCTAAGCGTGTTGCCTAAACGCGCTACTTTAGAGTGTTAGCAATCCACCCTCACATAGTGTACAAAGTAATGTGGTACAGTTAACATCTGTACACAGATTTAGTCCGCATACTGAATATTGATACTTACGAATTCCTTTTTTTCTAAACGCGTCTGTCCGTCCGTTAACTTTCCTGGCTAGTGCATATCTTTACGTCGAGGCTGTACGGTATTGCCGGTCAATTGTATCGATGGTTCAGTCGAAGTGGTTAGCCTTGTTTTGACCAACACGGAAGCTGAGCTGTCGATACAATCGATCGGTCATCCGGGAACTGACATTCAGTTTATATACTGTGCTGACGATAGTTCATTAGTATATTGTTTCTTACGCCTTAAGGTATCCCCATATTATGCATGTGTCCGCCCGTCCGTTAACTTTTCCTGGCTAGTGCATATTTAACATTGAGGCAGTGCGGTTTATATACCGTGCAGTGCTCCATCCTTATGCTGACGATAGTTCATTTGTATATTTGTTTTTTTACGAATTCCTTTTTAATGCGTGCGTGCGTCAATCCGTTCGTCCGTTAACTTTTCCTGGCTAGTGTATATTTTTACGTTGAGGCAGTGCGGTATTCGGTCAATTGTATCGATGGTTCAGTCGAAGTGGCTAGCGTTTTTTGACCAATACGGAAGCTGAGCTCTCGATACAACTGATCGGTCGACAGAGAACTGACCGATAAATCATATGTAAATACATAGCATACGGTACACAATGTTAAGTAAACAGTACGGCCGTGTACAATATATATGTATAAATGTATAATCTATGGTGCATACAAGTTTAAGCACTGTACAATATGTGAAACTACTTGACTAGTAAGTGTTTAATAACGGTTGTTTTTGTATGTGTACTGAGCAAATATACGGGTGTGAGTGTTGTTCGTAAGTGTGTATGTGAGTTTATGCGTGTGTGTGATGCACGTGTATGTAAGCTATGTAGTGTTACATATATATGTCTGTATGTGTATGTGTGTTGTGTATATTTACAGATTTGCGTGTATGTTTTGGATATGTTTGGGAGTGCGTATGTTATGCATGTGTATGCGTGTATGTGCTGTGAATGTAAGTGCGCGTATGCGCTGTTATGTGTGAGAGTGCGTGAGTATGCGCGTGTGTGAGGGTGTGTGTGTGAGTGCGTTGAGTATATATATGTATGTATATTTATATACGCACTAAGGTATTGACGAGTGTTTTGGATGTATTATAGCTTGTACGTGTGTACATGCCCTATATGTACAATATACTTGATTATTTCATGTACTTGTTGCTTAGAGTGTGCTTCGTTATACAGGGTTGTACATTAATATATGTAATTATAAGTGTGTATGTATATACTGTATATTGAAATAATTATACATTGAAATGGTCAACATCTTTTTTTTGCCAAATCTTCTTGCTGTATTTGATCCTCTATCGCTATATCAATTAATAACATTATTATTCCTGCCTGAACTGTGTTTTAGATTTATACTAAAACTCGATATGTCGATTATCCTATTGCTTCACGTGAGTGTGATTATCCGGCTTATTGCCTTTCTTACATGTATTTTTTCATTTTTGTATGCTCATACCAAGGCTTATTTTGTTCTTTTCTTCTCACTTACGCAGATAAACAAAACCTTTTGCTGGTTTGCACAATGTCTACTATGTATGATACCGTTTCGCTATTTTGTAAACTTACGTCTCGGTTTATTTGATAATGGGTAATTCTTACATTTGTCACAGAATAGCGATCGGTATCTTCTGTTCAAAGGTCTACGGTAAATGCGTTATGAAATCACTTCTTTTTTTATCATTAAATCTCAGGTTAGTTTTAAGCATGTTCGACTGTGGTCGTCTTTATCTTTCTTGGTCAATTTATAGTTTAAATAAATTAATGCTCTCCTGTTTTCAAAATTTTGAATTTTCAGTAATCTTGTTGCTACTTTTATTGCAACATATGGACAAGTGGTCACTATTAGACCTAATGATAAATCTTGGAAGACCCCTAAATTAAGGAAATATTTGAGAATTCGTGATAGGTTACATAAAATCGCGAGGTCAACCAAGCTTCTTTCGGATGTTAATATATTAAAGTCTCAACGAAATAAGGTTAACAACATGAAAAAACACGCCCGTTTATTATTTTATAAGAATGTCCATGGTATAATTGACGACTTTGTGTCTTCTGATCCAAAATCTTAATGGAGACTTATTAAAAGGTTACTGAATTCAACTGGAACTTCACAATCTATTCCTTCTCTTGTAGATCCTTATCTAATGATGTTGTTACTAATGATGAAGACAAAGCTAACTTATTAAATGACTATTTTCGTAATATTACACAAGTCGATTATAGAAACACTGCACTTCCTGTAGTTGAGTATAAAACCAACAAAACGTTTAGTTCTGTAAGAGTAAATAGAAATGAAATCTGATATGTTTTACAGATTATGAAGCTCGGAAAGGCCTTGGGTGAGGATGGAATCAGTCATCATATGATAAGAAATACATCACAAACTGTTTGTATTCCACTTGAAATTATTTTTAACGTCTTTATCGTCAGGTATATTTCCAGCCAATTGGAAAGGAGCAAAAGTTATGCCACTGTTTAAGAAAGGTGACAGGCATTCTCCCTCTAACTATAGACCGATTTCTCTTCTATCTACTGTTGGAAAAATCTTTGAGCGTGTTATTTTCAAACATCTACATAATTATTTCGTAGAAAATTCATTGTTTTATAAACACCAGTCTGGCTTTATGCATGCGCATTCTACTGTATATCAGCTCATTGAAATTTATCACAATATTTGTATTGCTCCTGAAGAGAAACAACATGTATGTATGGTCTTCTGTGATATTTCCAAAGCTGTAGTTATACCCTAAAGGGTACAGTGAAACAGACTATAGATGTAAGCATTTTGCGATACGGACTATAGCCAGCCTCGTGCGAATTGTTTCTGGCTTCCAGGTAAACAATACAGTTTAGTTGTTCGTTATGAAGTGTTCTGTGACTTCTACCAGTATCTAGTGAGTGTCAACCCACATAACAAAAGCATTCGATCGTGTTTGGCATAAAGGTTTGATGGTAAAATTAAAATCGTACGGACTTTGTGGTGAGCTATTTACGTGGCTAGAAAACTATGTATCTAACAGACAGCAGAAAGTTTTCCTAAATAGTGTTTATTCTCAATTAGATTCAAACTCAGCAGGGGTTCCTCAAGGTTCCATTCTTGGACCACTTTTGTTTTTTCTATACATAAATGATATTGCCGATGTCCTTGAATTATCTGCTCGTCTTTTTGCAGATGACACTTCTTTATTAAAGTCTTCCTCATCATGACTCGAAATCCAAACTGTCTTAAATAGGGATCTTGATTCTTTAAACTTTTGGGCTAAAACTTGGTTGGTTACTTTCAATCCCGAAAAAAACTGAGGTAATATTTATTTCTTATTCGATTGATATAGATGATGATTTAGACCCGAAGATAGACGGGAAAGATTTGAATTTTACTGATCATCATAGGCACTTAATTCCAGCGCAAAATGGATGATCATATCAATGCTACATATATAGCTGTTATGAAGAAAATCAATGCCTCAAGAAGGTTGAAATATTTGTTAAATAGAAATAGTCTCTTAAAAATTTACAAAGCTTTTATTTTACCAATTTTATAGTATGCGTGTAAATTGTGGGACGGTTGCACTAATACTGAATCAGATAAATTAGAGAGACCCCAAAGAGAAGCTGCTCGTATTATAACTGGCCTTCCTTCTTAAGCACGTATAGAAGATTCACATTTTGAAACTGGATTAGATACACTTTCGAATCGTCGAAAATGAAGAAAACTTCAACTTTTATTTAAAACGCATAACAAGCTAACTCCAGATTATTTAAACGATCTCTTGCCACCTATTATTGCATATAATAACCGATACAATCGTAGACATAACAATGATTATAGAGTTCCTCTATTTGGGTTTTCTCTTACAAACCTCTCTTTTATACCTTCTACGCTTCCTAGCTGGAACTTGTTAAATTTCTCTGTACGGTCACTGCCTTCCATAAATTTGTTGAAAACCTCACTTACTTTAAATACACAACAATCCCCACCTATCTATTTTAGTTATGGTGAACGGAAGTTAAACATAATACATACTAAACTTAGACACAGTTGTAGTTCCCTTAAATACGATATTTATCGAGTAAATCTTGTCGAAAATCCAGTTTGCTAATGTGGACATGCCTTTGACTTCTTTGAGTGTCAAACTTTCAGAAATGAAAGACGCACTTTGTTTCATAATCTGGCTGAATTAGACGTAGATTTGAATTTAGAGCTTCTTTTGTTTGGTAGTATTGATCTTTCTGAGGACTTAAACTATTTTGTCTTTACACATGTGCAAAATTTCATTAAATCCTCCAAAGGTTTTATAAGATTCTTGTACATGTATTTACGTCTGCGTGCGAATGCTTCATGTGTATATTTTATGTTTCAGCCTATATCTTTATAAGCATGTATTTGAAAATGTATAATGGGAGAGGGCTCCAATAAGTTGTAATAACTTGTGCCTAATTCCCTTGTTCAAATTTATTTTGGCAATAAAATGTGTTTAAACTAAAAAACAATAAAATAACCAAAACTGTGTGTCACGGTTTATCGCCGTCATTCCTTCATGACCTCCTTCCACCTCGTCAATCCGACCTGCATAACCATAACACTAGAGACGCAGCGAACTTAGGTCCAGTTGCATGTAGAACACAGCTATACAGCTTTTCTTCCTTCGGCTGTAAATCTTTGGAATTTCCTACCTGTGCATGTTAAAGAAAACCCATCTCTTTGTACTCTGAAGAATTACTTAAATGGCCTTAATTCCAGTATTCCAGGATATTTCTATGTTGGTTCTAGACTAGGACAAATTTATCATTTCAGATTACGAATGCAATGTAGTTCACTTAAGGGTCACCTTTTCAGTAAAAATCTAGTGGATAGTCCTATATGTGATTGTGGTATGGGAAACGAAACAACCGAACATTTCTTTTTATCTTGTTCTAATCATAACAGATGTAGACATCTTTTTCTTTCTCATCTTCTTCCCATTGAATCTGTAGACGTCCTTCTTTTTTATCATTTGCAGAAAATAAAGCTATATTTGTTAGTGTCCAAACTTTCATATTAAAGACTAAACGATTTGAGCGTTAGGAAGAGTTACTGCCAACACTACTGTACTCCCATATACGCGAAACTTTTTACTTTCATGAGTTTTTGTATATCTGTATTAACTAATAGTACAGCAGTTTGTAGTACTACATGTATAATTAACAATTTATTAAGATACCCATATGTTACTATGGATGAACTTGCATTCCTTATCATATTGTATTTGTCGATCTTACATAATGTATACATACTATACTACTCATTCTACCACTTTCCTTACTTCATTTCACTCTCCTAAACTCTTTTCACTTTCCCTTTCCCAAATTCGATCAGTCGCTGCCTGCTTGTTACTTCTAAGGAGACAGATTAACATAAGTTTATAACTTCTTTCTGAATCCTTTTTGTATAACAAGCATTGAATGAAATGACACTGCCAAAATAAAATAAAGTTTAAAGCAACTGTGTGGATACCTAAATAAAATAACAGGAACTGTGTGGATATCACAATAAAATAACAGGAACTGTGTGGATATCACAATAAAATAACCAGAACTGTGTGGATATCACAATAAAATAACAGGAACTGTGTGGATATCACAATAAAATAACAGGAACTGTGTGGATATCACAATGAAATAACAGGAACTGTGTGGATATCACAATAAAATAACAGGAACTGTGTGGATATCACAATAAAATAACAGGAACTGTGTGGATATCACAATAAAATAACAGGAACTGTGTGGATATCACAATAAAATAACAGGAACTGTGTGGATATCACAATAAAATAACAGGAACTGTGTGGATATCACAATAAAATAACAGGAACTGTGTGGATATCACTGTGTGGATATCACAATAAAATAACAGGAACTGTGTGGATATCACAATAAAATAACAGGAACTGTGTGGATATCACAATAAAATAACAGGAACTGTGTGGATATCACAATAAAATAACAGGAACTGTGTGGATATCACAATAAAATAACCAGAACTGTGTGGATATCACAATAAAATAACAGGATCTGTGTGGATATCACAATAAAATAACAGGAACTGTGTGGATATCACAATAAAATAACAGGAACTGTGTGGATATCACAATAAAATAACAGGAACTGTGTGGATATCACAATAAAATAACAGGAACTGTGTGGATATCACAATAAAATAACAGGAACTGTGTGGATATCACAATAAAATAACAGGAACTGTGTGGATATCACAATAAAATAACAGGAACTGTGTGGATATCACAATAAAATAACAGGAACTGTGTGGATATCACAATAAAATAAAACTGTGTAATCACAATAAAATAACAGGAACTGTGTGGATATCACAATAAAATAACAGGAACTGTGTGGATATCACAATAAAACTGTGTAACAGGAACTGTGTGGATATCACAATAAAATAACAGGAACTGTGTGGATATCACAATAAAATAACAGGAACTGTGTGGATATCACAATAAAATAACAGGAACTGTGTGTGGATATCACAATAAAATAACAGGAACTGTGTGGATATCACAATAAAATAACAGGAACTGTGTGGATATCACAATAAAATAACAGGAACTGTGTGGATATCACAATAAAATAACAGGATCTGTGTGGATATCACAATAAAATAACAGGAACTGTGTGGATATCACAATAAAATAACCAGAACTGTGTGGATATCACAATAAAATAACAGGAACTGTGTGGATATCACAATAAAATAACAGGAACTGTGTGGATATCACAATAAAATAACAGGAACTGTGTGGATATCACAATAAAATAACAGGAACTGTGTGGATATCACAATAAAATAACAGGAACTGTGTGGATATCACAATAAAATAACAGGAACTGTGTGGATATCACAATAAAATAACCAGAACTGTGTGGATATCACAATAAAATAACAGGAACTGTGTGGATATCACAATAAAATAACAGGAACTGTGTGGATATCACAATAAAATAACAGGAACTGTGTGGATATCACAATAAAATAACAGGAACTGTGTGGACTGTGTATCACAATAAAATAACAGGAACTGTGTGGATATCACAATAAAATAACAGGAACTGTGTGGATATCACAATAAAATAACAGGAACTGTGTGGATATCACAATAAAATAACAGGAACTGTGTGGATATCACAATAAAATAACAGGAACTGTGTGGATATCACAATAAAATAACAGGAACTGTGTGGATATCACAATAAAATAACAGGAACTGTGTGGATATCACAATAAAATAACAGGAACTGTGTGGATATCACAATAAAATAACAGGAACTGTGTGGATATCACAATAAAATAACAGGAACTGTGTGGATATCACAATAAAATAACAGGAACTGTGTGGATATCACAATAAAATAACACTGTGTGGAACTGTGTGGATATCACAATAAAATAACAGGAACTGTGTGGATATCACAATAAAATAACAGGAACTGTGTGGATATCACAATAAAATAACAGGAACTGTGTGGATATCACAATAAAATAACAGGAACTGTGTGGATATCACAATAAAATAACAGGAACTGTGTGGATATCACAATAAAATAACAGGAACTGTGTGGATATCACAATAAAATAACAGGAACTGTGTGGATATCACAATAAAATAACAGGAACTGTGTGGATATCACAATAAAATAACAGGAACTGTGTGGATATCACAATAAAATAACAGGAACTGTGTGGATATCACAATAAAATAACAGGAACTGTGTGGATATCACAATAAAATAACAGGAACTGTGTGGATATCACAATAAAATAACAGGAACTGTGTGGATATCACAATAAAATAACAGGAACTGTGTGGATATCACAATAAAATAACAGGAACTGTGTGGATATCACAATAAAATAACAGGAACTGTGTGGATATCACAATAAAATAACAGGAACTGTGTGGATATATCAATAAAATAACAGGAACTGTGTGGATATCACAATAAAATAACAGGAACTGTGTGGATATCACAATAAAATAACAGGAACTGTGTGGATATCACAATAAAATAACAGGAACTGTGTGGATATCACAATAAAATAACAGGAACTGTGTGGATATCACAATAAAAATAACAGGAACATAACAGGAACTGTGTGGATATCACAATAAAATAACAGGAACTGTGTGGATATCACAATAAAATAACAGGAACTGTGTGGATATCACAATAAAATAACAGGAACTGTGTGGATATCACAATAAAATAACAGGAACTGTGTGTGGACAGGAACTGTGTGGATATCACAATAAAATAACAGGAACTGTGTGGATATCACAATAAAATAACAGGAACTGTGTGGATATCACAATAAAATAACAGGAACTGTGTGGATATCACAATAAAATAACAGGAACTGTGTGGATATCACAATAAAATAACAGGAACTGTGTGGATATCACAATAAAATAACAGGAACTGTGTGGATATCACAATAAAATAACAGGAACTGTGTGGATATCACAATAAAATAACAGGAACTGTGTGGATATCACAATAAAATAACAGGAACTGTGTGGATATCACAATAAAATAACAGGAACTGTGTGGATATCACAATAAAATAACAGGAACTGTGTGGATATCACAATAAAATAACAGGAACTGTGTGGATATCACAATAAAATAACAGGAACTGTGTGGATATCACAATAAAATAACAGGAACTGTGTGGATATCACAATAAAATAACAGGAACTGTGTGGATATCACAATAAAATAACAGGAACTGTGTGGATATCACAATAAAATAACAGGATCTGTGTGGATATCACAATAAAATAACAGGAACTGTGTGGATATCACAATAAAATAACAGGAACTGTGTGGATATCACAATAAAATAACAGGAACTGTGTGGATATCACAATAAAATAACAGGAACTGTGTGGATATCACAATAAAATAACAGGAACTGTGTGGATATCACAATAAAATAACAGGAACTGTGTGGATATCACAATAAAATAACAGGAACTGTGTGGATATCACAATAAAATAACAGGAACTGTGTGGATATCACAATAAAATAACAGGAACTGTGTGGATATCACAATAAAATAACAGGAACTGTGTGGATATCACAATAAAATAACAGGAACTGTGTGGATATCACAATAAAATAATCAGGAACTGTGTGGATATCACAATAAAATAACAGGAACTGTGTGGATATCACAATAAAATAACAGGAACTGTGTGGATATCACAATAAAATAACAGGAACTGTGTGGATATCACAATAAAATAACAGGAACTGTGTGGATATCACAATAAAATAACAGGAACTGTGTGGATATCACAATAAAATAACAGGAACTGTGTGGATATCACAATAAAATAACAGGAACTGTGTGGATATCACAATAAAATAACAGGAACTGTGTGGATATCACAATAAAATAACCAGAACTGTGTGGATATCACAATAAAATAACAGGAACTGTGTGGATATCACAATAAAATAACAGGAACTGTGTGGATATCACAATAAAATAACAGGAACTGTGTGGATATCACAATAAAATAACAGGAACTGTGTGGATATCAACAGGAACTGTGTGGATATCACAATAAAATAACAGGAACTGTGTGGATATCACAATAAAATAACAGGAACTGTGTGGATATCACAATAAAATAACAGGAACTGTGTGGATATCACAATAAAATAACAGGAACTGTGTGGATATCACAATAAAATAACAGGAACTGTGTGGATATCACAATAAAATAACAGGAACTGTGTGTGTGGATATCACAATAAAATAACAGGAACTGTGTGGATATCACAATAAAATAACAGGAACTGTGTGGATATCACAATAAAATAACCAGAACTGTGTGGATATCACAATAAAATAACCAGAACTGTGTGGATATCACAATAAAATAACAGGAACTGTGTGGATATCACAATAAAATAACAGGAACTGTGTGGATATCACAATAAAATAACAGGAACTGTGTGGATATCACAATAAAATAACAGGAACTGTGTGGATATCACAATAAAATAACCAGAACTGTGTGGATATCACAATAAAATAACAGGAACTGTGTGGATATCACAATAAAATAACAGGAACTGTGTGGATATCACAATAAAATAACAGGAACTGTGTGGATATCACAATAAAATAACAGAAACTGTGTGGATATCACAATAAAATAACAGGAACTGTGTGGATATCACAATAAAATAACAGGAACTGTGTGGATATCACAATAAAATAACAGGAACTGTGTGGATATCACAATAAAATAACAGGAACTGTGTGGATATCACAATAAAATAACAGGAACTGTGTGGATATCACAATAAAATAACAGGAACTGTGGATATCACAAAAATAAAGGAACTCACAATAAAATAACAGGAACTGTGTGGATAAAATCACAATAAAATCTGTGTGGATATCACAATAAAATAACAGGAACTGTGTGGATATCACAATAAAATAACAGGAACTGTGTGGATATCACAATAAAATAACAGGAACTGTGTGAGAAAGTCAATGACAACCTTTAATCCTTAACAGTTGTCATGTTGACTTATTCCGAACTAGTTTGCTCAAATATTTTGATTTAAACCCATCGGGATCAGTTTCAAAGTCACGCGCAACAAACTCACGTGAGATAAATGTACCGTTCTATCTGTATCAAATTAAAATCATCCGGACTTGTTTTCAGGATTCCGTCTTCTCAGTTTTATTCACCGGACATAGAACATACAAATAAGAATGAAATGAAGTTGATGTCAAGTTTATATAAATTGTATTGTACTGTCTTTCAAGGAAATACCATTTGATTTGTGATATCCCCTCACCAGAAATCACTGTGTATATATTCACAAAGTGTTTGAAATTTTCACTACTTTCAACAACATTTTACTCATACACATTCACTCAATGACCAATGTCGAATTGGCGCGTATTTTCAAGTACTTAAGATCGAACGGCAAATGGAAACAGGCCACGAAAGGATTTTTTGGTTTGTGTTTTTGTATTTTGTGTGGCTTTTTTTGGTGGAGGGGGGTGGGGGGGGGGGGGGTGGGGTGGGGGGGGGTGGGGGTGGGGGTTGGGTTAAGATTGTGGGAGAGGTAAATATTGATTTTCATGCGAGGCATTTTCTCTAACAATGAACACACAATGAAACACCATTGTTTGTAAATATTATTTTGAAATTAATGTATAATTTTGGAATGATCTACGGGAAGGTCGGTACAGTATGTTTATATAGATGAACATGGTTCATTTCTTTATTGTTTTCGACAACAATGATAATTAAATTATAGTGAAACTTAATTTCATTTATAGAAAGTAATGTTCACAAATTGCGAACAACTTACCTTTGTGCTGTATAAACTGCTGAATACGAACTATCAGAAATAATCTTTTAAACCAGTTTTAACAGACTTTCCCAACTAATCAATCTTTATGTATGTCTTTGCTTAATGCAAGTTAAACTGTGTTAAAGACACACGAAGAATGTATTTACATAGATATAAAGAAAGTGGCGTGTCATTCCCTGACGTAGTATGCCGACCCCAGTAGATTTTAGTATTACTGACACAAGGACCCACCGGTTCCTCGACAACAGCGTTCTTTTTTGAAACGACATATTTAGTAACAAAGTCAATTAATTTCCCAAAATACACTGTGCATTAACTGTGGGTTAAATGAGAAAACATCAACGTTATTTAAAGGCACATATTTATGAGGTACGGATATATCCCCAAATATGTATCTTTTTATAGATTCAATAGATTTAAGAGATTAGATGAAAATCTGAAGCATCGATTTCACATGTTCGTGGGGTACACGCCATACCTTTTGTTCGGGTGTACGTAAGGTATTGCGGGTATGCCTGACACAGTTTGATAAACTCAACAGAACAATGTTTCGTGTACTATTTATAGTTAAGTCAACATTTCATAAGCCTCGCTACAAATGTAATTCAATTAAATAAACCTAAGGTAGATTTATCCTCTCTGTTTTCTTTGATGAGAATACTTCATGGACGCATGTTGTGAGACGTCATGTTCACAACAACTAACCACTGGTAATGGTTAAATGGCACATATATAACTACAACCAAAAAGTATCTGAAATTTGTTATAATTTAATATGGTATTTTAAGAAACGAATCATCGAAGTTTTTATTTTTTTATCTTTTTTTTTTTTTTTAGCAAAAATCAAAACTTGAAGAGTTTCATTAAATCTTACATGAAATGAAAACAAATTTAAGATTTTTTTTCATGTAAACAAGAATTCTAACATATTAACAACTGGTTCTGATGTAAAAATATAATTGGTAAAATGAAACAGAGGTCGCCATTTTGTCGCACCATTTTCTATTCATGACGTAACGCAGAGGACAAAAACTACTCTAGTACAATGGTGACACACAAAAATATTTAATGGGCGAATTCAGTAGATAGCAAGCAGATTTTTTACTCAATTCTGTTATGAAAGATGAGTCTAATTGGCTAATTGTGACGTCACAGTAGCTTCATGACGTCATATAAATTGTAATAATCAAAGGAAGTGATCAATTTGAATTTTAATATTGGTCAAATTAAAAATCCTTTTTCACGAATTCCTATTTTGACGCATTTTTTAATGAACAGATTGTTGCATTTGATTTCGTTTCATATAAAATCTAAAATTAATATGAGTCAGGCAGTGTCTTGAAAGAGCGAAGCTTACATGTCAAAATGACATTTTCGGTTGAAAGTATTAAGAAAATAAAACATCGATATATGCTGGTTGATACAATAAACGACGAAACAAACATGGCGAGTGACCGATCGCGCAATTGTGACGTCGACGTTTTGTGTGCATGTGGTTACGTTGTGACGTCGACGTTTTGTGTGCATGTGGTTACGTTGTGACGTGATGATATTGTTTTGGTTTTATATGCAGAGTACTTGGACCAATTAAAAAATTTCAGTTGTGTAAAATTATCTTTATGATTAGAAATATTTAAAAGTAAGTGAAACAAATTCAGGAAAGCCGAAATGCTGTCAAAATATTTTTATTAACATTTAGTCAGCTACAGGTAAATTGCAGGGCATCTATGCTCCATGCCTTTCACTCTTCAGTAGTGTATAGTTACATGTCTACTACACGGATGTTTTAACATTTTTGTTCTAATGTCCAATCTACAATGTAGTTAAATCGTTAAAGGTCGCCGTAACTGTAGGGATTCACTATACAAACTGTGATAGCCTTGTAGTAATCAACTGCTTATCGTTCAAAGCTAATCCTCACAAACCAGCTCCCACTTTGATAAACAGAATATTGAATTTTGTTTTACACTGAGATACCTTGTTATTTTAATTTCAGCAAAGATAAAGATCTCCAACCTTAAGCTAACGATTTTATTAGAGTTCAATATTCAAATTTCCTTCATTTCAGTACTATAATAGTATTTGACAGGAGATTCGTCTTGAGATGTAAACACGCTATCTTTGGAGAGAGACCTGACACATATCGCCTCATGTCAGGTACGTGTTTTTTACTTACATGTATGATAATAACAGATATTGTTATTTTTCTTTTCTTTTTTTTCTTCAAATATAGCATTGTATTTAAGTTGACAAAGTATAACATGGTA
The DNA here is from genome assembly GCF_031769215.1 of Ylistrum balloti. Taxonomy (NCBI): domain Eukaryota; kingdom Metazoa; phylum Mollusca; class Bivalvia; order Pectinida; family Pectinidae; genus Ylistrum; species Ylistrum balloti. The sequence continues at coordinate 395,119 of NW_026781905.1, forward strand.
AACAAATGCTAATAACACTATAATGGCGATTGGTTGTTTTTCAGGAAAATAAGTGAAACTAAACTGTACTTTTCTTAATAAGGAAGGTTAAAATGTCCAGCAGAGTGTCTCTAAAATATTTTCTTTTTCAATCAATTCTTTATTATTTTTTTCGTTGGTATAGTCATTGACAGGGTTATTCAGTGTTGAAGTCACGATGTACCTTCCAATACAACAATCTAACTATAACACTGTTTTATTTCAGATCTTTTACAAAATCATACATGTTGTTTTCATTGTAAACTCCATGAGTGTAACACTTATGTACCGTTTTATAACCCCGATGATAACCAGGGCAGTGACTGTAGATAGGGATATCCGTGTAATATAGAAGACAGTTAATATGGTTTGGGTTATATAAGCTTGGTTGTCTGATATGTTTACCTTATTTTCTTCAGTCATGTGACATAACTCCCCTGGATTGACCAAGATTTACATGGCAGGTGTTATCACTAAAGCAGAAAAAGCGCTTAATCTTCCGGAACACCTGGGCTCTTATTCACGAGGTTATTCTCATGACAAAGGTTGAATGTGAACATGAGAACGGCTTCATGAATATGGGCCCTGGACTTTTTCGCCGTGTACTTTTTCAGAGGTCTCCTTGGAAAACTCTTTTTTTCATATTTCACCCGAGGTTCATCGAATTTGACTTTGAATCAATATTGTGTAGATATATAGTTTTGTTTCTCAGCGATCACCGCGTGATTTCTAATCAGAGCTAAACACATCTTTAACAATTAATATAACGTCAATGTATTTATACAAGCTTTGTTGTGTGGTATGTGATTTATTTACTCTCTGTCACAAATGTAGACATAGCCGAGTTATCTGTTCGCATCTTTTATATAATGAATAAATACATATTTCGTTTGGAGAAAAAGCAAACTGATTAATTAAAGTGCCATGTATACTAAAACAGATTATAGTAATTTATGTAACATAATCTAGCTTAATATTTGAGGCTTCATCAAAAGTACAATTATTTCTACGGCAGTTTATATCATCGGAAAATCTATCACTTTTTCTGTTTGAGTATTGTCAATAAGGTTATTACTGTGTCTGTTGGAATTTATTCAATAAAGTTGTTACTGTTAAATACATAATAGATATCTATCACTATAACTTATATACGTATTTGTACATAATAAATATTTATCACTATAATTTATATAAGAATTTGTACATAATAAATATTTATCACTATAACTTATATAAGTATTTGTACATAATAAATATTTATCACTATAACTTATATAAGTATTTGTACATAATAAATATTTATCACTATAATTTATATAAGTATTTGTACATAATAAATATTTATCACTATAACTTATATAAGTATTTGTACATAATAGATATTTATCACTATAATTTATATAAGTATATGATAAATATCCATAGCTGTCATTTCAGAAGTGACATTTCGTTCTTTGTAAATGATATTGATAAAGTTACCTCCACATGAGGACATCCTTTTCTACTCCCTTTAGAGAAATAACATGTAACAGAGGAACGGATTTTAGAGCAAAATACAGCCTGATAAATGTCATTCATTTGACATATGTTTGGACAGGAAATCTTCTCATTTCTAATCAGGGAACTGAACAATGATCGTCTTGCCTTAAGACTGATGCGTTTTCACTGCACCACATGAAAAGCTTGATATTCCTCTGACTATTACGTTTGATGTTGGGATTTGTAATATTTCAACTATTCGTTGTAAATCGTTATTATTTAATCAAGAACTTTTAAAAATACGGGTTTGGTTGCTGTCAATGCAGAACGTCGTTATTGATAAATCAATAAAAAATATCATTGATTTCAAAATTACTGGCACATAGATTGTACAAAATACACAGAAGTGAATACCATATGTCAATATAGGTTTAGATACGTATCATGTGTAACTTAATCAATTAATGAACTAAATTACATCATACAGCTGTTTATTCTAGGATTCGTTTGTAATGCTAAAAGCTTGAATTGTAAACCTTAAGTATCAAACGATGAAAAATAAATAAAATTAACAACAATAAATATTAAAATCTAGATGAGAAAATGATCATGCCCTACAATTCAATAGTTATAGTATATTTCATATATAAACAATAAAAAATGATAAATAAATAAAACAATAAGTTTATTGTAAATATAGTTATCAGAAACAGACTTTAACTCTATTGTAGTTCTCTGAAGCCCCAATAGTAAAAGGATACATGAACCTGTTTGTATGCCATTTTGGGTTTATTTTGGTTTTGACATGAAGACTGTAATTTTTTTCTACCCTAGCACATATACTAACGCCTAGCTTTTACTATTTCAGATATATGACAAAATGTATTTAACGAATCAAACAGAGAAGAATGGCCATTTTCCTCTTAGTGGGCATGTGCAGGAACTGACACATTCAGAGATGCAACATTACAGAGTGCGCAGGTCATCGCATGACGACTCATCCGACCAATCAAAACTGACGAAAGATCTTGAATTAGCGGCCATTGCTTTGGGTGTACTTTTTGTATTAATTATTATTTTTCTCGTCGTATATAGAATTTGTAAATATTACAAAAGGACAAGGGGAGCCAAACGAGGTTTACAGAACCAAAATGGCCGAATCACAAAGAATAGAAAGAAGGACTTTTTGGACTTCAATAAAAATACAAAAAGAAACACACCAAATAAAACATCATCTTTTGAACGACGCATACATCCGGGCTCCAAGAAGAATGCAACGGAAAGCATCAGGTCAAAAATAGATAAAAATGGACTGAAGTCATCTAACAGGAACACAGAGGACAACGTACCACAAACTGACGTCGAATATCGTTCTGACGACATGTCATCAGAATATAGAAAGTTGATGACGAGGCTGCTAGAAAAACGAGGGAGTATCGGTAACAAACAGCAGTTACAGACAATTTGTGAGGACGTGGAATGTTGATAATATCCGGAGACATCAGTTACAGACAATTTGTGAGGACGTAGAATGTTGATAATATCCAGAAACAGGAGATACAGATAATTTGTGCGGACGTGGAATGTTGATAATATCCGGAGACATCAGTTACAGACAATTTGTGAGGACGTGGAATGCTGATAATATCCGGAGACATCAGTTACAGACAATTTGTGAGGACGTAGAATGTTGATAATATCCGGAGACATCAGTTACAGACAATTTGTGAGGACGTGGAATGTTGATGATATCCGGAGACAGCAGTTACAAACAATTTGTGCGGACGTGGAATGTTGATAATATCCGGAGACATCAGTTACAGACAATTTGTGAGGACGTGGAATGCTGATAATATCCGGAGACATCAGTTACAGACAATTTGTGAGGACGTGGAATGTTGATGATATCCGGAGACAGCAGTTACAAACAATTTGTGAGGACGTAGAATGTTGATAATATCCGGAGACATCAGTTACAGACAATTTGTGCGGACGTGGAATGTTGATGATTTCCGCAGACAGCAGTTACAAACAATTTGTGAGGACGTAGAATGTTGATAATATCCGGAGACATCAGTTACAGACAATTTGTGAGGACGTGGAATGTTGATGATATCCGGAGACAGCAGTTACAAACAATTTGTGAGGACGTAGAATGTTGATAATATCCGGAGACATCAGTTACAGACAATTTGTGAGGACGTGGAATGTTGATATTATTTGGAGACTGATTACTGATACTGTAGCGGATATCTTTATTGAAATGGCGTTTAACTTTATACGTATTAAATAAAAACTTCAAAATGGAGAGTAAAAACAACACAATATTCATAAGTGTCTATATTGACAAGTTATGTTTCATTTCTTTTTATTCTGGTGGTAATCCCACGCCAGAAGAAAAGTTCATCAAAATTTATTTCGGGTCCGTAGAACCAACAACAAATATTATCCCATTGTCACGTGTTATGTTTGTTTATTAGTTTAAATGTAATTTCTCCTCCAGACTTACACAGACCTTTTAATTCGCGCTAAAATTGATAGTTGACTATAATGTTCACTATTTGAAAACAATTTTTTTTTTTTGCAAAAATGGTTTAATCTTAAGCAGCGGTCTTAACATTGACATCCATTCCGTAATTCAAAGATCGTGTTACTATGATGTACACGTGGACAATGAAAAAAGTTTAATTATGAAGTATATAAGCTTACGTCCGTCAAACTTAACAACCCCACCCCCCCCCCCCCCACCCCCTCCTCTCACCTAAAAGAATTTTGAAAAAATAAAAAAAAAAGATGCCTATAGTTGACGATGATACATAATTGCTTATCATTTCCATCTCCCACAAGATATAGGGTACATTATTGACAGTTCAGCAGTGAATTTGGAAGATATAAAACTGACACATAATCATTAAGATATTGAAAAAAATGTGCCTACAACAGCCAAACGTATCACGTGACAAGGTCCTAACATTCGTTATGTCACGTGTAAGTGACATACATTGTAAAATCATGTTGTATATATTGTCATACACATCGTGGTACATATCAGCTGATTATCAATATGTTTACGTGTAATAAGATTATTGATGAAGGGGGTATTTCGAGTACACCATGATAACGAAATTAGTGGGTACCGAAACAAGTATTATGATTGAATATTTATGATGTATATAAATTCCATATTAATTGTAGAGAGGAAGTGTTTAAGTTATTTATTATTTATAATTTTGTCTTATATATTTCATGACCATCTGATGGAACATTTTAAAAATACATGTTTGGTAACAAAACTATGAAGTTTTTTTTATATATCATTACATCCAGTACCATGTTGTGTTGTTTTCCGATGAATCGTGTTCACCCTGTATTATTTGGTTAGATAAAATGTAAAACGGTATAAGTACACCTAGGAAAATGCCAAAGTGACGAATGTAAGTCGCGATTAAAATTCCCTCCGGGTCATCCGTCTAGGGTGTCCCTTATTGTCATTGTCTGATTTTGTAAGAATAATAAAATTGTGAGCTATTGTTCCTGCCGTTTCCGATAAAATGATATTTTCTAAGATATTAATTATAGTTTGCATTATGATTTCCCATTAACGCAGTGGTGTTCTGTACTGTATAGACAGGAATCTGAAATCGCTTTAGATCAAAAGACAATAACATGGTGCCATAGTAGTATAATGACCTCCCAATTTATCTAAAAGTTGAAATAGTAAGCAATCTTTCTGTCACTTGTTTCGACAAGTTTCTGTTCAAATTCAAAAATTAAAAAGTAAGTTAACCAAGAGAGAATCGCAGTTAGTTTCTATGGCCAAAAGTCATGAAAGACGTCTTAAGATATTGTCAAGCGGACATTTGACCATTCCGATGATAGCATCCCCAAAAAAGGACGACAATATTTTTGTATTATTTACACGAATTATGGGATATTGCACCACCCTATCGAGATTATGACATCTTCTCCCCTCACTTTGGATTTACCTCAGTAAGTTTCAAGATTTAGGCACTTAGCATCACTGGCACGTGCTGGAAGTAGAAAACAGGTGTGTATAATCAGTACAGTTCTGTATATGGCTCTACTATATCTAATTCTGATATTGTATTTAAAACGTACTGTTCACTTGCGGGTCCTCTACACAAAATTCATAATAAATGTTCTTGCGTTCGTGTTAGTATTTAGTAACACTGATACATGAGAATATTACAATGATAACTGGTACCTTTCATACATGAAAGCTGGAATTCAGTTCGTTCCTATTTTGGATAAATATTGATTATACTCAGGCCAAATTAAAGAGCATCGTGTTGTTCTACCTGAACGTATCAACGTATTGATATAAAAAAAAATTTGCCTCGAAGATGCTAAGTGTAACGTGCACCCTATGGTAGCGCGCGTGCACGCCGGGTCTCTCAATTTAGACAGAGCTACCTGCTCCGGAAGCGATTGGAATTCCTCAGCTACCTGGCTGAGCAGTTGAACAATTACTCAATTTAATAAACAATATATCTATACACTACAACAGAGAAGGACAGTACCTCTGTCCACCATGTCACCATACACGAGCCAACAATGTGTCCGCGGTACGTATCACGTCGCCTAGGCGTATGTTGCCCAACAAGGCTACCACACACCGCAACACTAACAGACTGTCAGCACTACAACACTGCAAGCACGTCCCTTATTACTGAGCCGACCACCGTACAGCTCCGACGTCGCCTGCCAGTGTCCTGTTATTATCACAGTACAAAGTGTTGTGCCAAGTACTGTATCAGTAGTCAGGCGTACCAGAGTAGCCTTTGCAGGCAACCCCTTTTCAGGAGATTCTGGCGTACCTGACACGTCAACGTACTGGCACCGACCACACGTAACAATAACTGTTACCAGAGCTGCCTTATTCAGGCAACCCCTTACTCAGGAGCTTCTGGTAACAGTATAATTGAACTGTGTGCTATAATACTTTATTACCTGTGATATAGCCGACCTTCTTCCGTCTGTCAAAATCTTCTTTTTTTGTTTACTGGTTTCAACCAGTATTTACATAAAATCTTATGTATTATTCTGGGTGTCTCCAGTATTTTCCTTCTCAATTAATACAGCACCAAAACCCACAAATACGCAAGACAAATGTTTTTATTTATTTATACAGGTATGATTACACATTTAGTAAACACTAGTTTCATGAAAACATAAGTCAATCATCGATAATTAAAATAATTAGGTAGGTGGGGAATGATACAAAACAGGACGTATACAAAACGTTACATGAAGGGAGATAACTCTAACTGAATAAAATCGTCACACTTCCCCCTCCTTAAGTCGATGCGTCCCGCATGACAAATAGAACATTTAAAGACTATCTAAAACACCGATGATCACACTAACAGTCTCCAATATGTAATAAAAGTACAACTTTCAGTAGGTCTGAAGGACACAAACACTTCCGTCCACATTTCTTCAATCATCTAACAGTCCGCATACACCACAGGAGGTCTCCGTCTCATGCATCTCAACCAGCTCGATTTCCCTATCTCCTTCTGTGTACCTTGTCGTTTTCCAGACCACATGCCTCTCTATAACTGGCTTTGTCTGAGTAGACACACTCGCCATCGCCTTTGACACCCTAGGAACTTGATGGAGATTGGTAGGAGGCCTCTCTACCCTTGGGACTTTCCGTGGGATACAATTCCTGGGATCCTTGGGACTCAATTTCTCTGGCGCCCGTTTAGGGGTGAACACTTGATCTGGCCGTGTATGCTTCCTCACCGTTGGATCAGGGATGGCCTCTACATCAGGTTCCTCGCCAGCAGCAGACTCATCATGGTCTTCCCCATTGTCAGAGTCCGACACATCACCTAGGATGCTAGCAAGATCACCAGGGTCATTGTCTTTCCACGAGTCTTCCTCCTCTCTCACTGTAGAATAGCTACCTCCTTCACGTGAGGGTCCCGGCTGTGCCGTCTGTTCTACACTGTGTCTTCTCTTCGTGTGCCGGAGAAGATTGCTTGCCGAGGTGGTAGCAAATGGGCATTCTTCACATACGAAGGATTTCTTCTCCATTTCCTTCAGACCACACATGAGAATATGCTCCTTCATCCTTTCAATATCTACACTAGTGAATGCACACATGGGACATTTCTGTTCCTTCCTGTGAGTAGTCTTTGTCTTCAGCATCTCTACAACATACAAAAAAGGGAAGAAAGGATTCAGATGATGTATGAAAATGGTTCACAACTTACAAAATCAGGAATACAAGAATACTATTGGTACTCTAACTAATCAAAATTAGTAACATATTCGGCCAGCCAGCGGGGTGGCCGTCTCGTACGTCGGGACGTGAATGGGTTTCCCCATTCGCCCTCACTCGCCTCGACGATTTCACAATCATCCCCAGAGGTACGGGGTATGATATCATCCCTAACAGTTTGGGGACCTTGTCCTGTGTCTTTGACCTCCCCCTCCTTAGGTTCTGAGGTACCTTTCATCGGTCCTGTGTCCGATGTTTGCTCGCCTGTTAGCTCTTGTCTTTTCTTCAGTTGCATGCGATCTACATGAACTATTTGTGGTGCACCGCGATTCCCACACAGTACCTTGTAGGTGACATCTGAACATCTGCTTACTACCTCAAATGGTCCTCTCCAATAACTTGTAAGTTTTGAAGAACGGCCTGGTAGATACCTCGGGAAGTAAACATAGACCTGGTCTCCAGCCGAGAAGGTTTGCCAGCTGAGCTTTTGGTCGTGCCAGATCTTTTGTCGTAGCATTTCTGCATTTGTATGTTTTCTGACATGAGCATGAGCTGTCTCCATTTTTTCCTTTAGTTCCCAAGCCCATTGGTTTGTTGGAATTTTCTTTGCGTTTTGGGGTAGCTCATACATAATGTCCATTGGCGTTGATACTTCCCTACCAAGCATAAGGGCGTTAGGGCTACTGCCAGTAGTTTCGTGAACTGCAGATCTATATGCCATAGTAACAAAAGGCAGATGGTCATCCCAGTCCGTGTGGTGGTCATTGACGTAGGAAGCCAGCATGGAAATCAGCGTACGATTGAACCGCTCAACCATACCATCTCCCTCCGGATGGTAGGGAGTGGTTCGAGTCTTTTTGATGTGCAATACCTCGCACATTTGTGAGAAGAGTTGTCCCTCAAACTGTTTTCCCTGATCCGAGTGTATCACCGTTGGTACGCCAAACCTAGTGACAACCTCTCTAACAATGATATCAGCCACGGTCCCTGCAGTCATGTCTGGCATTGGAAATGCCTCAGTCCATTTCGTAAAATAGTCAGACACTACTAATACATAACGATTCCCTTTGCTAGTCAATGGCAAATCTCCAAGTATGTCGGTTGCTATCCTTTCCATGGGCATACCGGCACCAACTACTTGCATAGGTGCTTTCGGAGTTTTCATCGGCCCTTTTTTTCTTGAGCACACTTCACAGCCTGCTATATATTGTCTCACATCTCTCTGTAGACCAGGCCAGAAGAAGCTTTGTCTTACCTTGCTCAAGGTCTTCTTTACTCCCAGATGACCAGAGGTCCGATGATCATGACACATCTTCAATATGCTCCTTCGCTCAGTCATTGGTACAACCGCTTGCAACGTTTTGCCTTTAGAGTCTTGCCATTTGCGGTACAGTATGTCATTCGCGACTATCAACATATCCCGTTGTGACCAAAGGGACTTCACCATTACACCACCCATGTGCACGTCTTTGGTGTTTGGTTTGGTAGTGTCCTCTACCCACTTCTTAACTAACATAATATCTGGATCCTCTTTCTGGAGCATTGACAAGGATTTTCCCCCGGTTTCATCTTGTTGCCTGTCGGACTCTTCTTGTTTGCTAGACCCAGTCTCTGTCAAGCCACCAACAGACAGTTTTGTTACCTTGTCCCATTCAGGATTGAACTTACACTTCCGACAAGGTCGCCTACTAAGTGCGTCTGCATTTGAGTGTTGGGATCCTGGTCGATGTTCGATTTTCATGTCATACATGCTCAGAACTTCCAACCATCTTGCAAGTTGGCCCTCTGGGTTCTTGAAATTTAGGAGCCAACGCAGGGAACTGTGATCTGTACGAAGGAGAAAATGTTTTCCATACAAGTAATGGCGGAAACACTTGACAAAGAAGACAACGGCGAGCAACTCTTTCCTTGTAACACAGTATTTCCTCTCTGACTTTGACAGTGTTCGACCTGCGTATGCAATAACTCTCTCGTGTCCATCCTGGACTTGGGCAAGTACACCTCCTATAGCAAGGTCACTTGCATCTGTGTCGAGCACAAATGGTTTAGTGAAGTCTGGGTATGCCAATATCGGGGACTGGCACAGCTTTGCTTTGAGGCAATCAAAGGCTTCTTGGCACTCTTTAGTCCATATGAAACGTTTGTGTTTTTCTGTAAGCCGATGTAATGGTTTGGCGATGGCAGAGAAGTCCTTGACGAACCGCCTGTAATAGCCGCACAGTCCAAGAAATGATCGGACCTCAGTTACAGTTGTTGGTTCTGGCCAATCCTTCACTAGTTGTATCTTGCCAGGGTCTGTGGAAACTCCTTCAGGCGAAATAATATGTCCAAGGAACTCAACATTTCTAGCACACAGCGTACACTTTTTCGCTTTTAGTTTTAAACCGGCAGCTGACAAACGCTGAAGTACCTTCTCCAGATTGCTTAACATTTCTCCAAAAGTTCTCCCAGTGACAATCACATCGTCAAGGTATATGAGGCAGATGTCCCACTGCAGTCCCCGCAACACGGTTTCCATCAGCCTTTCAAACGTAGCCGGGGCGTTGCACAGCCCGAACGGCATTACCTTGAATTGATAAAGGCCACGTTTGGTCGAAAAAGCAGTTTTTGGTTTATCTCCCTCCTCCAGCTCGACTTGCCAATATCCGGAGCACAAATCGAGGGTAGAGAACCAGCATGCTCCAGACAGCTGGTCAAGGGATTCATCAATCCTTGGTAAAGGGTAAGCGTCTTTGATGGTTGCGTCATTAAGGCGCCGGTAGTCCACACAAAATCTGGTACTCCCATCCTTCTTCTTTACGAGGACGACACCAGACGACCAAGGACTAGTTGAAGGTTCGATTATCCCCCTGTCCAACATATCATCAATATGCTCGTCTACGGCTTGTTTTGCATGAACCGGAAGCCTCCGAAGGGGTTGTTTTACCGGTGGATGATCACCAACGCTGATTGAATGTTTCACGACACCGGTTTTTCCAATGTCTTGATTATCCTTTGCAAAGGCATTGGAATGTCGAACTAACAATGCGCGTACCTGCTTCACTTGATTTCTAGTTAGCCCTTCACTGGTCCTGTCTAACAGATCTTGAAGTACCGGAGTTAGAGCCTCTTTTTCTTTGCTGGTTGTTTCACAAGACATAACACTGTCTATCGGTGTGAGAGACCCCACAACCGTCCCTGCATGCACCACTTTCACATCTGGAGATACATTCATAATTCGCAATGGGACTGTTTCACTATTGCTGACCAAAGTCTTTCCTACCAAAGCTCGATCAGTATCCAGGAATTTTGGTGCAGGTTCGATAATGCTAACACCCTTGGGCACAGCGGTACCAGGAGGAAGAATGACCTGTCCATAGGTAACCATCTCAGATTCTGGGGGGATGTTAAGAGTATCAGCAACAGCCACACGATAACAACCTATTCTTCCCTCACTGAGCAACTCAACCTCCTGCTGTCCAATTGCGAGTTTCCGTTTCACCACATCGACAACGCATTTTTCCTCGTTCATGAAGTCCAACCCAAGGACTCCGTCTACTGATAGTCTGGCTACCACCAGTCCCTTCTTGTACAAGTGGTTATCAATTAATACTGGTAACACTGTATGACCGCTTACTATCAGTGGTTCTCCATTCGCAGACAAAATGTCGCGGGGCACCTTTGTCAAGGGATGCTGATACCTATCTCGACTGCATATTGCCGTGAACAAACATTCAGATACCAGCGACAAAGTCGACCCCGTGTCCACTAGAAATTTTCCTTTTACTCCATGGATCTCCACATTAACATAAATTCCTGGCTCCCCAGCTTGTCTATTCACACCAGCTTGCTCTTTCTTTTTCGCACCATTGGCTTTTCCTTTCTTATTACCTTGCTGGTTATCCTTTCTCGTCTCCGGGCAATTCCTTTGAAAATGGCCTTTTTCACCACAATTGAAACATTTACCGTCAGTACCTTTGTTACGGAATTTAGGTGCTGGTCGCCAATTGCGCTGTTTAGACTCCAAGTCTGCTACTTGGGTCTTTAGGCCTGCCAGGGATTCTTGTATCTCAGTCATAACTGCAGTCAATGCTTTCATTCCCTGATCAGTTTCTTGGTCATTAGCCTCCTTCTGAGCTATGGGCCTTAAGAACCCTTGCGACTCCCTGTGTTTCTGGTCTGACTTGATGAAGGCCTCCAATTCAACGGCATGGCGTATAGCTTCATTGAGACTAGCTGGCCTGGCTTGTTTAATCCGCAATCTCATGTCCGAGTCTATCAAGGCGTCAATGAACTGTTCTTTTGCTAGTACCTCAATGACATCGGATGGTGCGGTCGGGTATGCTTGATTCGCTAGCCTCCGTATACTTTGTCCCAGCTCCGGTAATGACTCGGTCGCCTTTTGCCGCTTTTCTCGTAGCTGCGCACGATAGAGTTCAGTCTGGTTTGGTGGAGCAAACCGTTCACTGAGAACATATACCAGGTCCCTATATTTCTTCAATGGTCCACCTGGGAGGTTACCGAGTACTCCTTGTGCCTGGCCCCTGAGGGAAACAGCTAAGTATAACCCCTTCTCATCCTCGGTCCAATTTGCCAATGCAGCACACGATTCAAAATGGGCCTTGTAGTCCAACCATGACCCACTGCCGTCGTAGGTTGCAGGCTTGATATTAAATGATGGTGTTCGCCTGGTCTTTGCTTCGTTTGTGTCTGAACACTTGCTGCGCGGTTGGTATGTCCCGTCATCATACCAATACTTTGGTCGACTCAGTGGTTTACTAGATACAGATTCTTGCCAGTAGTGATCGGACAAGGGACCTTGTCGCTCCTGTGACAACCCGTCGCCAGTATTATTTCCGTATCTGTCCATGTCTGGTGTCTGCGGGCTAAACTGTACAAGCTTAGTATGTAGGTCAGCAGCATCCTTCGAACTCTGCCCCAGACCACCACCAGAATCAACATCTGAACTGCGCACAGTCACTATCCCGGAGTCAGCTGTGTTTTTCTCGTCTAATACCACCGTGGTAGTACTCCTCGGAGTCGAGTGCCTGGCTGGACCATCTCCTGGTTTCTGTCCTACACCATATGATGCGATGCGGGCCTCCAGCTCCTCTATGGTCTTGTTGATATCCTCCATTGCGCGCGTGCACGCCGCTGCCACCATTAAAATGTCTCTGGTAGCGCGCGTGCACGCCGGGTCTCTTAGACAGAGCTACCTGCTCCGTAAGCGATTGGAATTCCTCAGCTACCTGGCTGAGCAGTTGAACAATTACTCAATTTAATAAACAATATATCTATACACTACAACAGAGAAGGACAGTACCTCTGTCCACCATGTCACCATACACGAGCCAACAATGTGTCCGCGGTACGTATCACGTCGCCTAGGCGTATGTTGCCCAACAAGGCTACCACACACCGCAACACTAACAGACTGTCAGCACTACAACACTGCAAGCACGTCCCTTATTACTGAGCCGACCACCGTACAGCTCCGACGTCGCCTGCCAGTGTCCTGTTATTATCACAGTACAAAGTGTTGTGCCAAGTACTGTATCAGTAGTCAGGCGTACCAGAGTAGCCTTTGCAGGCAACCCCTTTTCAGGAGATTCTGGCGTACCTGACACGTCAACGTACTGGCACCGACCACACGTAACAATAACTGTTACCAGAGCTGCCTTATTCAGGCAACCCCTTACTCAGGAGCTTCTGGTAACAGTATAATTGAACTGTGTGCTTTAATACTTTATTACCTGTGATATAGCCGACCTTCTTCCGTCTGTCAAAATCTTCTTTTTTGTTTACTGGTTTCAACCAGTATTTACATAAAATCTTATGTATTATTCTGGGTGTCTCCAGTATTTTCCTTCTCAATTAATACAGCACCAAAACCCACAAATACGCAAGACAAATGTTTTTATTTATTTATACAGGTATGATTACACATTTAGTAAACACTAGTTTCATGAAAACATAAGTCAATCATCGATAATTAAAATAATTAGGTAGGTGGGGAATGATACAAAACAGGACGTATACAAAACGTTACATGAAGGGAGATAACTCTAACTGAATAAAATCGTCACACTTCCCCCTCCTTAAGTCGATGCGTCCCGCATGACAAATAGAACATTTAAAGACTATCTAAAACACCGATGATCACACTAACAGTCTCCAATATGTAATAAAAGTACAACTTTCAGTAGGTCTGAAGGACACAAACACTTCCGTCCACATTTCTTCAATCATCTAACAGTCCGCATACACCACAGGAGGTCTCCGTCTCATGCATCTCAACCAGCTCGATTTCCCTATCTCCTTCTGTGTACCTTGTCGTTTTCCAGACCACATGCCTCTCTATAACTGGCTTTGTCTGAGTAGACACACTCGCCATCGCCTTTGACACCCTAGGAACTTGATGGAGATTGGTAGGAGGCCTCTCTACCCTTGGGACTTTCTGTGGGATACAATTCCTGGGATCCTTGGGACTCAATTTCTCTGGCGCCCGTTTAGGGGTGAACACTTGATCTGGCCGTGTATGCTTCCTCACCGTTGGATCAGGGATGGCCTCTACATCAGGTTCCTCGCCAGCAGCAGACTCATCATGGTCTTCCCCATTGTCAGAGTCCGACACATCACCTAGGATGCTAGCAAGATCACCAGGGTCATTGTCTTTCCACGAGTCTTCCTCCTCTCTCACTGTAGAATAGCTACCTCCTTCACGTGAGGGTCCCGGCTGTGCCGTCTGTTCTACACTGTGTCTTCTCTTCGTGTGCCGGAGAAGATTGCTTGCCGAGGTGGTAGCAAATGGGCATTCTTCACATACGAAGGATTTCTTCTCCATTTCCTTCAGACCACACATGAGAATATGCTCCTTCATCCTTTCAATATCTACACTAGTGAATGCACACATGGGACATTTCTGTTCCTTCCTGTGAGTGGTCTTTGTCTTCACCATCTCTACAACATACAAAAAAGGGAAGAAAGGATTCAGATGATGTATGAAAATGGTTCACAACTTACAAAATCAGGAATACAAGAATACTATTGGTACTCTAACTAATCAAAATTAGTAACATATTCGGCCAGCCAGCGGGGTGGCCGTCTCGTACGTCGGGACGTGAATGGGTTTCCCCATTCGCCCTCACTCGCCTCGACGATTTCACAATCATCCCCAGAGGTACGGGGTATGATATCATCCCTAACAGTTTGGGGACCTTGTCCTGTGTCTTTGACCTCCCCCTCCTTAGGTTCTGAGGTACCTTTCATCGGTCCTGTGTCCGATGTTTGCTCGCCTGTTAGCTCTTGTCTTTTCTTCAGTTGCATGCGATCTACATGAACTATTTGTGGTGCACCGCGAGTCCCACACAGTACCTTGTAGGTGACATCTGAACATCTGCTTACTACCTCAAATGGTCCTCTCCAATAACTTGTAAGTTTTGAAGAACGGCCTGGTAGATACCTCGGGAAGTAAACATAGACCTGGTCTCCAGCCGAGAAGGTTTGCCAGCTGAGCTTTTGGTCGTGCCAGATCTTTTGTCGTAGCATTTCTGCATTTGTATGTTTTCTGACATGAGCATGAGCTGTCTCCATTTTTTCCTTTAGTTCCCAAGCCCATTGGTTTGTTGGAATTTTCTTTGCGTTTTGGGGTAGCTCATACATAATGTCCAGTGGCGTTGATACTTCCCTACCAAGCATAAGGGCGTTAGGGCTACTGCCAGTAGTTTCGTGAACTGCAGATCTATATGCCATAGTAACAAAAGGCAGATGGTCATCCCAGTCCGTGTGGTGGTCATTGACGTAGGAAGCCAGCATGGAAATCAGCGTACGATTGAACCGCTCAACCATACCATCTCCCTCCGGATGGTAGGGAGTGGTTCGAGTCTTTTTGATGTGCAATACCTCGCACATTTGTGAGAAGAGTTGTCCCTCAAACTGTTTTCCCTGATCCGAGTGTATCACCGTTGGTACGCCAAACCTAGTGACAACCTCTCTAACAATGATATCAGCCACGGTCCCTGCAGTCATGTCTGGCATTGGAAATGCCTCAGTCCATTTCGTAAAATAGTCAGACACTACTAATACATAACGATTCCCTTTGCTAGTCAATGGCAAATCTCCAAGTATGTCGGTTGCTATCCTTTCCATGGGCATACCGGCACCAACTACTTGCATAGGTGCTTTCGGAGTTTTCATCGGCCCTTTTTTTCTTGAGCACACTTCACAGCCTGCTATATATTGTCTCACATCTCTCTGTAGACCAGGCCAGAAGAAGCTTTGTCTTACCTTGCTCAAGGTCTTCTTTACTCCCAGATGACCAGAGGTCCGATGATCATGACACATCTTCAATATGCTCCTTCGCTCAGTCATTGGTACAACCGCTTGCAACGTTTTGCCTTTAGAGTCTTGCCATTTGCGGTACAGTATGTCATTCGCGACTATCAACATATCCCGTTGTGACCAAAGGGACTTCACCATTACACCACCCATGTGCACGTCTTTGGTGTTTGGTTTGGTAGTGTCCTCTACCCACTTCTTAACTAACATAATATCTGGATCCTCTTTCTGGAGCATTGACAAGGATTTTCCCCCGGTTTCATCTTGTTGCCTGTCGGACTCTTCTTGTTTGCTAGACCCAGTCTCTGTCAAGCCACCAACAGACAGTTTTGTTACCTTGTCCCATTCAGGATTGAACTTACACTTCCGACAAGGTCGCCTACTAAGTGCGTCTGCATTTGAGTGTTGGGATCCTGGTCGATGTTCGATTTTCATGTCATACATGCTCAGAACTTCCAACCATCTTGCAAGTTGGCCCTCTGGGTTCTTGAAATTTAGGAGCCAACGCAGGGAACTGTGATCTGTACGAAGGAGAAAATGTTTTCCATACAAGTAATGGCGGAAATACTTGACAAAGAAGACAACGGCGAGCAACTCTTTCCTTGTAACACAGTATTTCCTCTCTGACTTTGACAGTGTTCGACCTGCGTATGCAATAACTCTCTCGTGTCCATCCTGGACTTGGGCAAGTACACCTCCTATAGCAAGGTCACTTGCATCTGTGTCGAGCACAAATGGTTTAGTGAAGTCTGGGTATGCCAATATCGGGGACTGGCACAGCTTTGCTTTGAGGCAATCAAAGGCTTCTTGGCACTCTTTAGTCCATATGAAACGTTTGTGTTTTTCTGTAAGCCGATGTAATGGTTTGGCGATGGCAGAGAAGTCCTTGACGAACCGCCTGTAATAGCCGCACAGTCCAAGAAATGATCGGACCTCAGTTACAGTTGTTGGTTCTGGCCAATCCTTCACTAGTTGTATCTTGCCAGGGTCTGTGGAAACTCCTTCAGGCGAAATAATATGTCCAAGGAACTCAACATTTCTAGCACACAGCGTACACTTTTTCGCTTTTAGTTTTAAACCGGCAGCTGACAAACGCTGAAGTACCTTCTCCAGATTGCTTAACATTTCTCCAAAAGTTCTCCCAGTGACAATCACATCGTCAAGGTATATGAGGCAGATGTCCCACTGCAGTCCCCGCAACACGGTTTCCATCAGCCTTTCAAACGTAGCCGGGGCGTTGCACAGCCCGAACGGCATTACCTTGAATTGATAAAGGCCACGTTTGGTCGAAAAAGCAGTTTTTGGTTTATCTCCCTCCTCCAGCTCGACTTGCCAATATCCGGAGCACAAATCGAGGGTAGAGAACCAGCATGCTCCAGACAGCTGGTCAAGGGATTCATCAATCCTTGGTAAAGGGTAAGCGTCTTTGATGGTTGCGTCATTAAGGCGCCGGTAGTCCACACAAAATCTGGTACTCCCATCCTTCTTCTTTACGAGGACGACACCAGACGACCAAGGACTAGTTGAAGGTTCGATTATCCCCCTGTCCAACATATCATCAATATGCTCGTCTACGGCTTGTTTTGCATGAACCGGAAGCCTCCGAAGGGGTTGTTTTACCGGTGGATGATCACCAACGCTGATTGAATGTTTCACGACACCGGTTTTTCCAATGTCTTGATTATCCTTTGCAAAGGCATTGGAATGTCGAACTAACAATGCGCGTACCTGCTTCACTTGATTTCTAGTTAGCCCTTCACTGGTCCTGTCTAACAGATCTTGAAGTACCGGAGTTAGAGCCTCTTTTTCTTTGCTGGTTGTTTCACAAGACATAACACTGTCTATCGGTGTGAGAGACCCCACAACCGTCCCTGCATGCACCACTTTCACATCTGGAGATACATTCATAATTCGCAATGGGACTGTTTCACTATTGCTGACCAAAGTCTTTCCTACCAAAGCTCGATCAGTATCCAGGAATTTTGGTGCAGGTTCGATAATGCTAACACCCTTGGGCACAGCGGTACCAGGAGGAAGAATGACCTGTCCATAGGTAACCATCTCAGATTCTGGGGGGATGTTAAGAGTATCAGCAACAGCCACACGATAACAACCTATTCTTCCCTCACTGAGCAACTCAACCTCCTGCTGTCCAATTGCGAGTTTCCGTTTCACCACATCGACAACGCATTTTTCCTCGTTCATGAAGTCCAACCCAAGGACTCCGTCTACTGATAGTCTGGCTACCACCAGTCCCTTCTTGTACAAGTGGTTATCAATTAATACTGGTAACACTGTATGACCGCTTACTATCAGTGGTTCTCCATTCGCAGACAAAATGTCGCGGGGCACCTTTGTCAAGGGATGCTGATACCTATCTCGACTGCATATTGCCGTGAACAAACATTCAGATACCAGCGACAAAGTCGACCCCGTGTCCACTAGAAATTTTCCTTTTACTCCATGGATCTCCACATTAACATAAATTCCTGGCTCCCCAGCTTGTCTATTCACACCAGCTTGCTCTTTCTTTTTCGCACCATTGGCTTTTCCTTTCTTATTACCTTGCTGGTTATCCTTTCTCGTCTCCGGGCAATTCCTTTGAAAATGGCCTTTTTCACCACAATTGAAACATTTACCGTCAGTACCTTTGTTACGGAATTTAGGTGCTGGTCGCCAATTGCGCTGTTTAGACTCCAAGTCTGCTACTTGGGTCTTTAGGCCTGCCAGGGATTCTTGTATCTCAGTCATAACTGCAGTCAATGCTTTCATTCCCTGATCAGTTTCTTGGTCATTAGCCTCCTTCTGAGCTATGGGCCTTAAGAACCCTTGCGACTCCCTGTGTTTCTGGTCTGACTTGATGAAGGCCTCCAATTCAACGGCATGGCGTATAGCTTCATTGAGACTAGCTGGCCTGGCTTGTTTAATCCGCAATCTCATGTCCGAGTCTATCAAGGCGTCAATGAACTGTTCTTTTGCTAGTACCTCAATGACATCGGATGGTGCGGTCGGGTATGCTTGATTCGCTAGCCTCCGTATACTTTGTCCCAGCTCCGGTAATGACTCGGTCGCCTTTTGCCGCTTTTCTCGTAGCTGCGCACGATAGAGTTCAGTCTGGTTTGGTGGAGCAAACCGTTCACTGAGAACATATACCAGGTCCCTATATTTCTTCAATGGTCCACCTGGGAGGTTACCGAGTACTCCTTGTGCCTGGCCCCTGAGGGAAACAGCTAAGTATAACCCCTTCTCATCCTCGGTCCAATTTGCCAATGCAGCACACGATTCAAAATGGGCCTTGTAGTCCAACCATGACCCACTGCCGTCGTAGGTTGCAGGCTTGATATTAAATGATGGTGTTCGCCTGGTCTTTGCTTCGTTTGTGTCTGAACACTTGCTGCGCGGTTGGTATGTCCCGTCATCATACCAATACTTTGGTCGACTCAGTGGTTTACTAGATACAGATTCTTGCCAGTAGTGATCGGACAAGGGACCTTGTCGCTCCTGTGACAACCCGTCGCCAGTATTATTTCCGTATCTGTCCATGTCTGGTGTCTGCGGGCTAAACTGTACAAGCTTAGCATGTAGGTCAGCAGCATCCTTCGAACTCTGCCCCAGACCACCACCAGAATCAACATCTGAACTGCGCACAGTCACTATCCCGGAGTCAGCTGTGTTTTTCTCGTCTAATACCACCGTGGTAGTACTCCTCGGAGTCGAGTGCCTGCCTGGACCATCTCCTGGTTTCTGTCCTACACCATATGATGCGATGCGGGCCTCCAGCTCCTCTATGGTCTTGTTGATATCCTCCATTGCAAGTTAATACAAAAAAAATAACAATAGCTATGTTCAACTATGATCCCACCGCTGCCACCATTAAAATGTAACGTGCACCCTATGGTAGCGCGCGTGCACGCCGGGTCTCTCGATTTAGACAGAGCTACCTGCTCCGGAAGCGATTGGAATTCCTCAGCTACCTGGCTGAGCAGTTGAACAATTACTCAATTTAATAAACAATATATCTATACACTACAACAGAGAAGGACAGTACCTCTGTCCACCATGTCACCATACACGAGCCAACAATGTGTCCGCGGTACGTATCACGTCGCCTAGGCGTATGTTGCCCAACAAGGCTACCACACACCGCAACACTAACAGACTGTCAGCACTACAACACTGCAAGCACGTCCCTTATTACTGAGCCGACCACCGTACAGCTCCGACGTCGCCTGCCAGTGTCCTGTTATTATCACAGTACAAAGTGTTGTGCCAAGTACTGTATCAGTAGTCAGGCGTACCAGAGTAGCCCTTGCAGGCAACCCCTTTTCAGGAGATTCTGGCGTACCTGACACGTCAACGTACTGGCACCGACCACACGTAACAATAACTGTTACCAGAGCTGCCTTATTCAGGCAACCCCTTACTCAGGAGCTTCTGGTAACAGTATAATTGAACTGTGTGCTATAATACTTTATTACCTGTGATATAGCCGACCTTCTTCCGTCTGTCAAAATCTTCTTTTTGTTTACTGGTTTCAACCAGTATTTACATAAAATCTTATGTATTATTCTGGGTGTCTCCAGTATTTTCCTTCTCAATTAATACAGCACCAAAACCCACAAATACGCAAGACAAATGTTTTTATTTATTTATACAGGTATGATTACACATTTAGTAAACACTAGTTTCATGAAAACATAAGTCAATCATCGATAATTAAAATAATTAGGTAGGTGGGGAATGATACAAAACAGGACGTATACAAAACGTTACATGAAGGGAGATAACTCTAACTGAATAAAATCGTCACAGTATTAATAGTCGATAAAATGGCAGATCAACATCATATTGCGGACATGCCACTTGTGCGATTGCACAATGTTACACGATGTGTGATATGCTTACGATGTGAAAACGATAGGAAAACTGGAAGAATGAAACAATTGCGGACGTTGTGCAACTAAGTGTAATTAAGCCATAAATCTATAGGTTTGACTAATATATGCAGGTTGAATAGTTACATACATTCGTAATTTTTAAGTGTTTTGTTTACAATGTGTCACACCTGACCCGTCTTAGTATACCGACACTCATTTAACATTATATATTTAAACATCAAACAGACGTCTCTTTTCTGAATCATCTGAAATTTCATTCTGTTCAAAAGGAAATTGTGCATTTGTAAACACAAAATATTTACACGAGGAAATCTCAAGTGCTGTCATGTCACCTACATACCAGAATACAGGTACTTTTTGGTTAGCCGAGGCACAACACTCCCCACTCTCCGAGATATTCAACTATTTAATGTAAAGCCAAATCAATGCAGGGTTTATTGTTATTTCCGTCGAAGTAAAAATGCCGTTCCTAATCACGAATCAATTTTAATATGCCTGTGATCGCTTTTTGTCATAGGTACACGAGTTTTCCGTTGAATTTTCAGCCGTAATATTAGCCAATTCGTACTATGTATACTTTGTAGATATCACACAAACTAGGAATAAGATATAAAATTGTGTCACGTTTTGCAAATCTCAGCAAGAAATTAATGTCACAAAAAATATGTGATTTCTTTTTTTATTAGGTAAGCGTGCCTATATAATATCATGATATCAAAATATTGTACGTTAATTCCTGTGTTTAATATATAAACAGAAATTGTTATTAGCGCATCGTTATTTAACAAAACAAAACCGCTAAAATAATATAATTGCTAAATTATGTACGTCTACAGTAGCTCATCCCGATAATTATTGCTCGAGCTTATCTATCGTTTTCTAAACGAAGCAAGTTAATGTTTTAAAACGGATTAAAATGGTTTAACATTGCATAACTTGTGTACCGTGTAAACACGTAAATAGAAAATAGATTATCTTATCATAGTTACACATTTTTCTTTTGATTTAAGATGGTCCTTTAACCGGAAGTTGAACTACTTTTATCAAATTACTTTATATTGTAACTATACATATATTCATTATTATTTTTTTACAATAAATTTCCTCAGTTAAGATGTGGACGAGATGTATCGGTAGACTACATTCCTTTGTATGACATGCAATTGTTTTCGTTACGGTCACATATACGCGCAGAGTCTAGAGTGGAAAACATACCGAGACTAATATAAAACTTTTTTTTTTATATTTGAATCGAATTTTTGAAAAAGCAGATCCTAAAGCATTTGCAACATCAAATCTTGATGTAACTAATTTTCCATTTGTTTTCAGATGTCCCATTGTTTTGAATGATGCATTTCGTTTGATTAGTTTAATCATATCCCATACCTCTTCGGTGGATATAACTAGAACTCTCTAATGTTTGGAAATTATGTTGTATGTCGCGCGATTTTTTTTGTGTACGCGCACCTGTATTCGAGAAGAAGAAAGCTGTTGAGTACAGCGGAAGCAGCCTCCTTGATCCAAGCAGTATATGTCAATGAGGACGAACTGTTTGGATCAAGGACTGGTTCTGGATCCATCAAACTAACTGCGAAAATGCAAAAAATATAGGATGATATCATCGATATGCTAAATTCGTAAGTATAAGAAATTCATGTAAATACTTATAAATACTATTTTTTTCCACCCTCCAAAACATACAACCAGCGATAGAGAAGCAAGTATATAGAAATATAGAAATTGCATTAAAATTCTTCGGGTTGGAAAGGTATCTTGACCAGCTTTGCTCTGGAGCATCGTTTAAATGAAGGCCTACAGGATGACAGCTTATAAAATCATATTTCTTTACAATTATTGTAAACATGATGATTGTGATGCATAGATATGATTTTGATTGTGATGTTGATCCATAGGTGTCGTGAATTGCTGATGTATCGTTTAGCGTCAATATCATATTGCGTACACATGTATTGTGACGTTATTGTTATGATGACGTCGTCGAACAGTTTTAGAAATTAGATTCGTATCAAGATGACGTTGGTGTTTGTTGCTTGTCAATACATGGTTTTGTTAGTTATTTATCCTCGAAAATAGGTGTTCTGATGATTTTGATTGTGATGATGGTACATTTTAAAATTTCATTCAAGAAATAAATTAGATAAAAAGTTAAAAAAATATATAACACATGCCTGTATGGTGCATAGATAGTGTTTGCCTGAAATATTTGTTTCTGGTTTCATTACCAACTAAGGCCAAGTAAGATGGTTGCTTTAGACCAGTAACTGGAGGTGGACCTCAACAAGAAAACCCTTCTCCAGCAGAACTGATAATTGCTGTTTCAGGTTCAAGACCAGGTACATGATAATAATTTTACCAACCCGAGTTTGCCTATTGTAATGCTTAAAAAGGTCTATTATTGTTATTAGGTCTTTTTACTATTTATTACGCTATATATACATAATAAATTTGCCAACAACGTATCATCATCATCATCATCATCATCATCATCATCATCATTTTAGGAGCATTTGTGTGTAATGGTATGTAAAAGGTGTTGCACACAATTCGATGAAAGTCATGTACATGTATATGCTATTTTGTTCACAGTCTGAAGGCAGACGGACCGTGTTCCCATGGTGTGGCCATTATCAAAAAAAAAGTTTGCACACATTTACTTTTATTTTGCAACTATTTCATTATCAAAGGCAATTAGGATGCATTTTTGAAGATTATTCGTCAATAAATCATAGTATATGTATCAAGTGTTTAAATTCTGATACCTTGAACTATATACAAGTGAAAAATAAAAAGAATATGGTCATATAAGGACTTTAAAATTTTGAGTAAAATGTGCTAAAAAAATATATATTGCATCTAATCTTGTCTGAGGCAATATCGTTTAGTACTAAAAAATAATTTACTTAATTAACATCAACAGCGGGCTTTTGTCCCCATGGGCTTTTGTCCCCATGGGCTTTTGTCCTAGTGGGTCTTTTTCCTAGTGGGCTTTTGTCCTACACTCTAAGTTACTGTAGCGGTTCGTCCTTTACCTTGTAAGATATCCAGACTCTAAGTATCAATTCATCAGTCGAAACATTAAATTCATGCTGGAAAACATATGAAAAAGAATCAACCGCTGATATGATATTTAACTACTCATCTTTATTTAGATCTATTTGTTGTTAATGTTTAAGATGATCGCTAAAATTTGAGGATATATACCATCTACGACCCGTTTTCAGTCGAATATTTATGAGGTTTTCCTTTTCAAATAAGGTTAATATGGCAAATAACTGCATTTATTCAAAGACAATATATACACCAATCAATAGGGAATTCAAAATACTAAATTTGTATCTATGAATTACAGCCTTTTCCGTTGTTATAGGAGTAAAAGCTGTCTTTTTCATTTGACGCATATCATATCAGAATATTTTTGACGTTCGTGCAGAGTTACCTCCCCGCACGGAGCTTTCCTACTTGATTTTATTTTTATGTAAGCATGGCGGGTATTACGCGCACCTCACGGAAAGAAATTGCTTACAGGGGAACTGTGGTGAGTTCTTATGCGTAAGTAATAGTTCTTTTTGTATTATATTAATATTATTTAATTGATGAA
This sequence comes from Ylistrum balloti, assembly GCF_031769215.1. NCBI lineage: Eukaryota > Metazoa > Mollusca > Bivalvia > Pectinida > Pectinidae > Ylistrum > Ylistrum balloti. The sequence goes on from NW_026781905.1 coordinate 419,699, forward strand.
ATGGTGCTTGAGCTGTAGTTTTTAGAGATCGCGTAGTATCGTTGTAGAATTTTATGGAAGCGCACTGCAACCGGTGCAAGGGAAATTTTAACCCATTTAAACATGCCAAGAGAATCATTTAGCAAAAGTAATTTAAATGTTAATTATTAACAGGGATAATATCAATTTTATTTTTATTTATTTATATATATTTGTTTATTTTTTATTTATCGAAAAACACATGAGGAATAAATAGATTCATATATACTATCAGTCTATAACTCCCATCGTCACACACTTACAGAGTATAGTCATGCATCATTTTCACCACTAAACACACAGCATTTTGAGTTGCACACTATATCTTAACTATCATAGACACTATGTAACACAATCACTCTAAACACATATTTATAACTTGCAGCCATACTAGCACTCCAGCATTGTTACATATACAAACAACATCAGCATCTGACATCAACGTCATCATATACAATCATCATCCTCGTCACACATTAGCATCATCACATACCATAAGCATCATTATGGTCACCTATCAACATTAGCATCATCACACTTCAGCAGCATTACACATCCGCATTATCACATACCAAATCAGCATCGTCACACCTCAACATCATCATATATACCAACATCAGCAGCATCACACAGCAGCATCACACATCCTCATTATCAGCTTCTTCACACACTTTAACTTCCATGCATAAGGATGCTGCAGATTCTTAGACACAGTCAACATCATTATCTTCATCATCAAGCACACATAGACATGCTAATTTCAGTAATTTCTCCATAAACTAGTATGGACTCATAATAAGTGAGCAACTGACAGCTGTCACTATATCACTATAAGATAAATGTTCCTAGATATAATGAAATAGACAAATAAAAAACAAAACATGTGATGATTTTTTTTATAATTCTTTAAACAGCAGACAACTATTAGCTGTTAATAATAAATGTAAATCAATATCAGAAATACTGTCAGTTCTTACCATTGCTTGTGAAGTGATTGATTCTAAGGTGACCGATAAGGCCCATGGGCCTCTTGTTTCTAATCTTAAATTAATTTTTCAATGTATTTTTATGCACAATATGCGTACCTCAAGTGATTTTGCTTATTATTTTAGATTTATGATCTTTACATTTATTTACTTCTTTTTTTTTTTTGTTTGATATTTATGTATTTTATACATCCGTCAAATGACAGGACATATTATGGTATTCTCGTCTTCCATCCGTCCATCTTCCGTCCGTATGTCCCTCTGTTCGTAAACATTTCAATGTCCCAGCGATTTTGGAATTTATTAAGCCTTAACAGATTTCTTTTAACTTTCATTGCAAGCTTAAGTACAATCAAAGCTAGATTGAGTTTGATTTCCATGATTTTTGATCCACAACTTTTAGAGTTACGGCCCATTAATGTCTGTAACCTTTTCAATGTCGGTGCAATAACTTTGCAAAGTATTACGCAATTACCATTGAAACAAATGCGATATATTATATACAGCATAAATAGTGTAGGTGATAGTCAGACAAAATCACAGGCGTATTTCGTGACCTGAAACAGGCTCTTGTTTTTTTTTTCGTGTGACAAATTAAAATGATTGTTCAATATATGAATATTGTCAGCATTCCATTATACCTTCATAGATCCCTATTAGGATAAACTGACCGGACAGAGCTTGTTTGTTACACTATCAGAATAATGTAAATCACTCATACTGGTGGAGGAATTACAGTGATTCTAGCATTAAGTTGTATGGTTGCCAATTTATTTGCAGATAAGTCAATACCATTATTACTATTGCAGCCATGGTCTTTTGATGGCGTCGTTAACTTCACCTTGTCAGAATATCCTAATGGGGCAATATTTTGTACATCATGTGAGAAAAAAAAGCATATTTACAAAATTAATAACCAGAAGTAGCAAAATCACAGGGACTTTTCGAAATTATTTTTATTATCTTAATTATCTAGACAAGCCATTGTGGCTACATATAAATATGCAAGTGTTTCTGACTTCGTTTTAAATAAAAAAAATAGTTGTGGAGTGATGGCTTTTGATAATGGATATATGTATATCTAGTTTTGATATATGCTTTATTTGACAAGGAATGTCAATTTATTGTTGTTAATAAAGTTACTGTTTCAATTTTGTTGTCATTGGTCCGTTTTTCCTTGGCCCGGAACTATTTCTGAAGGCGTCTATTTGCATCAACACTGCATCGTCATGCCGGTAATTACGGGCTTAAAATAGATTTTCTGTTGACCAATTTCATTTGACAGATGGGATTAAATCCCTAATGCGTCATATCGAGCGTAATAGCTCATTGGATAAATATTTATGGCAACCTATATTGAACTTGGGGAAACCCGTTCGTCCGCCATGGTGTTTCACGTTGTAATAGCAGCAAGCTGCAAGATGAACTCGAGTAATTTTACGGATGTTTCCTTTGATTGCTTTTCATTATAACTACTGGAGCATGCATAAAACATCCTTGTGTCGTTGTCACGAAATGTAATAGATGTAGCAACAACCATTTGTACCTTAACTTTAATAAAAACATGCCAAATGTCGTATCTTTCTAATGGGAAGCCTGTTACGACGGAGATGTGAAGGGGACGTAACTCTTGGCGAACGACTACTATGTTCTGATATGTGCCAGACCCCAGTAAGTCGCCACATTACTACGATCCGTTTTTCAGACGAGTATTTCTGAAACAGGTTTTTACTTTTTAAACTAAGTTTATATGTGGTAGCAGTGCAATAATTAAATAAAGAAATATACCTGTCGTTAGGGAATTTAATAACCTAAAATTATGTATATATATTTTAGCCCTTTTCCTCCTTGAATGACTTAAAAGCGTCCATTTAAGTAGTTACGTACATTCATTATCCTATACTCGCCATGTTAAATCGAGTCGATTTCAGTCTCTTTTGGTACACAGTGACGTCACTGGTCACTTATTGGGTTTTCAGTTTTTTATTCGACTGTCTCCGTGAAATCGATAATTTTGCCATTTTAACAGTCAATTTCGCTTTTATGGTTCATCTTTGAAAATTTTGATTTCTTGTAAAGTGGTCACCGTAACCTATATTTTCATATATATATAAAAAATGATTTTTCGCTGAAGACACCCTTTAAACACCACACAATGTTGAATCTATTTATGTTTTTTTCCCTCATTTTTGCTGATATTTAAAAAGAATAAAAACAAAACAAAGTTCTAGTAGTGTGATAGTTTTCTATGGAGCAGAATTAATGAAATGAAAATAAAAACAGTCGCCACGCAGGGTTAGCTCAGTTGGTAGAGTATAGGCTCCACGACCAGAACGGTGCAGAGGGTTGTGGGTTTAAATCCCGGCAGCAGCAATTTCTTTCCCGTGTAAATTAACCTCTCACCTCTGTTTCAAGTGGGAATGAATCGGTAAACCCCAAAGAAACAAACAAAACAAGTTTTCTTTTACAGTCATAAAAAGTCTTTGTAAATTGGCCACTGATATAATGGTTACTTTCTAAACTGGCACTAAATTCTTAAATTTTTTTTTTATGTATATCATGTTAATTTTTTTTCATCAAGAATATTAACACCTTATTGGAAGACTTTTAGATTGTATTTCAACTGTTTAACCATAACAGTAAACACTCATATTATCACAGACCATTCACAAAGTAAAACTTTGTGAAAAGAGCAGAAACATGTCCAGGTAATTTCATTTCCCTTCAGTCAATAAATATCCGAATATGGTCCGTCCGAAATCAAGCTTGTTTGTAAATACACACATTAACATGCGGCTTATTAGCACATGAGAGAGGATTATAAAACTTATGTTTGGAAAATTTTGAGTGAAAAAAAAAAAAAAAATACTGATGTTCACTGAAATATTGTACACGTGAGTCTGTGAATATTTACGTACTTTTTAGCAGACATAAAAATGCTTTACTCTAGAAGGACACCGCAGGATCTCCTCGTTAAGTTGATACTTAGGCCGTCCGCACAATCGGAGCCGAGATTTGCACTTCTCAGGCTTCGACTGTGGTTTGGGAAACGGTATGAACACAACACTTCCCTCTTATCGCTCTGGGTAGCGAGCAGCAACGTTTCACCATTGTCGGAGAATGTCGGAGTAGCGAAACGTAAAGGGGCGAATACTACCCGCGATCTGATTGGCTAAACCGCGCTGTCAATCAAAAGCTGTCGATCGGGAAATTGTCAGATATCTGCTTTACTTCCAGTGTGACCTCCTGAAGAAAATTGTCATTTAAAGTTTGTTGCTGCTATTGTCGGATATCTTCTTTACTCCCAGTGTGACCTCCGGGCCCTGACGGTACGTGTATACACGTGTCATTGTTTATGTTAGTGTTTGTCACACATGGGTCGGAACTTTTGTTGGTGGTGTTACAAGAAGAGGGGCATGATGGAGGGGTTGATCCGACATTTTCAACAGTTGAACTACCTTGATAGTTTTTCATATTGGAATCGAATAAATGATCGAAGTCGAACTCATCGTCTGCTAAACCTTTCACCAGTTGGTGTTTGCTGGCACTGACCAAATCATCGGTATTGCACAAACGTACTTTAAACACAACATACGTTCCCATTGGCTTAAAAGTATTTTGATTAACTAACTGTTTGCCATTGGCTCCAGCTGTAACCAAATCACCTATTTTGAGCATAGTTTTCCAAGTATATTTCCGTAGGGACAGCAGACGAACTAGTGTATGTATGTGACCTTATTAGGCATTGTAAAAGTAGTTCCACTTCCGGGTCAAGAAAGTGACGTCACATAATTGTTAAGAACGTGCACAGAGCGCGTGTAGCTTGTCTCACCCTAGGGTGATTGGTCGCCGTCATAGTCCTGAATGTCCATTTAAACAACGAGGGTTATACACTTGCTCTTTACAAGACTTTCAACTTCTGAAGTCGTTAAGTGCTGGTAAGCCTGTCGTTGTAACAGGTTTTGGTGCCATGTTATTATGGCGTGGACATAACACGCCGGTTTGTGTGCACAATTGTGTGTTTAAAATCATAATTAATACCATTTTGAAATAACCTCGGCACCTGATTCACGTTACACCCGCCAAAAGTAAACAGAAATGATGTTTTTCCTGACAATATACTAATTGACCATTAATCATTGGTATAGATACACGAAGCAATGTTACTGACCGTGTAAAATATGTCTTTATATCAGTGTATTTGATACTTCTTTGCAGTGGCGTAGCAAAACATTTTTAAGAGTGTATGCTTTCAAGAGAGGATCCAAGGGCGAAGCCCCGGTTAAAGGGGTCTAGGTTAAAAAAGTAGGGCATATATATCTCAATGGAATTCGAGTGTATGTTTAAGCATACAAGCATACATTATTGCTACGCCTCTGCTTTGTATTGTCATTTAAACTTTGTCAGCTATTATAAGAAAACAAATTATAGGAAACGTATCAATAAAAGCACTATTTTTCTAAATTTCCCGATTTTCGTGATACAGTCTCGAATTTGGTGCTTAATGTTCTATGTCCATTGTCGTTTCCCTAGTTCTCTTTTTCAGCACCTGCCATTATTATCATTGCATAGTTGGTGTTTAAATGAAGAAGAATATTTCACTTTATAAGTTGATATTGACCTACTGTCCTCGTTTAAAGTATCTTCATGCCAATCTTTTCGTGTTCCTCTCTATTTAGCTAAGTTATAGTTACGTGTATAAATATAAGGAATGATCGTACATGGCGACTACATAAAGGATTTATTTTTTTTTCTATTTGATCTAAGTTTCCCATGACATCGCTCCATTTTTGCCATGATTTAAAAGGCCGAGACGTGCAATGTTCTTTAAAAAAAGTTGTTTCTGCGAACGCTCATCATTTTAGAAGTAGAACAAGTGATTAGCCTTTGTCGTTTGACCGGTAGAGGCATCCTACTGGGTACATTGGCTTAAAGTGTATCTCTATATCGGATCATTATCAAATCGGCTTGTTCACTCTCCTCCATATACCTGAATACCCCCTAAGTGTAGAATGGTTCTTTCTCGAGGGCGTAGCTTACAAAACTCATGATACTTTATGATACTTGATAAATGATACTTTATATTCCTAGCGTGACACAAACACACATACAGATATTTCTAAAAACCAAGTATAATTTTATTTTCATTCCAATCGCAGCATCATATGTTCCAGACTTCACTGCAAATATAAAAGACAAAACACGCTTTATACTTGTGATCAATGACAAGGTTGAGAACACTTTTCATTCTTAATTCAAAATTCAATAATAACGCGTAAACGTCATTACATATTTTTATGCATTGTAGTATTAAAGCTAAAATGCAGCATTTGACAAAAAATATCACAAAAGGAATTTTTTCTTGCACGTTTATAACGTTAGCCCGTTTCATGTTGTCCATAAAAGAAAATGAAACGACTTCTTATTTTTAAAGCGAATTAAACACTTGGCAAAATAACTTTTACATGACTGGGAAAAAAACCCTTGTTGAATGTTTCAAGATTGCTGATTTACTCAGCCTTAAATGTCAATTTTGTTGTTCTCTTCTACAATGGTGAATCTATTACAATTCTGCAGGTAGGGCGTAAGAATTGTTCTCGTTGTGCCATTTGCCGAAATGTCAGAGGCGATTAAATTTTGAACAAAATGGTAGCGAAAGAGAGGTCAGAGGCGACTAAATTTAGAACAAAATGGTAGCGAAAGAGAGGTCAGAGGCGACTAAATTTAGAACAAAATGGTAGCGACAGAAATGTCAGAGGCGACTAAATTTAGAACAAAATGGTAGCGAAAGAGAGGTCAGAGGCGACTAAATTTAGAACAAAATGGTAGCGAAAGAGAGGTCAGAGGCGACTAAATTTAGAACATAATGGTAGCGACAGAAATGTTAGAGGCGACTAAATTTAGAACAAAATGGTAGCGAAAGAGAGGTCAGAGGCGACTAAATTTAGAACAAAATGGTAGCGAAAGAGAGGTCAGAGGCGACTAAATTTAGAACATCATGGTAGCGAAAGAGAGGTCAGAGGCGACTAAATTTAGAACATAATGGTAGCGAAAGAGAGGTCAGAGGCGACTAAATTTAGAACATCATGGTAGCAAAAGAGAGGTCAGAGGCGACTAAATTTAGAACATAATGGTAGCGAAAGAGAGGTCAGAGGCGACTAAATTTAGAACAAAATGGTAGCGACAGAAATGTCAGAGGCGACTAAATTTAGAACAAAATGGTAGCGACAGAAATGTCAGAGGCGACTAAATTTAGAACATAATGGTAGCGAAAGAGAGGTCAGAGGCAACTAAATTTAGAACATCATGGTAGCGAAAGAGAAGTCAGAGGCGACTAAATTTAGAACATCATGGTAGCGAAAGAGTGGTCAGAGGCGACTAAATTTAGAACATAATGGTAGCGAAAGAGAGGTCAGAGGCGACTAAATTTAGAACAAAATGGTAGCGAAAGAGAGGTCAGAGGCGACTAAATTTAGAACATCATGGTAGCGAAAGAGAGGTCAGAGGCGACTAAATTTAGAACATAATGGTAGCGAAAGAGAGGTCAGAGGCGACTAAATTTAGAACAAAATGGTAGCGACAGAAATGTCAGAGGCGACTAAATTAAGAACATAATGGTAGCGACAGAAATGTCAGAGGCGACTAAATTTTGAACAAAATGGTAGCGACAGAAATGTCAGAGGCGACTAAATTTAGAACAAAATGGTAGCGAAAGAGAGGTCAGAGGCGACTAAATTTAGAACATCATGGTAGCGAAAGAGAGGTCAGAGGCGACTAAATTTAGAACATCATGGTAGCGAAAGAGAGGTCAGAGGCGACTAAATTTAGAACAAAATGGTAGCGAAAGAGAGGTCAGAGGCGACTAAATTTAGAACAAAATGGTAGCGAAAGAGAGGTCAGAGGCGACTAAATTTAGAACAAAATGGTAGCGACAGAAATGTCAGAGGCGACTAAATTAAGAACATAATGGTAGCGACAGAAATGTCAGAGGCGACTAAATTTTGAACAAAATGGTAGCGACAGAAATGTCAGAGGCGACTAAATTTAGAACAAAATGGTAGCGACAGAAATGTCAGAGGCGACTAAATTTAGAACAAAATGGTAGCGAAAGAGAGGTCAGAGGCGACTAAATTTAGAACAAAATGGTAGCGAAAGAGAGGTCAGAGGCGACTAAATTTAGAACAAAATGGTAGCGACAGAAATGTCAGAGGCGACTAAATTTAGAACAAAATGGTAGCGACAGAAATGTCAGAGGCGACTAAATTAAGAACATAATGGTAGCGACAGAAATGTCAGAGGCGACTAAATTTAGAACAAAATGGTAGCGACAGAAATGTCAGGCGACTAAATTTAGAACAAAATGGTAGCGACAGAAATGTCAGAGGCGACTAAATTTAGAACAAAATGGTAGCGAAAGAGAGGTCAGAGGCGACTAAATTTAGAACAAAATGGTAGCGAAAGAGAGGTCAGAGGCGACTAAATTTAGAACATAATGGTAGCGAAAGAGAGGTCAGAGGCGACTAAATTTAGAACAGAAATGGTAGAACAAAAGCGACAGAAATGTCAGAGGCGACTAAATTTAGAACAAAATGGTAGCGAAAGAGAGGTCAGAGGCGACTAAATTTAGAACAAAATGGTAGCGAAAGAGAGGTCAGAGGCGACTAAATTTAGAACAAAATGGTAGCGAAAGAGAGGTCAGAGGCGACTAAATTTAGAACAAAATGGTAGCGACAGAAATGTCAGAGGCGACTAAATTTTGAACAAAATGGTAGCGAAAGAGAGGTCAGAGGCGACTAAATTTAGAACAAAATGGTAGCGAAAGAGAGGTCAGAGGCGACTAAATTTAGAACATAATGGTAGCGAAAGAGAGGTCAGAGGCGACTAAATTTAGAACATAATGGTAGCGACAGAAATGTCAGAGGCGACTAAATTTTGAACAAAATGGTAGCGAAAGAGAGGTCAGAGGCGACTAAATTTAGAACAAAATGGTAGCGAAAGAGAGGTCAGAGGCGACTAAATTTAGAACAAAATGGTAGCGAAAGAGAGGTCAGAGGCGACTAAATTTAGAACAAAATGGTAGCGACAGAAATGTCAGAGGCGACTAAATTTAGTACAAAATGGTAGCGAAAGAGAGGTCAGAGGCGACTAAATTTAGAACAAAATGGTAGCGACAGAAATGTCAGAGGCGACTAAATTTTGAACAAAATGGTAGCGAAAGAGAGGTCAGAGGCGACTAAATTTAGAACATCATGGTAGCGAAAGAGAGGTCAGAGACGACTAAATTTAGAACAAAATGGTAGCGACAGAAATGTCAGAGGCGACTAAATTTAGTACAAAATGGTAGCGACAGAAATGTCAGAGGCGACTAAATTTTGAACAAAATGGTAGCGAAAGAGAGGTCAGAGGCGACTAAATTTAGAACATCATGTAGCGAAAGAGAGGTCATAGACGACTAAATTTAGAACATAATGGTAGCGACTACTCCATGCTTATCGTCAGCATTTTAGTAGTAACGTCTGGTTCACTGCCGTGATCGTGCGATGGCGGACCAACGTAACACCGGAAGGTAAGCTCTGCTTTCAAACGGTAATATCCATAATTTATATACTCACTATGATCATAAAACACATATTTTATCTGATTCGCAAACAGTGCTAATATTGTTGTGCGTATCTATTTGGATGATAATAAACTTAAAATGTAATGCAATCTGCGTGTAGACTTTGTCAACATGCCGATGTGTTAGATCCAAGAGGATGTGAGCTTAACTTTTGGCCTTAGCTAAACAAATTAAATACATCCAGTCATAGTTTTATTGTTAAATTGAAGATAGGATAAGCCTCTAATCGAATGACAATCTTCTGTGACGGAAACGGAAGTGTGATTGGAGAGAAAAAAACAGGAAATTTTGACCATGCGATGGCACGATCTCGGTACATTTTGAGATGTTTCGCTAAGGATCGGTCATACCATTTTGTTAAGGACGAGTCTTGTGCGTGACGTAGGCTATAGAGTGTATATAATTTATTTCCATTTACACTGTACTTTAATCTGCATTTCGGATGAACTACATACATTCCACGCACAGGGTGATTTACTTGTACACCAACACATAATTGCAGGGAAACACTCGTTAGGAATACAAGATAGCGAAATTCGGCAGTAAAATCGGTAAAATCCAGTACAGCCGGGACGCATTCCGTTAGAAACTGGACGCCATCACTCAGATCAGCATCTGTTGTAGAGTCAAAACTACTTTGTTGGGTTTCGGGTGTTTCAGTTTTCCATTTCTTTGCAAACAGACTCTTAACATCGATTGACAAATCCTGCAGAGACTTGTCTAGTATTTCCATTTCGTCGTGCTTGTCTTCATTCAAATCATCATCCGACTCTGATTCGAAGTATATATCGCCAGTAGCTTCGTCAACTGCGATTCTCCCACCCAATTGTCCGGGTATCAACTGCACATCCTTGATTTGGTAACCGAATTTTCCAATGTGTGAATTAAATTCGAATGATCTGAATTTCAGTGGCAATCCACTGTGCTTTTCACAAGAATGTTCTATCACTTCTGACTTTTCAAAAGTAGTGTATTCACAGTAGTAACATCTGAATCTGAAAAAAAATAAATGAATACAGAATACCTCATTACGTGTAACAACTGGAGGGCAAGACAAGAGACAATGTCTGAAACATCGACAACATAAGGGAACTTGTGGGACACAAATAATAGGACAAAAAGAACCTGTCGGGAAGCACAGGGAAGAAAAAGCAGAAACACGGGCATCGGAGAGAGCAAAGAACAGGACTGCAAGGTTAGAACGTGTTCCTTCCGTCTTATCCCTCACCATCTGCTTTCTAGCTTGGATGGCCCTTCCAGGAACTGCAAGCATAGCCATCAGGATTATTGGAATACACAATCCACCACAGGGAGGTAGCGACACCGGGAGAGGAAAGTTGAAATCGGGCGTTGGATGACTATGATTCAGACTAATCCTTAACCAAAACGTCTGACCGGTCCGTAACAAAACCATCACAAAATGCATCGATCCTTAGCAACATGATCACAAAATGACCGAGACCGAGCCTTCGCATGGTCAAAATGTCCTTGTTTTCTTCAATCACGCTTCCGATTCCGTCACAGATGATTGTCATTCGATTACAGGCTTGTCAAATATTCAGTTTGAAATAAAAACAGTGACAATTTATTCAATTGTTTTAGCTAGTGCTGATAGTTGAGCTCACATCCGTTTGGATCCAACAGATCGGCATGTTGACGAGGTTTACACGCAGATTGCATTACATTTTAAGTCTATCATCATCCAGATATATACGTTCAACAATATTAGCACTATTTGCAAATCAGATACAATATGTATCGTGATCATAGTGAATATATAAATTTTGGATATTACCGTTTGAAAGCAGAACTTACCTTCCGGTGTTACGTTGGTCCGCCATCTTGAAAAGTCCTACCCATCGAACGATCTCGACAGTGTGGTGTGCCCATTATTAGTTTAATGATGTGGTATCCTATACGACGCCTTCGGGATAATCTTTCAGCTATCGCACTCGCTTTGCATTCAATTACATTTACTGTTCATAGGATGTTAACAATGTAAAAACATCTATTCAGAATTCTCTTACTCACAAATGTGGTAAAGTTAGGTTAAGATCCTGGTGATGCAACACCTTCAACGTCAATATCTGCCTCAAAACACCAATTATAACTATTCACGGTGGAAAACACACCTAGTGACTATTCTCTTTATGACTGGTCAGTAGTTTTTAAAATTTAATGCGAAGCTGGTGTTTGGGACTATTAAAACTGGTCTTAATAGGGAGGTGCTTTTAATTTTATGGTGGGCTTCGCTGTACATGTTCTGTGACAATTTTGTACGGAAGAATTTAATATTTACCGTTTTCTGTATCTATTGATACCATAGTAACGGTTTCGTCATCTTGCCTAGCGACGGGCAACCGCAGCAAGTGTAGATGGATTAACTAGATTAATGCCGGTTATGAGGAAAGGAAACACTGCAGCCAGGACGCCGACTGAAAACAGACACCAATAGAAATTAGTCTAACAGATACATTTGGTTTTATAACATACTTTCTGACGTCCGTCACACTTGTACGTTCTTCACACTAATTTGATCTGTTGTTTATTATACTTGTTCTGTCATCCGTCACTATTACCTTTTCTGTCATATTTCAAATTTTACCCGTCAGTCGTCCGTCACATTTACCGGTCGGTTGGCCATCACACGTACGTACTTTTTATATCGTCCGTTACAATTATATGTTTTGTCGTCCGTCCCACTTACATGTTGTCTGTCACAAAAACATGTTACCGTCCGTCTGTTGTCCGCCACATTTACCTATACTGCCGTTTGTTACTTACCTGTCTTATTGTCCGTGACACGTCTGTTTTGTTCCGTTATGTATACATGTTCCGTTGTCCGAACTACTTACCTGTACTGTCCGCCGTCCGATTTACTTGTAATGTCTTCATACTCACCTATTCTATCTCCCTTCGATATGTCTATTTCATCTGTAAAAAGTATACATATATATAAAGCAGTTAACAAAACTTTATTTATTTACTTTCGAATATACCTTCATCATCATGACACCATTGCATCATCATAGTCATCACTTAATCATTATCATAAAGACAAAATTTGTCATCATCTTTATCATCGTCATCACAATTCTAGTCCATCTCCATCATCGATACACTATTCTTCAAATCTGCAGTTATGAGTTTTTTTAAATACGTAATATACATATTTGAACACATTTACACTTGTAACATTTTTGACAGCATTCTAATTTCTATAATATATTGCTATGTTAAAATGTATTAAATATTGTATAATAAATTGCTTTATTACTTTTTTATTTTAGTTCTCAAAGTTTTATTTAACAATATATATATATATATTTTTAAATATTTCATCAGCAGAAAGGACTTTTATAGTTGGTATTTTACTATATTTCTGGCATTCCAAGTAGTATATTGAATACGTTGTTCTGTGAGTGTACAAAATATATAAATATTTCCCGTCATTTCTAAACATACCTAGACATTTATGTTTCGATGGCGGTTAATCAGAAAAGCTATGCTCAATACAAGCTTTAAGCTTATATTCTTATTGTGACAGAGAAACCTGTATACACGGCGAAAACCCATGTGGTCAGGAAGACACCCCCACCCCCATACCTTTCCACGTCCGTGCCTGGAATCTAAACCCGGAAGCCCAGGTGAAAGGCGAAAGTGTTACTACCAGACCACCCAATACCGCTTATATATCGCTTAAATGACGTGTTTTGAGAATCCATACAAAATACACTGTGACTTCATTATCCAATTAGATAACACAAAAAGGGTTTGAATGACGCGCAAAAGGTAATTGTCTACGTATTTGTATTATTCTGGTGTGGATATTTACCGCCCATGAGCATAACATAGTAAAGAGAAATAGTATTCTGAGATCATCTGGCCCAAAGGGTTAAGATGACCGATAGCCATCGTGTTTCGCCCGTTGTCATGCGTAAACTTTTCCTTTAAAACCCTACTCTTTCATACCTGGATGGATTAAGATTTAGGTTTAGATGACGGTGTCGTCAATGACGCAGAAGACGCTTATTCTGGTACTTTTTCAGGAGTCTCTGTGTAGATCTTTTTGGTTTCATATTTTGACCTAGCTTTATGGAATGTGAGTTTATGGATTGAGATTATGGTGCCGTTTTGGTATTTTCTTGATGTTTTCTTTAGACATTGCTATCTCCCGCAAGACATAGATATCCACATCATAAGCTGTCAGATAGTGCCTTCTTCAGAATGATCTTTACCTGTAGTTGAATCACAGATAAACGTCCCTCTTGCTGTAAAGCCCTCAATACAGGCACAAACGCCCAGTACACATTCCGAGTTAAACACGCTGCATTCGCCTAGGTTGCATGGTTGGTTGATGACTGGGCCTGTTTACAGTAATAAAATGACTTGTACACAAGACGCTCACATCGCACATTTATTTAGGTCTCCGCAGCTAGAATATAACAATTTTATCCGTTTTCCTTTTGAAGCTAACATGTTCGAAGCAAAAGTGAGCTTATCACGTGGCAAGGTATCCGTCTTCTCTCTGTCGTTAATTATTTTCAATTTCTCAATAATCGAAGGCAGAAGATACTGACATTGGTTTTGTAACATACAGAAAAAGGACCACAAAATCAGTTAAAAAGGAAAGTGATCCTCTCTCAAGGTCACAAGGGCCAAATATGTCAACTTATTCTCAGTAAAGAAAAGGCACAGTATGTTTAATAGGTCTATAGCTTGACTGGATAAGAAATACAATTCATGCAAACGACATTTCATCATTCAAGAGGTGCAGAGTACTGTAATTATGTCAGTATCATTATAGTATGAAGTGTTACCAAGAATTTTCAAATGAATTACCTTGACCAACCCCAAGGTTAAAATCTTCAAATGTCCACTTTATAACCATAAATCCAGAGTTATGATAATTGTTCAGTAGAAAGAATGCTGGGATGAAGGGCTACCAAGTTTCTTCAAGTTCAGATGGGTCAAATTCAAATCCGTTAATATCTCCAAAAGACTTCTCATTGACAGTAATAAGGATGGTACTTAAACGCTTCCGCTAGACTATCCAGCTATAAAACGTTTTGCATATGGACTTCTGTGAAATTTGGGAATCCAATATAAAATAAAACTGTTGCCAGGATAGCTAATACCCTTGCCCCCCCCCTTCACCACGATTTTCCCCCCATTTTCCAAAAATAATCTGTATATAATGTGTAAAATCGAATGTGCAGAAAATAAACAGAATTTGAAATTGCAAGAACTGTACTGACAAGAAGAAGGGACATAACTCGGATTAAAATATGCAAGTTAAAAGTGCGCAGTCTCTTTGTGTGGCTACCATATAACTACTTTTTCACTAACGTCAGGTCTGGACATTTTGTAGTTTTAGTATATAATCACATTCAAACGGACATGACTGCAATAAAAAGACAGATGAAAAAATCTGATGACTACATTCAAAAAGTTTTGAAAAAACTGTAAGGCGTCCGGATATGATCCCGTTAACGGTCGGACGGACAGACAATTAGGGCACTGTACATTCCTAACCTTCGTTGCGCGTTTTTAACGAGAAAGTACAGGAATCGTTTCATTAAGTGCCAATAGGAAGTATAGCTATGAGGCGTCTACGAAAACATTAAATTGTCACCACCCCCATCTCTCTCGTCTTCTAAAATATGATAAAAAATCTGGCGTCTCTTACAACATGCAATAAAGTAAAATTGGCATATTCCTTCTCTGTTTCCTACACGGGTACATGTTATCAAATCGATGTAGCCAACATTTCACAACCCCATATAAGAATTTTCTCCTATGATGTTGTGATAATGTCGTTTTTTGTATCTGGGTGATCTGTCCTATTCGCTGATATATTTTACTTTTCCTGTTGACACGCGTATGACGAACAACACATCAGATGCGGTCGCGAATGATATTTATCAAACATCACAATGCTCTTAACGATATTGGTAATCAGTATGTTACAATATACCTACCAGTTACACAAACACCGTTCACATTCTGAAGGCGTTGATTACACTTGCATGTTTGCTGCACACATATAGTGTTTGCAGCTTTATCACAAACTGTGTCCCTTCCACACCTGCCACCGATATCACCTGGCAAAAACACAATAACAGATTTAAAAATACACCTTCCTGTGTAATCGACGGTTTATGGCCGTATTTTGCGATTTGTAAACAAAATTTATGTCGATAATTCACACAAACTTTTATCGATGCAAGTGTTCTTTTATTTTGTCAATGCCACAAATTCAGAGGACTGATGGTGAATCAAACAGTTGACTTACAGTTATACGGTCTATCGGAATGGTCACACTTTGTATATTACATCAAGACTGGCTTAAAAACGCTACACATTAGAAATGGAAAAATATGACTGAGTATTTAAACAGAATATCACGGTTATTCAAATAGTATTAGGAATGACAGTAGGACGTATGAACGATAGCTGGACTTCGTGCAAAAAATGAATTATTCCTTACATATACGAGAGAAGTGTTGTTATACCTGGACAGAATAATCGAAGTGTTGCATTTTCCACGACGTTGTCCCTAAATTGGTTGAAACTAACCATCATGAGTGCGCGTCGGTATTTATCAACAGGAGGATAACGTACAATAGTACTTATAGCTCGGTCTAAATTGCTAAAAATATCTCCTATACCAATAGCAAACATAGTGATGTCAGCATTTGCTTGACTAGCGGTCCTTAAAGCATTATTGTTTGCAAGTGTTGCGCTCAAAACGAGTCCATATCTGGCGGCGTTTTGTCTTTGATTATTATCCAACTGGGTCCTAATTGCATCGAGACCTGAAAAAAAAGTGAGAAGAAAATATTGATGTTTAATTAAAACATCTATTTTGTTTACAGTGTGCAAAAGTAACTTTAAAATAATGATTGCTATAAAGGATCTTGCACGAGTTATGCTTTCATAAGAAGCTCGTCAAGAAGTTTTCATTAGCCTGATTCATAAAATCTCATCTGGAAAGAAAACACATTTAATATACTTTCTATCACATAAATAATATTACGATTTCTGTCTATGTACCTCGCCCTTAACTGTATTTAAAGAAAGTAATGAGAGCTGTTATCCATCCAGACTCTCTCTCTGTTCTACAAAGTCTTTGCAGAGTTATGCGTAAATATGTACATGTACATGAAACAGACTATAGGTGGTACTTGTAAGCGCTATGCTGATACAGACTATAACCAGCCTCGCTCGGGGGTTCCAGAGAAAATGGCTTCGATGTAAACACGCCGCATTTTGTTAATACAGTTTACAAACGAAGATCCAAGTGTTTGTCAAGTGTCAACCCACATAACATGGTGTCAGAATGTGGAAATCATCAGTCGAGCGGTAAGAGGTTACCATCGCAGTGAAGTCATGCGATATAGACAGTTTTAATGTGACTTTCACGCAGTACTCAGCGGCAGTATCTCGCACACGTGGTTTGGCTCATGTATTCTCAGGTCTATCAGTCGGAGGTGGCGACTACGATTTGAACTTTGATGTGGTATGATTGAATACTGTAATTTCTGAAAATAAGATATCAGCAAGTATTAATCAGCATTTCGTTGAGATGGCCACGTATCAGGTACAACCCCCAGAAAATTTTACGTTCACTAAACCCGAGGAATGGCCCAAATGGCTGAAAAGGTTCGAACGGTTTCGAGTAGCGGCAGGGTTAGGAGCCAAAGAGGGCCCAATCCAGGTCAACACATTTATATACTCGATGGGAGGTCAGGCTGAAGATATTATCAAGTCGTTTGGTCTGTCTGATGATGACGCGAAAGATTACGGGAAGGTTGTAGAAAAGTTCGACAATTACTTCATAACCAGACGAAATACTATATTTGAGAGAGCTAGGTTCAACCACAGAAGACAAAACGAGGGCGAGTCTGCAGAAAGCTTTATTATGGCACTGTATGCATTAGTAGAGCACTGTGAGTATGGAGATTTGAAGTCAGAGATGATAAGAGACCGTATCGTTGTAGGCATTCGCGATAGTCGGTTATCAGAGAAACTACAGCTTGACGCAACACTTACTCTGGAGAAGGCCGTAAACCAGGTACGACAGGCAGAGGCGGTCAAGAAACAACAGGCAGTTGTAAGAGACAAAGACCCTATTGCAAGTAGTAGTCAGGCAAATAACAGTGTGGATGCGGTGTTCCGGAAAGGCAATAAACACAAATTCTCAGGAAACCGGAAGTCGTCAGAAAACCGGAAGTCGTCAGAAAACCGGAAGTCCACAGAAAACCGGAAGTCATCTGATACTCAGTCAAATCCAGAATGTCATAAATGTGGATTTAGACACAGGAAAGGGAGCTGTCCAGCGAAAGATGCAGAGTGTCGGAAATGTAAGAAAAAAGGTCATTATGCGAAGAAATGTCGTTCGACAGTCGGTGAATTGCAAACCTTTTTAGGAGCAGTAGAGAGTGAAGGAGCCTTACCATGGACCATAGATCTAGTGGTTCAGACAGGTCAAAAGGATACACCAGTACGGTTCAAGATTGATACAGGGGCAGATGTTACAGCTATACCCGAGAGTGTCTTTCAACGAATCGGTCAGAAGTTGGAACACTCAACAAGAATTCTACAAGGTCCAGGTCAGAACCGTCTCAAAGTGTTGGGAAAATTTTCAAGTACATTATCTACTGAGAAAGGAACTCAGGCGGAGACAGATATTTATGTCATCAAGACATTGAGTAAGCCTTTACTAGGTCGACCAGCTATTGAAAAGCTCAACCTTGTGAAAACAGTGGCTTCAGTACAGACAACTGTAGGTATTCAGGAAAAGTATCCGAAATTGTTTAGTGGACTTGGTAAGATTCAAGGCGACTACACTATCAAACTTCGCGACGATGCCACACCATTTGCTCTCACTTCGCCAAGGCGCGTAGCACTTCCACTTATGGACAAGGTCAAGGTTGAACTTGCCAGGATGGAGAGCTTAGGGGTTATCTCCCCTGTCGAGGAGCCAACGGATTGGTGCTCAGGTCTAGTAGTGGTACCTAAAAAGGATGGAACTGTCCGTATATGTGTTGATCTTACACAACTCAACAAATCGGTTCGCCGGGAACACCTGCAACTCCCAAGCGTAGAACAGACTTTACATCGATTGACAGGAGCTAAAGTCTTCTCTAAAATCGACGCAAACTCAGGATTCTACCCCTGGCAGATTCCACTAGAACAATCCTCAAGATTGTTGACAACCTTCATAACCCCATTTGGTCGGTACTGTTTCAACCGCCTACCCTTCGGCATATCATCGGCACCTGAACACTTTCAACGAAGGATGTGTAATCTACTAGATAATGTGCCTGGAGTTGTCTGTCAGATGGACGATGTATTGATATTTGGAACTTCCCAGAAGGAACATGATCTGCGTCTAGATACTGTGTTACAGAAAGTTGAGAAAGCGGGTATTACCTTAAATAGCGACAAGTGCGAGTTCTCCCAGAAAAGAGTCACTTTCGTCGGTCACGTCATAGATGAGGCAGGAATTCGCCCAGACCCTGCGAAGGTTAAAGCTATTGTGAACTTTGAAGCTCCTACAAATGTTACTGAGGTGAGAAGATTTATGGGAATGGTGAACCAGCTTGGAGGATTCTCACCAAACATAGCAGAGCATTCCAAACCAATCCGTGACTTACTACAGAAGGATAGCGCGTGGATGTGGGACAAACCTCAATCGCGGGCATTTGAGTTGATCAAACAGGACCTCAGCTCTACGCCAGTACTGTCATTGTATGATCCCATGGCAGTTACCAAGATTTCTGCGGATGCATCATCTTACGGTATAGGGGGCGTCATATTCCAACGTCATAAGGACAGTGGTGAGGACGACTGGAGGCCGGTCGGATACGCATCACGATCTATGAGCGCTACAGAACAGCGGTATGCACAGCTGGAGAAGGAAGCACTCGCTGTAACTTGGATGTGCGAGAAGTCGTCAGACTTGCTCACAGGAATACACTTCCATATTGAGACCGATCACAAGCCATTGGTTTCCCTACTAGGTTCCAAGGCAATCTCTGAGTTACCCCCAAGGATTCAGAGGTTTAGGATGCGCCTTATGCGATATGACTACAGCATCGCGCATGTGCCCGGTAAATTACTGTATACCGCGGACGCTCTGTCCAGAGCCCCTTTGGATCAGCGAGGATCTGAGGAGGAGGAGTTTCAAAACGAAGTTGAAGCTTATGTTGACGCTATTGTAGACGATCTGCCAGCAACAGAAGATCGCCTTAAGGAAATTCGTCTGAAACTACAAGAAGACAGTGTTTGTAAAATCATTATGAATTACTGTCAGGATGGATGGCCCGGATATGAACATCCTACGATCACCGTCTCCACTAGACCATACTGGCAGTTGAGGGAGGAACTTTCAGTGTGTCATGGTTTGCTTATGAGAGGAAGTAGACTTGTCATTCCTTCATCTATGAGAGCAGAAGTATTACAGAAACTACACGAGGGACACCAGGGCATTGTAAAGTGCCGTGAACGTGCCAAGAATTCTGTATGGTGGCCTGGTCTCAGCCGAGAGATCGAGGATATTGTTAAAACTTGTCCATCATGTCTTAAGCACAGGATAGAGAGACCAGAACCTCTCATGCCTACAGATTTCCCAGATCGTCCCTGGCAAAAATTGGGATCAGATCTTTTCTACTGGAAAGGAGTCAACTATCTACTGGTGATTGACTATTTCTCTAGGTACATAGAGATCGCTAAGCTGAGCTCCACAACATCAGAGGCGATAGTAACGCATCTCAAATCGATGTTCGCGCGACATGGAATACCAGAGACTATGTTCGCGCGACATGGAATACCAGAGACTATCATATCGGACAACGGTCCACAATACGCTAGTTCAACATTTCAGGACTTTGCGAAAGACTATGGATTCAATCACTCAACCAGTAGCCCTCATTACCCTCAAGGGAATGGGGAAGCTGAGAGAGGAGTTCAGACAATGAAACGTCTACTTAGTGGCTCTCAAGATCCGTATCTAGCATTGCTAGCATATCGTGCTACGCCGTTACGGAACGGTTACAGTCCTTCCGAACTACTAATGGGCCGGAAGCTCCGTACAACTCTTCCGGAGAGTCCAGCTAATCTCTCTCCTAAGTGGCCAGATCTTGAGTATGTTCGAGACAAGGAACGGATAGATCGAACATCCCAAAGACACCACTTTGATCGATCACATCGCACAGTTCAACGTCCGGAACTACACCCTGGAGAAACAGTGTGGGTGAAGGGACCCGGTGGAGGGTTCAGTGGAACGATCACTAAGTCAATGAATGATCGCTCATACTTCGTCAGTACACCGTCAGGTCAGATTCGTCGGAACAGGAGACAGCTGGTCCAAGCTCCAGCTATGAGGGCGGACAACCCGCACACCAGTGCCGGATGCGGAGACCTTCCCAGTGATGTGAAGGAACCAAATGCAGAGACTATGTATAATACCCCAGTAAAGGCTCCAAAGCCAGCTGGGTCTCCAAAGTCAAAGACTGTGTCAAATGCATCTGTTCATGTCAGTAATAGTTCAGAGATAGGTGTAGGTTCTAGAAGTGATAACGTGATCACTACTCGCTCAGGCAGAGTCTCGGTTGCTCCAAACCGGATGGACTTGTGAACTTTAGATGATTGACTGTGTTAATTCCTAGATTTTAATTTTTTGAGTAGGTAGCTCTTGAAATGTGTTCATTGCAAAGACTGGTCAAAAGATAACTTCGAGACGTTAATAATTTGAATAGCGTTATTGAGTTCATTACATTTAGTTAATGTTGTGAGATAATTCCATATTTCTCGTAGAATACCCAAAAAGGGGGATGTAGAGTTATGCGTAAATATGTACATGTACATGAAACAGACTATAGGTGGTACTTGTAAGCGCTATGCTGATACAGACTATAACCAGCCTCGTTTGGGGGTTCCAGAGAAAATGGCTTCGATGTAAACACGCCGCATTTTGTTAATACAGTTTACAAACGAAGATCCAAGTGTTTGTCAAGTGTCAACCCACATAACAGTCTTAGCAATAGAAATATCGAAAATATTTTCGTTCTTTATACTTTAATACTATATCCCTAACTTGCTTTTAACTTTGTTATTCCTTTTTGCTGGGTTCCTGGGCACATGGGAATACCAGGCAATGAAAAAGCAGATCGTGCCGCAAAGGAAGCTTTATCGCTACCACCTGTTGTTTTTAAACTTCATTTTACCGATTTTAAACCATTTATTAAACAAATTTTAAAAGCTTGGTGGCAGTAGCAATGGAATACATATTTTTTACAAAATTTACAAATTGCACTCCGTAAAACCTATTATCCGCCTTCGGATGGGCCATAGGATGCGATGAACCATTCATCGTTAAACATTCTTATTGGACAGCATTGACCTACTGTCTACTCGAAAATGATTTTATCGTAACATTACATGTCTAAAAACCCTTTTTGAAACTGTTGAGATTTGTAAAATTCTACATCACCTGAAAGATGTTGGTCTATATCATAGGCTATGACGTACCATTTTAATCTTTTGTGTTAACATACCCATTTAAGATTTTTAACGTTTGTCTTTTACCTTTTGGTTTCTTTAATGTAATTTCCTTTTGGATCGTTGTGTTTTACCGTTTGATGGCCCTAATGACCTTTTATGTGTTGACGGGCCGTTAAAAATGTCATAATGATAACAACGTTCATCAGTTCGACCAACGCTCAAATCAATCTGGAAGCCTTTCATCAAAAAGAACTGCAATTGATTGGGTTACCTTTATCACCATTCCTTCACACTGTCCACTGGAAACAAGATCGTGTCGTCCAAAGCGTTTAGTTGTACTACGTTGCGTGGAAATATTGAAAAACGTGGAGATTTATTATATGGTGTATGAAGCTAGTTATATGTAACTAGTATAAGTTACTAGTTACACATATAAGTTACATTACACGATCAAATTTACGGGATAACAACTCAATTATGTGATGAATTTTCATCTCAACTTTTCTTAGTTTTACATTTATTAATTCCATGTTTTATTCTGGATACTAAAACACAAGCAGATACATATAACCCTCTGAGAGATGGGCAAACTTCTAATCGGTGCCTTTGGTTCCAACTTGCTCATTTATAGGCCGACTGGAGGTAAAGCTATGTAGCCTTTGTTTTACATATACTTTGTCGTTTAAACATCACTCTAGTTTGCATGCACGTGCCATAAGAATACAAGTTCATCCACTAAATATATAATACAATATACGTTAAATACCAGTATATCGTGACATGTGTTTTTTCTTATGCAGAGATGTGTCAACCTGTGAAAAATCACATCTATATTTCTTGAAATACTTACTGAAAATAAATCGAAACAACTTGCAAGATGATCATGATTATTAAACAAAGACGAAGTTAATCTCGAAAATAAACCAGGATATTTAGATTGCAAGATTCTAACTGGAAATCGGACTTTTGGACAATATGACTTGAATACTTTAAGGTATTTTTCCTCGAATATCAGGATCTCTAACTAGGAACCGAGTCAGTGAAAATAAACCCAAAAACACATAATCTAGACATAGAATGCACGAATAACACATTTTATTTGAAAAAAGAACCGTTAAAAAGTTTCTTAAAGGCTTGGTTGGGCATGCAGCTTAGTCATACACATAGACTCTTGTTTACTCCGATTCGTATTTCTATGTATGAAATATGCATTAAATATATGTGACATGAGTAATATTTACCTTGAGCGATTCTGGCATTTCCATTAGCGTTGCTCTGTTCAGGCACTGCGGTAAAGGCTGTGACTATGGCGGAGTCGGTTGTATGGGTAGTGAGGTCAAAGTTTGTGATCACATTATTAGGCGTAATCCTAGTCGATCAATCAAAAATCATTGTCTTAACGAATGTCTTCCTCGAACATAATAGATATCAAACGTCCATATATCCCCCATATTTCCTAACACATTATAGATAACGATCCTCTTTATCTCCTCAACTGCTTTTAGGAATATGATATACCCGTGGTGTCCTATTGCATGTGGTAAAGGTCCACTAAAAGGGGCAACCTGTCTGCCGTGGGTTTCGTCCCGTTAGTACTGGGAGAAAGGATCCTGGTGGTTGAGGGGCGGTTATGTGGTTTACGTTTTATTCTCAAGCAATCTCACATGGCCTTCACCCAACACATCACTTTGGCCTCTATCTCTGTAAGACGGGTGATCATTGTGGTCTTCAATGATCAATCGGCTGGTCATGCCAAGCTCTGGGTCAAATATATGTCCTCAGTGTTTCCTTTTTATTTCACTCAACCGTATACCTGTCTATTTTTGTAGCTTTTATTTTACATTTGTATCTAAGATGGCAATGGCTAAAGGGTCAATCGAGAGAGTTCTATTCTTTCGAATATACTACCTGTTTATCCTTGGCACTCTATTACCGTTAGTAGTGTCCCATTTTAGTTTGATGTTATTTCCTTTTTGGATCGCTTTGTGTTTTACCAGTTGATGGCCATAATGACCTTTTATGTGTTGAGGGCCGTTAAGGTTGTAATAATAATGATGATAAACTCTTAGAGTATAATTTCAAGCATTTGTGTAAGTGTGTAATTATCTCTTTTAGAGTATAATCCAAATCATTTGTGTAATTATCTATCTTAAAGTATAATTTAAAGCATGTGTGGAATTATCTCTTTTAGAGCATTATTTTAATGGAGCGACGAAAGGTCGCGCCATTGCAATGCATTGTGTAATATACGTTGTGTCGGTCGGGAAGGAACGACTGAGACAAGATAAAGCAGAAGAGGAGAAAGATTAGTAAATAGTAATGACTAATAAATCCGGTCTTAATTTTTTATCCAATAATTATTCTTTTCTTTCACATTTCTTTTTGGTTCAAGATCTGTCATTGGAAATATATAAACAGAATCAATGTTGACTACTTACGTGATATAACCCACTCTATGCTGCCCTCCTATATCTAACTGACTCGCTATGGCGCTCCACACTCTGTTAATTTCTATCACCGCGTTAGCATTTACCCTCCTGCTGTCCTCGCTGGCAATAACCAAGTCAAATGGAGTGTTGACACATTCTGGAATGAAGGGATAGTAGTTTACAGGTTGACAAATTGCTTTTCTAGTCAGGATAATTGTTTCCCTTTAGTTTTGGTGACGCAATATCTATCTGCCGGATGGAACCTTGTCGATAGAATCCGCGCGGATCGCTTGTATCATACAGCTATTTTGTAAGTCAGATGTGATTAACCCATCTAAGCGAGGCTAAGAATAATATTCCATGAGTTTAACGTCCATTGTTAAAAGAACAGAATTAACTTTAATATTTTTTTTCGAAACATAAGGCAACTTGGATAAAAACATGGATGTATACATCAAAAATGTTCATCTGGTGCCCAGATGCTCAACGCTTTGTTAACGTATTGGCGTGGAACAACAAGAGCGTTAAAGACAGAATTCACAATTACAATGTTGCAATCAAGCCCGTCTCAACTAAAAAATTGTTCCCAATTTTATTTAATATTTGCAACTTCTTATAATCCATTGATTAATTTTAACCAGCATTTGAAAAAAAAAACGGACCGGAAATCTCATTCGTCACATTTTATTTTCAAGATTTAGCTTGTCACAAACGCAATGAGGTTTTTCAGATTTAACATGGTATCGACCATAAGATATGAAATACATTACACACTTACTTTTAACCACAGCGTCGTTGCCATGGATCAGGCCCAATAAGATCACCAGGACAGCGCACCACTAAAATATACAATTTGTGATATACCAAGCACATCGTAACAAACAATGAAACACATAACAGTTTAAAAATCACACACTATAAACAAAAATGAAATTAAATATTGAAACTGACAACTTATCATCAACTCGTGATTGAAGCTGGCTAGTGGCCTCATTCCTAGGGGGACTTTTGTCAGTCTTCACTCAAACATAAGCAACTGTAATAACTTTAAAGAGCTCATGTTTGAAGTTTGTAGGTTAAAGTCAATGTCGCTGTAGGTAGATTGTACATGTTTACCAAATGATCTAGTAGCTTCCTCCAATGAGGGATTTTGCTTAATATCGACACATATCACTGAACACAATACCTTAATTGGAGTTTCAGGGCTGAAAAATTAACGGCAATTTCATCGATAGTAGATATAAAGGTTTTCTCTAAAGAGGAATTAGGATTAAACTTAACGTAATTGGCTATCTCTCAATGTGATTCATTAAAAGTTTAACCGGGGTATGTTTATATAACTATCTGAACAAAGCATACTTCAATGCATATTTTCGAAACAATTCCTAGACAACTGAAAATGATAATGAAATACTGAACCATAGAATCAAATACTGAAGTAGACATTGAGTAATAGAACCATGTCACAAACTACTGAAATATATAATGAAAAATGTGATACTGAAACAGGTTACAATCTACTGGAAAAAATGAAATACTGACATAGACAGGGTGTTACGGAACAGGCAACAATCTATTGAAAAAAAATGAAATACTGAAATAGACATTGTGCCACAATTTACTTAATCAAAACAATAAAATACTGAAATAGACAGTGTGTCACAATTTACTTAATGCAATGAAATACTGAAATAGTTTGCCACAATTTACTTCAACAAAACAATAAAATACTAAACTATACAGTTTGCCACAATTTACTTAAACAAAACAATAAAATACTAAAATATACAGTTTGCCACAATTTACTTAATGCAATAAAATACTGAAATAGACATTGTGCCACAATTTACTTAATCAAAACAATAAAATACTGAAATAGACAGTGTGTCACAATTTACTTAATGCAATGAAATACTGAAATAGTTTGCCACAATTTACTTCAACAAAACAATAAAATACTAAACTATACAGTTTGCCACAATTTACTTAAACAAAACAATAAAATACTAAAATATACAGTTTGCCACAATTTACTTAATGCAATAAAATACTGAAATAGACAGTTTGCTACAATTTACTTAAACAAAACAATAAAATACTAAAATATACAGTTTGCCACAAAACAATAAAATACTAAAATATACAGTTTGCCACAATTTACTTAATGCAATAAAATACTAAAATAGACAGTTTGCCACAATTTACTTAAACAAAACAATAAAATACTAAAATATACAGTTTGCCACAATTTACTTAATGCAATAAAATACTGAAATAGACAGTTTGCCACAATTTACTTAAACAAAACAATAAAATACTAAAATATACAGTTTGCCACAATTTACTTAAACAAAACAATAAAATACTAAACTATACAGTTTGCCACAATTTACTTAAACAAAACAATAAAATACTAAAATAGACAGTTTGCCACAATTCACTTAAACAAAACAATAAAATACTAAACTATACAGTTTGCCACAATTTACTTAAACAAAACAATAAAATACTAAAATAAACAGTTTGCCACAATTTACTTAATGCAATAAAATACTAAAATAGACAATGTGTTTATAAAAAGGAAACAATCTACTTAAAAAAACTTCAATATACTGAAATAGTATGTTACTGAAACAGGCCACAAATTACTGAAAAATAAAATTAGATATTAAAATAGACAGTGTGCTACTGAAATAGGCAACAATCGAACAATACACAGAATAACACACTGAATTAGTGAGTCACTGAAGTAGATAAAAATACAACTTAAACATAGAATTAGATATGAAATTCTCTGTTCGTTGCTAAAAAATCCCGAGACACAGACTACAGAAACATAGAATTTAATACCGGCTCTTGTTAGTTTAAATGGACTGAATACATAAATGATACAATCTGAGGACCTGATTAGACAAGAGCTCGTAAAACCGTAGATCACGATGAGATAAGTTCATGAAGGAATGCCCGTCAAAGATTAAAGAAAGACTAGGTGCCATAGAAATGGATACTTTCAGAGGGGTTGTAGCTCTGGAAGGTCGAGGGAGAGGCAATTCTCGTTAATAAAATCGGTGAATAAATGACCTATATGCCCTCAAATATTGAGGAGTGTATTGACGTCATAAATGGCCTGATATCTCAGGAATGGCTACCACCAAATTAATGTCAGTGAAATGATGAGGTCAAAGGCTAACTGAACATTGATCTGTGAACACGCACTCACAACAAATAAATTCTTTCTATTCTAAGAGAAAGTCCGTTTCTACCAAAATGATATACTGAAATTGTTCTGTCACTGCACGTCCCTATAAGGTCAAAGGTATAAATTTTGACTAAGGAGATCGGCTAGCGGATGCATTTGATGCCCTGAAGCAGTCCTTTTACAAATCCGTAAGGGAGAAAAAAACGGTGGCTTTGCTGGGAAAAAACATGGGGAAATGCCTGGCAATGAGGATGTTCTGCCGAACATTCCTGGAACTCCTTTATGTTGAAGATGATTGTTCTGCAGCAAATTTCAGACAGCCGGATGTTGTGCCTGTGTTTGGTTGGTCTACGGAGGAAGTTGTTGTCGAGGATCGCATTCAAGAATTGCAGAATGATTATGTACAATGATAATGTTCCTAAAATTCGAAAAAAAATTACTTTGAACGCCAAAACCGGCAATTGGGGGACGGTTGAGGTTGATCATACTAGTAACCATGTCTTTGCGGAGATACCCAGGAGTCAGTGTGACTCTAGTGACTCCCGACTCATTTTTCGATGAGAAAGGAGGCCATACAAACGTGTTTCAGGGCAATGTTCTCACTTCTAAAGTGCGAAAAGAAAAAAGACATAAAATATCTACGGACGAGTCAATATTTGTCCGGAAATGACATTCGATGCAGCTGCGGAAAACAGCAGGAAAACAATGAGAGCATTCCTTAAGAACTACTTCAGTGTAAGAATACAATAGGATACCGACAGCCCTTTTCCAACCAATGATGCTTAAAACCAGTGTATACAACCGAAAAGGCTGAGGCTTACTAAATCCACCACAATGAAAGTGAAAGTATGTAAGTGTCTTGGAGTAACACAGAGCCACACCATACCACTCTTCTCCGAACGTTTACGTTAGGTAATTGTGCCGAACACTGCCTTAGATGATCGGGTAGGCACATTGAGACAAAAACATTACCCTTCTCTACACCACACCCTGCGACATGGTTTACAACGGCTGACGCAAAGTAGAAAGATATATGCTTCTTTTGAACTGATGTACCTGAACACCCTACGAAAAGTTGATAATTATAGACCCGGACACCTTACATAACGCTGATAATTAGAGACCTGGACATCTTAAGTAACACTGATCAGTAGCGACCTGAACACCTTATGTAACGATGATAATTAGAGACATGAACACTTTACGTAACTCTGATAATTAGAGACATGAACACTTTACATAACGCTGATAATTAGGAGACTTGAACATTTTACATAACGCTAATAAGTAGAGACCTGAACACCTTACGTAACGCTAATAATTAGAGACATGAACACCATACATAACACTGATAAGTAGAGACCTGGACATCTCACGTAACGCTGATGAGTAGAGACATGAACACTTTACATAACGCATGATAGTTGGAGACCTGAACATTTTACATAACGCTAATAATTAGAGACCTGAACACCTTACCTAACGCTAATAATTAGAGACCTGAACACCTTACCTAACGCTAATAATTAGAGACCTGAACACCTTACCTAACGCTGATAATTAGAGACCTGAACACTTTACATAACGCTGATAATTAGAGACCTGAACACTTTACATAACGCTGGTAAATAGAGACCTGAACACCTTACGTATCGCTGATAACCCTTTACCTACCTTGATCGGTTGTTAGCCGAAATGTGCCTTACTGTGCAGAAGGCAAAGTAATCTATGGAGGTTTCCAAGACCCAGCAGAAAAGATCAACCTTTAACTCGAGAAAGCGAGTATGACATTGAGGACCTCGTGAATGGAAATAAGAAATCGATGAGAGTTTGACAGTCCCCAATACCCCAGTTTGGAAGATCTCTCTTTTTAGCATCAGGAAAGTCCATGAGGTCAGTGCTCGAGAAAGTAACCTTTCTTCACCATGAACGTTTGATTAATTTTTCTATTCTGAGATTCTGAATTGCCAAACGTTTTACAAACCTACATAGCCCGTGCACGACATAGTCGTTTGTAGGTTTTGACAGACGTACTCCGAAGACCAGTTCCGGATATTATCATCAGTTTAATAAAGGGACATCTATCCTGACAAGGATTTTTATACACTGAAAATCACGTGATACTACATGCAACAAAACAGTAATACCATAACTTTTCCCGACATTTCAACGATCACTTTCAAGGTACTCAGGTACTCTTTGTCATCAACGACATGTTTGCTCGAATCTATGATATAAGCATTACTCATAAATTATCGATCGTGCTCAGTTTGGCACTCATCCCATGGTTTAAACAATGGCCAACAAAATAGTTCGGAATAAAATCTAACAGCTTCAACCTGTATGTGGCACAATCCTCGAGCGATGACGAGCATGATCTTTGCAATGAGGCACGAGCCTCTGGTAATGACAGGTATGCTCTTCGCGATGTGGTACAAGCCTCGGGCGATGACGAGTATGCTCTTCGCGATGTGGCACAATCCTCGAGCGATGACGTGTCATGCTCTTCGTTATGTGGTACAAGCCTCGGGCGATGACGAGTATGCTCTTCGCGATGTGGTACAATCCTCGAGCGATGACGAACATGCTCTTTGTTATGTGGTACAAGCCTCGGGCGATGACGAGTATGCTCTTCGCGAACATGCTCTTTGTTATGTGGTACAAGCCTCGGGCGATGACGAGTATGCTCTTCGCGATGTGGTACAAGCCTCGGGCGATGACGAGTATGCTCTTCGCGATGTGGTACAATCCTCGAGCGATGACGAACATGCTCTTTGTTATGTGGTACAAGCCTCGGGCGATGACGAGTATGCTCTTCGCGATGTGGTACAAGCCTCGGGCGATGACGAGTATGCTCTTCGCGATGTGGTACAATCCTCGAGCGATGACGAACATGCTCTTTGTTATGTGGTACAAGCCTCGGGCGATGACGAGTATGCTCTTCGCGATGTGGTACAAGCCTCGGGCGATGACGAGTATGCTCTTCGCGATGTGGTACAAGCCTCGGGCGATGACGAGTATGCTCTTCGCGATGTGGTACAAGCCTCGGGCGATGACGAGTATGCTCTTCGCGATGTGGTACAAGCCTCGGGCGATAACGAGTATGCTCTTCGTTATGTGGTACAAGCCTCGGGCGATGACGAGTATGCTCTTCGCGATGTGGTACAAGCCTCGGGCGATGACGAGTATGCTCTTTACTATGTGGTACAAGCCTCGAGCGATGACGAACATGCTCTTTGCAATGTGGCACAAGCCTCGGGCAATGACGAGCATGCTCAAAGTTATATTTGGAAGAATTTTACAAACAAGTGAATAAGACCCTTCAAAACATATTTAGAATTACACGCTGATATAAATGATAAAAGCGAAACGTGTTCTTTTACCGAAATCTGATTCGTCATATGAAACATCGTTTAAATACCGAACTATTAATTCTGGTTTTAAAAGTATTACTATAAATAATGACACCAACATATTTCTGTGCTGTAATAGTCCGAACCCTGAGGACTACACTATGTGACACGGGATTTTAGTGGCTATGAAACACAAATAATAACCACAAGGAGGAGGAAAACAGAAGAATGCTGCTGGATCTTGAGGTATTGTATATGTGAGAATTTTACCATCATTTATCTTAGTAGATAGGTCTTATTTCACCTCTGTTTCATCTATTCTATGTGAAAAAAAAGACAAAGATTCAAATGCCGGACCATGCACAGGATGCTAAATGCTTATAGTGATAAGTCTCTTTTTATATATACTTCCTGAACAAATCAGAGATTAAATGGGTATTCCGCACAAGTTCGGATTTCATAAGATGCTTTTGAAGAAAATTATACAAAATGATCTGCTTATGTATTTATGGAAATTGTCCACCTCAATTTACAGTTTAAATAGGTATATGGCACTTAATTTACGGAAATTCTTTTTTAGATCTAACTTGATTGATTTACAAACGTTTGCGTGGCCCTGATTGTGACATAACAGATTTGTTTTGATGTTAGTCAAAAGGATCAACAGAAGAAAAGCCAAATGAAGTAAAACAAAAAATTGCAACCCCACCAGAAATTTTAGTGAACAGGAGACAAACTCGTGTATTTACCGAATCCTCTACATAAGTATATGATCCAGTGATCAATCAGTTCCAGATTTACTGATAATCTAAATTTAGACCGTTAAATTTAATTGGCTGGAACTGTTTCTTCTAACTTCGCCTGTCCAAACTGACCAAAGGAGAGGTATTAGATGCTTACAATAGTGTTAATTTATGCAATACAATGAAACAGATGTTGTTTTAAAATACAAACACATACCTTTAGCATTGTCATCCTCCGATAACTGACGGTCGATTGGAAAGTCATGTGCATATCACGAGATGTTACCTACGGGCACTTGCTATAAATCATCGAAGTCCCGCCTTTTCTTAATGCCCAGTACCCAAATCGCGTGGAAGGTCATGCGCCGTGAGCGGATAGTATACAGTAGACCTTCCCAACACATCAATGGTAAAGTAATTCATCAAATCATGCTATATATACATGTATATCTACCCAATGAGATAAATTTAAGTCCCTCTGGCTTTGTAAATTTACATAAAATATAGGTGCTGCAAACCTGCATGGCAGTTATCTTATTTTAGGGTCTTTTCGTGTTGAAATTATCGTGTTAAAATATGGCTATCGCTTCTGTATGTTATTTATAAATAGCAATGTGGTTTGATATTTTAATGCGAGACTGTTGTAAACAGCGTTATAAAAACACAGGACGCCATCTTGCAAAAAAAACGTTCTTTTATTCTTGTCATTAGTGTTAATTCCTGTGAACACAGCCTTAATACAAACAGAAAAAATTTCGACTGGAAGCAAAAAGAGAAAATTCTAACAGAATCAAAAATCCACGAATTTATGAGTCCACGAAACTGTCTAATTTGTAGAAACAACGAAAATTGAACCCAACGAAAATAAATGAATCCACAGTATCCATGACGCACTAATTAGGCATTGCACTGGTCAAATAGTGACGATATGCTAAACTTTAATTGGGCTAATGCGGTTAACGGTATCACAACCCTGAGAACCAATACATTAGGGTTACAATTGATGGTGTAGTATAATGTAATCGGGAAGGATGTCCTGCTAGGAGCTTGCAAAACTGTCGATAGACCTCACATTATTACTAGGAGATAAACTCGCACGCTACTGCACTCACTTCGCTGTCATTTAATGATCTTAGATATTACATTAACACTAAATCACAAAACAGAACCTGACGAAGTCTACCCACGTATTTCAGAGTGGAGTTGACTATCAAGAAGACAAATAGTACACTAGAATAGCTTGCAACCGTCCTCAACAAAGACCTTATTTATATATCATAAATAGAGTAGAGACAAAGAGTAAATCATAACGTACTTAACAGCCATTGGCGTCGTTCTAGGACTCGTCAGTGATGCTACATCATACAGTTGTTTCGTCCTTCTAGGACTCGTCAGTGATGCTACATCATACAGATGTTTCGTCCTTCTAGGACTCGTCAGTGATGCTACATCATACAGTTGTTTCGTCCTTCTAGGACTCGTCAGTGATGCTACATCATACAGATGTTTCGTCCTTCTAGGACTCGTCAGTGATGCTACATCATACAGTTGTTTCGTCCTTCTAGGACTCGTCAGTGATGCTGCATCATACAGTTGTTTCGTCCTTCTAGGACTCGTCAGTGATGCTGCATCATACAGTTGTTTCGTCCTTCTAGGACTCGTCAGTGATGCTACATCATACAGCTGTTTCGTCGTTCCAGGACTCGTCAGTGATGCTACATCATACAGATGTTTCGTCCTTCTAGGACTCGTCAGTGATGCTACATCATACAGATGTTTCGTCCTTCTAGGACTCGTCAGTGATGCTACATCATACAGATGTTTCGTCCTTCTAGGACTCGTCAGCGATGCTACATCATACAGATGTTTCGTCCTTCTAGGACTCGTCAGCGATGCTACATCATACAGCTGTTTCGTCCTTCCAGGACTCGTCAGTGATGCTACATCATACAGATGTTTCGTCCGTCTAGGACTCGTCAGTGATGCTGCATCATACAGTTGTTTCGTTCTTCTAGGACTCGTCAGTGATGCTACATCATACAGCTGTTTCGTCCTTCTAGGACTCGTCAGTGATGCTACATCATACAGATGTTTCGTCCTTCTAGGACTCGTCAGTGATGCTACATCATACAGATGTTTCGTCCTTCTAGGACTCGTCAGTGATGCTACATCATACAGTTGTTTCGTCCTTCTAGGACTCGTCAGCGATGCTACATCATACAGATGTTTCGTCCTTCTAGGACTCGTCAGCGATGCTACATCATACAGCTGTTTCGTCCTTCCAGGACTCGTCAGCGATGCTACATCATACAGTTGTTTCGTCCTTCCAGGACTCGTCAGCGATGCTACATCATACAGATGTTTCGTCCTTCCAGGACTCGTCAGCGATGCTACATCATACAGCTGTTTCGTCCTTATAGAACTTGTCAGTGATGCTTCATCATACAGCTGTTTCGTCCTTCTAGGACTCGTCAGTGATGCTATATCTTACAGCTGTTTCGTCCTTGTAGGACTCGTCAGTGATGCTACATCATACAACTGTTTTTGCCATATAGGACTTGTCTGTTGTGCTACATCATACAGCTGTTTCGTCCTTCTACTATTCGTCAGTGATACTACATCATACAGCTGTTTCGTCCTTCTAGGACTCGTCAGCGATGCTACATCATACAGCTGTTTCGTCCTTCTAGGACTCGTCAGTGATGCTACATCATACAGCTGTTTCGTCCTTGTAGGACTCGTTAATGATGCTACATCATACAACTGTTTTTTCCATATAGGACTTGTCTGTTGTGCTACATCATAGAGCTATTTCGTCCTTCTAAGACTCGTTAGTGATGCTACATCATACAGCCGTTTTACCCATATAGGACTCATCAGTGATGCTTCATCATAGAGCCGTTTCGTCCTTCTAGGACTCGTCAGTGATGCTACATCATACAGTTGTTTCGTCCTTGTAGGACTCGTCAGTGATGCTACATCATGCAGCTGTTTCGTCCTTCTAGGACACGTCAGCGATGCTACATCATACAGTTGTTTCGTCCTTCTAGGACTCGTCAGCGATGCTACATCATACAGCTGTTTCGTCCTTCCAGGACTCGTCAGTGATGCTACATCATACAGATGTTTCGTCCTTCTAGGACTCGTCAGTGATGCTACATCATACAGTTGTTTCGTCCTTCTAGGACTCGTCAGTGATGCTACATCATACAGCTGTTTCGTCCTTCTACTATTCGTCAGTGATACTACATCATACAGTTGTTTCGTCCTTCTAGGACTCGTCAGCGATGCTACATCATACAGCCGTTTCGTCCTTCTAGGACTAGTCAGTGATGATACATCATACAGCCGTTTCGTCCTTGTAGGACTCGTCAGTGAGGCTACATCATAGAGCCGTTTCGTCCTTCGAGGACTCGTCAGTGATGCTACATCATACAGCCGTTTTCCTCGTTCTATGACTCGTCATTGATACTAATGCTGAAAACAGGAGGTGAAGTCAATTCGAACAATCACACGATTTCATTCTCAGTAGATATTTCATCCTTTTGGGTTCTTATGTCGTTTATTCATACTCGGTTTTTTAAAATACACTCCAATATCCAATGGTCTGTGTATTTGTTAATATTTTACCTTCGTTTCGTGGACTTTGAATCAAGATTCCGTTGAGATGTCGGTAGTTTTGTTGCTGTTATATGTGTCATTGTCTACTTTAGTAATCAATAGAGATGAGGAATGCTCTGATCATATAATCGCAATGATAGCTGGATTGGGAAAAGCTGAACAGTGTTTAGGCAGGACTTCTTAGTGTATCAGATAGCAGACAAGTATGAATTTATCATATATAGACTTTAAGCGATCACCGTGTCCGTGTGTACAGAACATCAATTTCACTTGCATTAAAACGGATTAGTCTTTCAAGCCGACGTTATCGTTTAGCCCACGGTCTTGGTATTAGCAATGTTGGTATACACATCATTTACCCGATTCGACATCACACAGTAGCTCTAGGCATTGAACAGTCTATCTAACTTTATTAGCTTTCGGAGTATTCTATAGACTCTTCTCACAGTCACCGTATCTGTTTCCCGAGGAATGGCTACAAAAATTGTGACTAGATCTTGCTTTCTTTGATCATGATGTAGCAGTTTAAATTTTATGCTTGTAACTATAAAATGCGACCTGCGACTTTGACGGAAAACTTCTGAATCTAAAATGAATCCTTGTTTATTGTCAAGTTTGATAAGTTTATGAACAATATTTGTTTTGTCAGTGTTTTATGCTCCATTTTAAAATTTTCAGTTTACTCTTTTAAAAATGTTGTGATTTGTAAAATTCTACATTAACTGAAAGATGTCGGTCTATATATTAGACTACGACGTACCATTTAAATCTTTTGTGTTAACATAACCATTTCGGATTTTTAGTATTTGTCTTTTACCTTTTGGTTTGTTTAATGTTATTTCCTTTTGGATCGCTGTGTGTTTTACCGGTTGATGGCACTAATGACCTTTTATGTGTTGTCGGGCCGTTAAGAATGTCTTTAAAAAGAAAAAAAAAACATCTTTGGTAGCGGTATGGACCGTGAACAGCAAAGTATGAATATTAACATGACAGGTGTCACCTTGAAGGTTAAGACGGTTACTTCTACGTTATTAACCTTGTTTGCTAACCTGATCATAGGGTCATGCTAATCTGATCATAGGGTCATGCTAATCTGATCATAGGGTCATGCTAACCTGATCATAGAGTCATGCTAATCTGATCATAGGGTCATGCTAACCTGATCAAAGGGCAAAGTTAGGACCAGGAGAGATTAGGTCGTACCGTGGCGTCCGCCAACTCTTTCCTTTAAACACAACTTGTCATGAACGAGAGTGGATCTTGACCAAATTTGGTCAAAAGCATTCTTTAAGGAATTAGACTTTTTTGGGTTTTTTAAAAATTAAATTGTGGGTCTGACCTCTCTCATGTCGGAGGGATATAGCCATTCTTCTGTAGGAAAAACTGGATTTTGCCTAAATTTGAAATATAGGGTAGCGACATTGAAATTGGGGAAGGACAATGAAATATAGGGAAGCGACATTGAAATTGGGGAAGGACAATGAAATATAGGGAAGCGACATTGAAATAGGGGAAGGACAATGAAATATAGGGAAGCGACATTGAAATAGGGAAAGGACAAGGAAATATAGGGAAACGACATTGAAATAGGGGAAGGACAAGGAAATATAGGGAAACGACATTGAAATAGGGGAAGGACAAGGAAGAAATATAGGGAAGCGACATTGAAATAGGGGAAGGACAAGGAAATATAGGGAAACGACATTGAAATAGGGGAAGGACAAGGAAATATAGGGAAACGACATTGAAATAGGGGAAGGACAAGGAAATATAGGGAAGCGACATTGAAATAGGGGAAGGACAATGAAATATAGGAAGCGACATTGAAATAGGGGAAGGACAATGAAATATAGGGAAGCGACATTGAAATAGGGAAAGGACAATGAAATATAGGGAAGCGACATTGAAATAGGGGAAGGACAATGAAATATAGGCTAGCGACATTGAAATAGGGGAAGGACAATGAAATATAGGAAGCGACATTGAAATAGGGGAAGGACAATGAAATATAGGGAAGCGACATTGAAATAGGGGAAGGACAAGGAAATATAGGGAAACGACATTGAAATAGGGGAAGGACAAGGAAATATAGGGAAGCGACATTGAAACAGGGGAAGGACAATGAAATATAGGGAAGCGACATTGAAATAGGGGAAGGACAATGAAATATAGGGAAGCGACATTGAAATTGGGGAAGGACAATGAAATATAGGGAAACGACATTGAAATAGGGGAAGGACAAGGAAATATACAGAAACGACATTGAAATAGGTGAAGGACAATGAAATATAGGGAAGCGACATTGATATAGAGGCAGGACAAGGAAATATAGGGAATCGACATTGAAATAGGGGAAGGACAAGGAAATATATGGAAGCGACATTGAAACAGGGGAAGAACAATGAAATATAGATAATCGACATTGAAATAGGGGAAGGACAATGAAACATAGGGAAGCGACATTGAAATAGGGGAAGAACAAGGAAATATATGGAAGCGACATTGAAATGGGGAAGGACAATTAAATATATGGTAGCGACATTGAAATAGGGGAAGGACAATGAAATATATGGTAGCGACATTGAAATGGGGGTAGGACAATTAAATATAGGGAAGCGACATTGAAATAGGGGAAGGACAATGAAATATAGGGAAGCGACATTGAAAAAGGGGGAGGACAATGAAATATAGGGAAGCGACATTGAAAAAGGGGGAGGACAATGAAATATAGGGTAGCGACGTTGAAATAGAGGCAGGACAATGAAAAACAGAATGGTTACAAGGAGGAATAGCAATGAAATATGGAATATTTTACTCAACTTTTTAAAGATGAAATGAGAGAAACATACAGGTGCTGCATGTAAATACACAGCATGTGTAAGGACACACAAAGAAAACCAATATAGAATGGTTAGGAGGAAAGTCAGTATTAGGGCCACCAATATTTTTGAAAGCAGTACGAAGTATAGGGGAGCAGAAATGAAACGATCAGGGTGTAGGGACAGGGATTATTTTTTTTAGAAAGGAAACACTAGTTATTTCAGGAAACAGGAAAGGGGCAATGATATAAAGACACGAGGAAAGAGGGACATGGATATAATGGATAGGGGCACAGGAAGAAGCCCACAAAATCAAATTTTGAGTGGCCAGGAAATGTAGGCATTAAGATAAAGGAAAGAGAGAGAGATAGAGGGAGGGTGAGAGGGTAGGAGGGAGGGTGTTAGGGAGAGAGAGAGAGAGAGAAAGAGAGGGA
The DNA here is from genome assembly GCF_031769215.1 of Ylistrum balloti. Lineage (NCBI taxonomy): Eukaryota > Metazoa > Mollusca > Bivalvia > Pectinida > Pectinidae > Ylistrum > Ylistrum balloti. Next base: position 458,431 of record NW_026781905.1, read on the forward strand.
GAGGGTGAGGAAGAGAGAGTTAGGGGGAGAGCGAGATAGAGGGAGAGTGAGAGGGTAGGAGGGAGGGTGTTAGGGGGAGAGAGAGAAAGAGGAGAGGGTGAAGAAGAGAGAGAGAGAGAAAGAGGAGAGGGTGAAGAAGAGAGAGTTAGGGGGAGAGAGAGATAGATGGAGGGAGGGAGAGTGTTAGGGAGAGAAAGAAAGAGAGTTAGAGAGAGAGAGGGGGAGAGAGAGAGAGGAGGGAGAGAGAGAGAGGGGGGGAGAAAGAGAGAGAGGGGGAAGGGAGAGAGAAAAAGAAAGAGGGGAAGGGGGCACACAAATAGTTTGGAGGGAAGCAACAGTATACATATATAGATAATGTGAATTTGTAAACAACCCCACCCTGGTGGAGAGGTTAAGGCATTTGACAATTATCACTGACCCTGGACCACTGGGTTACAGGTTGGAGGATGAGAGGGGTGAGAGAGAGGGTGTGTGGAGTGGTTAAGACATCTGACAATAATTATCACTGACCCTCGACCACTGGGGTACAGGTTGAAGACCTATGTGGAACTGTCTTTAGTTACTGGTCACAGGTCAGTGTTTTTTTTTTCCAGAACTCTGACTTTCCTCAACTACCCAAACCTGGCATGTTCCTAAATGACCTTGACGTTAACAGGGCAATAAATTTTTTTATCAAAAATAGATAAATACAAAACAATAACAATCATTGAGAGAAAATTTATCTATAATAAAATTTTACTTCTCATTTCACAATACAAATTTTATAATATTATCGTCCATTACTCTAGCATGTCTTACTGTCCGCTAATCTTAGATTCTATTGTAAGCAGCAAAACAATAAACACACTAACAAGAATCAGACCAGACTGTAAGAAACATTCCTGTCAACACTTACAACCAGTACTAATCGCCATAAAACATAAAGCTGATGAGCAAACACCTCTCAAGGTGTAGTTTTAATTCATTACTTAGCTTTACTGTATCTAAATCTAAATTAGCGTTAAAAGGTGACAATTACTAGTGTTTATTTTGCCCAGTCTTAAACAATTTTATGATTTTAAAATGTAATTGTTGGTAGTCACATCCTTCCACTCAGTAAACCATTTCAGTCATCCAAAAAATATACTCTGATGTTTCATCAAGGGTAATCAAAATATGAAAAACTTGCCAAAAAAATTCTGCTGGTAAACATTCTTGTCAGATCCAGGTTTCCATTTCATGCATGATGTAAAAAAAAGTAGCCATCAAATGTGACGATGAGCCCCCACATCCCCCCAGTCATCCCGACAATGGGCCCCTTCCCCCAGTCATCCCGACAATGGGCCTCTCCCCTTTCCCCCACACCTCCCCATTCCCTCTTCGTTTCTACTTCAGCCACATGAACTGTGCATATATGTATAAAAATTTCAGCATATAGCACAGTATTGAAATAAAACAAACTTCAGCTACTGTATTCTCTGTTAACAGTAAATTTTTGGCAGTTATTATACACAGCTGAAATTACCGTAACGTTCGCCATACACAAACTTATCCCATTCGTGTCCAGCAAGAATATCAATTTTCAGCTATTTTTTTTTTCTCCATGACAGAACATGAACTAAATATATAACTCTTTTTCAATAAGAATCATTAGTTCTATACTTGTGAGAAAACAGCAGAAGTAAAGACATTTCAGAAGAAACAACAACAAAAAAACATTCAGTATAAATGTTTTTCCAGTGTGTTGTCTGATAGTTTTCAGAACAAATCTGTTTCCGAGTGTTTATAAGATATTGCATCAGATGTTTTGGATCATTTTCTTCAGGTTGGTAATGTCAATAGAATAGAAGTTCTTATAGAATAACCGGTAGATGTCTTATGTAGTCACCTCTACATATGGCACATAAACAGTTAATGGCAGTAAGCATCCAGTGATCTTTAAGATGTCTGAAGATAACCTGAATTAAATGGTTTTCAATGAGATGATCTTTAACCTCACAAGCTAGAGTCTCTACACAGTTCCCCCTCCCTCAGACTAATGAATCACTTCGTTCATGTATATCACCACATTTACTATATAGTGAGCTAAGGAGATCAATACAATACTTCTTACTAAAATCAAGGAGGTGGGCTTATTACAGAGCCATAAAATCTTCATAAGCTGTACATGCATTAGGTTATTTCTAAGGACATGCTTACTGCCCTGCTGACTTCAAGTACTGAAGTGTGTGTATACTTAATATATACTTAATGTATACTTCTAGTACCGGAGTGTGAATACTTCATGAATACTTAATGTATACTTTTAGTACCAGTGTATATATACTTAATGTATACTTCTAGTACCAGAGTATGTATACTTAATGTATACTTCTAGTACCAGTGTATGTATACTTAATGTATACTTCTAGTACCAGAGTATGTATACTTAATATACACTTAATGTATACTTCTAGTACCAGAGTATGTATACTTAATATATACTTAATGTATACTTCTAGTACCAGAGTATGTATACTTAATGTATACTTCTAGTACCAGTGTATGTATACTTCATATATACTTATGTATACTTCCAGTACCAGAGTATGTATACTTAATGTATACTTCTAGTACCAGAGTGTGTATACTTAATGTATACTTCTAGTACCAGAGTGTGTATACTTAGTGTATACTTCTAGTACCAGTGTATGTATACTTTATGTATACTTCTAGTACCAGTGTATGTATACTTTATGTATACTTCTAGTACCAGTGTATGTATACTTAATGTATACTTCTAGTACCATAGTATGTATACTTAGTGTATACTTCTAGTACCAGTGTATGTATACTTTATGTATACTTCTAGTACCAGTGTATGTATACTTTATGTATACTTCTAGTACCAGTGTATGTATACTTAATGTATACTTCTAGTACCAGTGTATGTATACTTTATGTATACTTACTTCTAGTACCAGATAATGTATACTTAATGTATACTTCTAGTACCAGTGTATGTATACTTAATGTATACTTCTAGTACCAGTGTATGTATACTTAATGTATACTTCTAGTACCAGTGTATGTATACTTAATGTATACTTCTAGTACCAGTGTATGTATACTTCATATATACTTATGTATACTTCCAGTACCAGAGTATGTATACTTAATGTATACTTCTAGTACCAGTGTATGTATACTTAATGTATACTTCTAGTACCAGAGTATGTATACTTCATATATACTTAATGTATACTTCCAGTACCAGAGTGTGTAGACTTAATGTATACTTCCAGTACCAGAGTATGTATACTTAGTGTATACTTCTAGTACCATAGTATGTATACTTAATGTATACTTCTAGTACCAGTGTATGTATACTTTATGTATACTTCTAGTACCAGTGTATGTATACTTTATGTATACTTCTAGTACCAGTGTATGTATACTTAATGTATACTTCTAGTACCAGTGTATGTATACTTTATGTATACTTCTAGTACCAGTAATGTATACTTTATGTATGTATACTTCTAGTACCAGATAATGTATACTTAATGTATACTTCTAGTACCAGTGTATGTATACTTAATGTATACTTCTAGTACCAGTGTATGTATACTTAATGTATATTTCTAGTACCAGTGTATGCATACTTAATGTATACCTCTAGTACCAGTGTATGTATACTTTATGTATACTTTTAGTACCAGTGTATGTATACTTAATGTATACTTCTAGTATCCTAGTATGTATACTTTATGTATACTTAATGTATACTTCTAGTACCAGTGTATATATACTTAATGTATACTTCTAGTACCAGAGTATGTGTACTAAATGTATACTTAACGTACATGTCCCAGGACCAGATTTAATTCTATAACCACCAGATAAAACGTATGTTACATACTAGATGTGTCCTGATGACTTTTTTGAGGTATCTCTTGCCCTATAGTCTTTGTTAGCCATTCTGAAACCAGTTTGATTCTTCATGACTCCAGAAACATAAAATCCTTAAACAACGCTGTATAAAACAACTTGTGGAGATCCTTAATGTCAAAAATGTTGTAGTTTTCTTTTGTCAAGTAATTTCATCGGTCATGAATCAAATTAATGATCACATCACCGATAGTTTCCCTGGTAACCTCCACGGTTTCCATAGCCACCACGACCACCTCTGAAGCTGCCATGGTTTCTATTAGACTGATAATTATCATGATAGCTTCCCTGTCTCCTGTCATCTCGCCCATCTCTAGAATACTGACTGTTTCCATGGTAACTACGATTGTCACGGTGACCTTGATAGCTATGGTGATCCTGGTTGCCATGGTAATTTCTATTATCTGAATGTCTCCAATTTCTGAAAAATGTCAGAATAATCATTTCATCAGTACAGAGAATCACTTCCTCAGATAAAATTAACACTTAAATATCATATTCAGAGGACAATAAATTAGTCCTGCATGTTAGAATGTAACATATCATTTCCCAATTTGCTCGAAATTTGCTGTAGATAAAAGCAACAACAGAATCAAAAGAAATTGATTGACGGAGACAAAAACTATTAACAACAAGCAGGTAAAATCCGACAGCAGTTTAAATCAGTAGTCTTTGTCAAGAATATTTCTCGTAAACACCAAATTATCTACAGAAAGTAATAACACAATCACTTACAAGTTAAAAGGACTACCAGGTACTGTGGAGTTTTTTGTCGGGCTCAAATTTCACAGTCTTACAAAATTGTTTTTTTTAGTGCCTGATTTTGTGGATAAATCTTAAGAATTCATTTGCTTTTAAATTCGTTGTGACAATTTTGATTTTTACATCACTTCTTAAATAATTTGTGAGTTGATAGTAACTGTGAATTTTAGGGAAATAAATCCTCCACAAAAATGAATGATTTTTCAGTAAACAATAATTGTTTGTGTTGGTGTATAATTCTGTAACTAGAATGCAATTTCAGAACATGCAATAAAATTATTTTCATAAATACATGTCTTTTGTTATTTAAATTACACAACTGCAAATTGATGTACATGTGAGGTAGAGGGAGGTCTTTAAAACAACCCAGAAATATTCATGAAGAAAATGTTACAAAATGGCTACTGTAATGATACACATAAGTCCCTATACTATGTGTATCACCTTCAAAAATCACACAGAACTTTGATTTCATCTTTTATGATAAACACACAAGCTGTCTGACATATTTAATGCTCACTTAAAACACACCATACAAGGCCATCATAACATACCACTATAGAAACACACCATACAAGGCCACCATAACATACCACTATAGAATCAGATATTAATGTCCAGGTAGATCAAGTTATACAAGCAAGGACTTCTAACCAATAATACATAGTGGCAACTGTGATTACACAACCTTAATACCCTGATCTTATTGATGTATGGTCTGATGGTAACACTGTGACAATGAGAATACTACACAGTCCATCCTACTGATGGTAACACTGTGACAATGAGAGTACTACACAGTCCATCCTACTGATGGTAACACTGTGTGAATGAGAGTACTACACATTCCATCCTACTGATGGTAACACTGTGACAATGAGAGTACTACACAGTCCATCCTACTGATGGTAACACTGTGTGAATGAGAGTACTACACAGTCCATCCTACTGATGGTAACACTGTGTCAGTGAGAGTACTACACAGTCCATCCTACTGATGGTAACACTGTGTCGATGAGAGTACTGCACAGTCCATCCTACTGATGGTAACACTGTGTCAGTTAGAGTACTACACAGTCCATCCTACTGATGGTAACACTGTGTGAATGAGAGTACTACACAGTCCATCCTACTGATGGTAACACTGTCAATGAGAGTACTACACAGTCCATCCTACTGATGGTAACACTGTGTCAATGAGAGTACTACACAGTCCATCCTACTGATGGTAACACTGTGTGAATGAGAGTACTACACAGTCCATCCTACTGATGGTAACACTGTGTCAATGAGAGTACTACACAGTCCATCCTACTGATGGTAACACTGCGTGAATGAGAGTACTACACAGTCCATCCTACTGATGGTAACACTGTGTGAATGAGAGTACTACACAGTCCATCCTACTGATGGTAACACTGATGGTAACACTGTGTGAGAGTACTACACAGTCCATCCTACTGATGGTAACACTGTGTGAATGAGAGTACTACACAGTCCATCCTACTGATGGTAACACTGTCAATGAGAGTACTACACAGTCCATCCTACTGATGGTAACACTGTGTGAATGAGAGTACTACACAGTCCATCCTACTGATGGTGACACTGTGTGAATGAGAGTACTACACAGTCCATCCTACTGATGGTGACACTGTGTGAATGAGAGTACTACACAGTCCATCCTACTGATGGTAACACTGTCAATGAGAGTACTACACAGTCCATCCTACTGATGGTAACACTGCGTGAATGAGAGTACTACACAGTCCATCCTACTGATGGTAACACTGCGTGAATGAGAGTACTACACAGTCCATCCTACTGATGGTAACACTGTCGATGAGAGTACTACACAGTCCATCCTACTGATGGTAACACTGTGTCAATGAGAGTACTACACAGTCCATCCTACTGATGGTAACACTGTGTGAATGAGAGTACTACACAGTCCATCCTACTGATGGTAACACTGTGTCAATGAGAGTACTACACAGTCCATCCTACTGATGGTAACACTGTCAATGAGAGTACTACACAGTCCATCCTACTGATGGTAACACTGTGTGAATGAGAGTACTACACAGTCCATCCTACTGATGGTAACACTGTGACAATGAGAATACTACACAGTCCATCCTACTGATGGTAACACTGTGACAATGAGAGTACTACACAGTCCATCCTACTGATGGTAACACTGTGTCAATGAGAGTACTACACAGTCCATCCTACTGATGGTAACACTGTGTCAATGAGAGTACTACACAGTCCATCCTACTGATGGTAACACTGTGTCGATGAGAGTACTACACAGTCCATCCTACTGATGGTAACACTGTGTCGATGAGAGTACTACACAGTCCATCCTACTGATGGTAACACTGTCAATGAGAGTACTACACAGTCCATCCTACTGATGGTAACACTGTGTCAATGAGAGTACTACACAGTCCATCCTACTGATGGTAACACTGTCAATGAGAGTACTACACAGTCCATCCTACTGATGGTAACACTGTGTCAATGAGAGTACTACACAGTCCATCCTTTTTTAAACAGCAACAAACACTCTCATATCTAAAATGATACACAAATTGATAAAAATGAAAAACCGATATTCACAAACTAATAACATGCTCAAAAGCTAACAAACTTGCCTGTCCTCCTTGTGAGATCTGCTGTGATTTCTGTCCCAGTCTCTATTGGGATCATGTGACCTGTCGCCATGGTGATCGCCATAAGACCTGTGGTTTCCTTGAGACCTGTTGTCATGGTAATCGGATCTTGATGCCCTATCATCATACCTGGAATCTCTATTTCTTGATCTGTCTTTGTCATAGCGCTCCTGGAAGTCAACAAATGTCTATAAGTGAGTGGTCTTATACACGTATACAGTGTGACTACCTGTTAGTGTTAAAGTGCCAGGAATTGAGGTCTAACAGATGGTATTCGGATTTCAGTGAGCATATTTATAACACAAGTTAGCATGTATCCCTTAATTTTGTTCCAAGGTATATTAAAATGTCCTTCCCCATATCATTTTCTTTTTAATATCTTCAGTGTTGCTTTAATTTATGTCTTATGGGATCTAAGGATGTGTCAAGTTTGGGTGATGGAGGAAAGCTAAGTTTCAGAAGAAAACCAGTTCCTGGTGACTGCCCCACATAGGCCTAAGACCCACAAACCCAGAGACGGAGGGTTAATGACTATTTTACATTTTAACCACCCAGGACGCTTTATCACACATCACTGTTTCATTTACTTCATGTGTATAGAATTAATTACAACATAACATACTACTATAACTATGACAGTTGGACCCAGTGTTGCACAGGAGAATGTCAGGCAACAAAGATCATAAAATATTTCCATAATGTAAGTAATATACATCTAAAAATTACCCATGAAACCTTGACAAGATGAACTTGCATGGAGGTACCTGGTTCCTTATTTGTGACAAATCAAGCTACATATTGTGAAAATATGTCGAACATGCATGTAGATCTATTATTCCACATAACGAACTGGGATGATTAGTCAAATTTAAGCAACAGTTAATTTGATTATAGAATCAAATCTCTGAGATCTGCCATAATTTGAAATCTTTGAAAATAGAATATTATTCAAAATGACTAAGTACTAATTACAGACAATTTACAGACATCAAGACCATTTGCCTAAAAACAAAGCATTGAGAAAATACACACCCTGTCCCTGGAGTGTTGTCTGTAGTGATCCCCACTATCATTGACTTTTCTATCTCCTTTGGAGTGATCTTCTCTCCCTTCTGCACATGAGCTTTCTCTTGAGCTCTGCGAGCTGTTTCTCTTTTCTTCTGAAGACAAATTATCTCCCTTGTCCAGTGAGTTGTCTCCCTTAGCATCAGAAGACAAATGATCTCCCTTGTTTGGTGAACTGTCTCCCTTATAATCAGAAGACGAATTGTCTCCCTTGCTATCAGAAGATGAATTGTCTCCCTTGCTTGACAAACCATTGATGTCTTCACTTTTCTTAAAAGAATCTGTTGATTGCTCTTCCATTTTATCCTCTAACAAATCTTTGTTTTCAGTTTCATCTGAGCGTTCATTTGTCTCCATCTGTTCCATGGTAGATGTTTCTTCCCTATCTTTAATTTCTGACTCCTGTTCGGGTTGTTGAATCACTTCTGGCAAGGGTAGAACTTCAGTGTCTTCCACTTTACTATCTACTGAATCATTATCCATAGAATTTACTGAGGCCTTTTGAATGTCCTCTGAGGATTCTTCCATATGTTTCTCTGTAGTGTTTTCAAATTCAGATTCTGCAACATCTTGGTCTACAGTTGAACTTGTATCTTCTGTCTTTGATTTCAGTTGATCTTGATTCCAAGATCCCTCTGATGCAGCATTCCGTTCTTCCTTTTGTGAGGACGAAGCTACATTACTGTCCCTTTCAGAATTATCTCCCTTGGTTTGGGAATCTCCTAATAGTTCCCTCTCCTTATCCAAAGAATCACACTCTACTTCCATTTTATCCTTGGATGTAACTCTTTCACTCTTTTCCACATCATCCTTTAATAATTCATTAATTTCATCATCATCTAAATTATCCACATCATCATTTGATTTATTTTTAACATAACTTTCACTGTCTTCGGCTCCAGATTCTGATAAATGTTTTGAGTCATCCTGGTTGTTCTCTGTAACGTCTCTTAGACAGGCATCCTCTAACAAGCTATCAGGTGATTTTTCTGACTCATCTGTCACACCTGGTGATATCACACCTGATTCAGATGTGTTTTTAACAATGTCATCTAACTTACCAGCACTGTTACTAACATTCTCAGAGTTTAACATCTCAGCATCCGTAACACTTTCAGACTGTAATGTGACAGCCTCTGTAGTCACACTTTCAGACTGTAATGTGACAGCCTCTGTAGTCACACTTTCAGACTGTAATGTGACAGCCTCTGTAGTCACACTTTCAGACTGTAATGTGACAGCCTCTGTAGTCACACTTTCAGACTGTAATTTGTCAGCCTCTGTAGTCACACTTTCAGACTGTAATGTGTCAGCTTCTGTAGTCACACTTTCAGACTGTAATGTGACAGCCTCTGTAGTCACACTTTCAGACTGTAATGTGTCAGCTTCCGCAGAAACATTTTCAGACTGTAATGTGTCAGCTTCTGTAGTGTCCACATCTGTGTTTTTTGTGTCTAATATAGTTTCATTAATGTTGTCATCCACAATATTTTGTAAAGTAGCCTTCATTTCATCGGACAAAGAAACATCCATATCTTCATCCTCTTCCTCAGCCATCTTTATATCCTCCACCTGTAGATATAAATGACACACATATATGTATATTCTCAATCCCTAAATTCAACCTTCACACTATCAACAATGCGTGCTACCTACACTATAAATGATGCGTACAACTCACACTATAAATAATGCCATGCCAACAACTCTAAATTTCAGTTGATTGTGTTTGTTTTGTTGAGTTTATTGTCCTAGTCCAAGCTAAGGCAGCTTAATTTATTTAAGTCAAGACTAAGATAGCGTTTATCTCTTTTTAGAAATTGTCACCTGTATATAGTTTACAGAAAAATTAATCTTTTTGAGATGTGAAAATGCCATCCTAAAAATAACACTGCCATAGTCAATCTCTGAAGAATGCTACAGTATGTTGTTTAATCAACTTATTTTGACATGCTAAGATTTCTTCATCTGGTGTCAGAGCTTAAATATCTATTTATAACCATGTCATAATTTTGCCTTTCAAGAGAAGGAAATAATGGTTAAAACATTTCTCATTCTCAAATTCAAAACTTTGAAAGTTCAATAATACCCTTGTAATCTGATAGAAAATATTGCCTCTGTTCAAAAAAATTATTATACAATATGCAAAGTTACTGCAAACATTAAACTTGATAGTTGTATGGTATGGGTTATGCTCACTTTTGCTCTCGGCACCCCTGGAACTTTTCATAGTCAATCAGGGTCCCATGTGTGACACTTTTTGGATAAAACCAGATGACTAGTTTGATTCTTTGATTTACATTAAATGAATCTTCAGGTCACATGATGATATGTTGTACTGGCTTGGAAGTTGTGTACTGCTCATTTCTAATCATCTAAGGAGTGTCACACTCTGTGATTGGTTAGTTTTTTTTCAACTGAAACCCACTATAGATCAATGAAATTACCTTGCTTGTGGCTTCAATATTGCCACGAAATGATCCATGTGTGTAGAGAGTGATTGTCACCCCTGGAGTGTTGGGGATACTTCTGAATACTATACTTAGCTTACATAAGTAATATAAAGAGTACACCTACCCCTAGGAAAACAGAGGTCTTTGATGGTACTGCCGAGTCCTTGATTTTAACTGTTGTCCATTTCTGTGATCCAGTTAATTCAGGTGGGATCTCTTCAGTCTCCGTTTTCTGTGAGGGGGCAGGAGTGGGGTCAACTACATCTGGGACCTCGGTCTTCATACTAGTAAACGCTGGTGGGTCTTCCCATGAAGAACGTTTAATCACTTCTGAAATTGAAAAAAGAGAAATGTGCAGCAAAAGAAAAAGATATAAAGATATCATTTTAATTATATCTAATGTTGTCAGGATAAATTCTTACATTAGTCAATCTTACACCAGCTACTCGTTCAAATTCAGTTTTGTCTACTGTCTGCCAGCTGAAAATTCAATTGGAATATGAAAAGATGTCCAATTGTCTTTGGTCTTAGACTGAAGTTGACACCAACACCAAAACTTACCTTAAGGCACAAATCTTTATCATCTTTGAATGTTAACACATACAAGTCAGAGAAATGAAAAAAATATGTGGAAGATCACATTATACATATAATTATCATGCTCTATGTTAAGGTGAAAGAAAGAAAAATGATAAAAACTTCTCAATTATCATAAACATGTTCTACACAACATGGGAGTCATACATGAAACCTGTGAAAAGGGTTATAAACCATCCAAAAAGGAGTGAGATACGTAACATCTACGGGATGTCTTCTGATTAGGCATGCACAGATGCAGTGAAAGTGAAATCCACAAAGTCTGGAAATGACAGATTTAGAACCATTAAACTCTGTGAAAATATTTCTGTCTCCCTAAAATACTTGTTCAAAATTAATGGCGTATATGGATTATTATTTTGATGTGTGTATAAGAACAAAGACGAAAGAAATTGTTAAATGTGCAGGAAAACAGTTCAAAGAATACCTAAAAGGCTGATGTTGTGGACAGACAGCATTATGAAAATACTTCAGCATACAGATTTTATTGGGGAGTATATACAGGGATATATCAGAGTTACATACAGACTTTACTGGGGAGTACATATAGGTATATATCAGAGTTACATACAGACTTTACTGGGGAGTACATACAGGGATATATCAGAGTTACATACAGACTTTACTGGGGAGTACATACAGGGATATATCAGAGTTACATACAGACTTTACTGGGGAGTACATACAGGGATATATCAGAGTACATACAGGGATATATCAGAGTTACATACAGACTTTACTGGGGACTACATACAGGGATATATCAGAGTTACATACAGACTTTACTGGGGAGTACATACAGGGATATATCAGAGTTACATACAGACTTTACTGGGGACTACATACAGGGATATATCAGAGTTACATACAGACTTTACTGGGGAGTACATACAGGGATATATCAGAGTTACATACAGACTTTACTGGGGACTACATACAGGGATATATCAGAGTTACATACAGACTTTACTGGGGAGAACATACAGGAATATATCAGAGTTACATACAGACTTTACTGGGGACTACATACAGGGATATATCAGAGTTACATACAGACTTTACTGGGGAGTACATACAGGGATATATCAGAGTTACATACAGACTTTACTGGGGAGTACATACAGGGATATATCAGAGTTACATACAGACTTTACTGGGGAGTACATACAGGGATATATCAGAGTTACATACAGGGATATATCAGAGTTACATACAGACTTTACTGGGGACTACATACAGGGATATATCAGAGTTACATACAGACTTTACTGGGGAGTACATACAGGGATATATCAGAGTTACATACAGACTTTACTGGGGAGTACATACAGGGATATATCAGAGTTACATACAGACTTTACTGGGGAGTACATACAGGGATATATCAGAGTTACATACAGACTTTACTGGGGAGTACATACAGGGATATATCAGAGTTACATACAGACTTTACTGGGGACTACATACAGGGATATATCAGAGTTACATACAGACTTTACTGGGGAGTACATAAAGGGATATATCAGAGATACATACAGACTTTACTGGGGGACAGGGATATATCAGAGTTACATACAGACTTTAGGGATATATCAGAGTTACATACAGACTTTACTGGGGAGTACATACAGGGATATATCAGAGTTACATACAGATATATCAGAATTACATACAGACTTTACCGGGGAGTTCATATAGGTATATATCAGAGTTACATACAGACTTTACCGGGGAGTTCATATAGGTATATATCAGAGTTACATACAGACTTTACTGGGGAGTACATACAGGGATATATCAGAGTTACATACAGACTTTACTGGGGAGTACATACAGGGATATATCAGAGTTACATACAGACTTTACTGGGGAGTACATACAGGGATATATCAGAGTTACATACAGACTTTACTGGGGAGTACATACAGGGATATATCAGAGTTACATACAGACTTTACTGGGGAGTACATACAGGGATATATCAGAGTTACATACAGACTTTACTGGGGAGTACATACAGGGATATATCAGAGTTACATACAGGGATATATCAGAGTTACATACAGACTTTACTGGGGAGTACATACAGGGATATATCAGAGTTACATACAGACTTTACTGGGGAGTACATACAGGGATATATCAGAGTTACATACAGACTTTACTGGGGAGTACATACAGGGATATATCAGAGTTACATACAGACTTTACTGGGGAGTACATACAGGGATATATCAGAGTTACATACAGACTTTACTGGGGATACATACAGGGATATATCAGAGTTACATACAGACTTTACTACATACAGGGATATATCATACAGACTTTACATACAGGGATATATCAGAGTTACATACAGGGATATATCAGAGTTACATACAGGGATATATCAGAGTTACATACAGACTTTACTGGGGAGTACATACAGGGATATATCAGAGTTACATACAGACTTTACTGGGGACTACATACAGGGATAGATCAGAGTTACATACAGACTTTACTGGGGAGTACATACAGGGATAGATCAGAGTTACATACAGACTTTACTGGGGAGTACATACCAGGATATATCAGAGTTACATACAGACTTTACTGGGGACTACATACAGGGATATATCAGAGTTACATACAGACTTTACTGGGGACTACATACAGGGATATATCAGAGTTACATACAGACTTTACTGGGGAGTACATACAGGGATATATCAGAGTTACATACAGACTTTACTGGGGAGTACATACAGGGATATATCAGAGTTACATACAGATATATCAGAGTTACATACAGATATATCAGAGTTACATACAGACTTTACTGGGGAGTACATACAGGGATATATCAGAGTTACATACAGACTTTACTGGGGAGTACATACAGGGATATATCAGAGTTACATACAGACTTTACTGGGGACTACATACAGGGATATATCAGAGTTACATACAGACTTTACTGGGGAGTACATACAGGGATATATATACATACAGGGATATATCAGAGTTACATACAGACTTTACTGGGGAGTACATACAGGGATATATCAGAGTTACATACAGACTTTACTGGGGAGTACATACAGGGATATATCAGAGTTACATACAGACTTTACTGGGGAGTACATACAGGGATATATCAGAGTTACATACAGACTTTACTGGGGAGTACATACAGGGATATATCAGAATTACATACAGACTTTACTGGGGAGTTCATATAGGTATATATCAGAGTTACATACAGACTTTACTGGGGAGCACATACAGGGATATATCAAGAGTTATAATGTTACATACAGACTTTACTGAGGATTAAATCCCTAGATAATTTAGAGTTACAAGCATAAGCTGATAATTCTTAATACTTAATAATAAAAGACAGACATGAATGAATCAAAATAATTCTTAAAATTTCTCTACAGAGCAAGTTATGAAGTAAAATCAGACAAACAATGAATCCTACCTAAGGCAGCTGCATCAAGAATTTATATACAAATAAAACATGAATATACATACAACTGTAGACGATTGTACATGTCCTTGTTCATTGGCTTAAAGTTCTTACTTTAATTGTGATGTCATAACTTATGACATCATAAGCATTGTAACATCACCAAGGAAAGAGATACAACAGAAGAATGTTTACAATTATGTTCTGTGACAATCTAAGATGGTATAATTGCCAATATTGTTGCAAAAGTTCCGTATTTTTGTTTCAAGGCTTCTATCCATGGAAATGGGAAAGAATCTTTTTATTTCACTTTGGGGAAATTTTCAGAGGTAAACTACATGTATATATTTTGTGAATATTGCCATATCATGAAATAACTCCAATTTAGTTGGAAGCCTATTCTTGGACCTGCCTTTTCCCTATGAAATGAGATTCGTGAAGATCGTCATGAATTTTTCAATCTGCTTTGATTGAGGATTAACAAATGTCTTAGATTTGGTATGTGAATCTGATATGAATGGAAAGTCATGTATGATCCTTTATTATTGTCATTCCTATATTTCTACCAGGCAGAAATTTGCAGCTGTGTCATAACAATTGTTGCCATTAGCAATGAAATATGATATGGACAAATTTACTGCCAGATATGGTACATACAGAAGCATGCTATAAACAAGGCAGCTGTTTCATGGCTGTGTCAATGTCTGATGATATTATGATGGAAATAGTATGAGTGATGAGTGATGACAGATAGAAGGAGACAGAAGTAATATACAATTGTTTCAGGCCTCATCAGTCAACAGTCAAACATATTTCCCAATAGGTCTGGTGACCCTGACCTGATAAATTGTGTCTCTTGGCCCAATAAATTGTGACCCTGACTCGATAAATTGTGTCTCTTGGTCTGATAAATTGTGTCCCTTGACCTGATAAGTTGTGTCCCTTGGCCCGATAAATTGTGTCCCTTGGCCCAATGAATTGTGTCCCTTGACCAGATAATTTGTGTCTCTTGGCCCGATAAGTTGTGTCCCTTGACCAGATAAATTGTGTCCCTTGGCCCGATAAATTGTGTCCCTTGGCCCGATAAGCGGTGTCCCATGGCCTGATAAATTATGTCCCTTAGCCTGATAAACTGTGTCCTTTGACGCGGTAAATTGTGTCCCTTGACCTGATAAATTGTGTCCCTTGACCCAATAAATTGTGTCCCCTGACTCGATAAATTGTGTCTCTTGGTCTGATAAATTGTGTCCCTTGGCCCGAAAAATTGTGTCCCTTGACCCGATAAATTGTGTCCCTTGACCAGATAAATTGTGTCCCTTGGCCCGATAAAATGTATCCCTTGACCAGATAAATTGTGTCCCTTGGCCCGATAAATTGTGTCCCTTGGCCCGATAAATTGTGTCCCTTGGCCCGATAAATTGTGTCCCTTGGCCCGATAAGCGCTGTCCCTTGGCCTGATAAATTATATCCCTTGGCCTGATAAACTGTGTCCTTTGACGCGATAAATTGTGTCCCTTGACCTGATAAATTGTGTCCCTTGACCTGATAAATTGTGTCCCCTGACTCGATAAACTGTGTCCTTTGACCTGATAAATTGTGTCTCTTGGCCCAATAAATTGTGTCTCCTGACCTGATAAATTGTGTCCCTTGACCCCATAAATAGTATCCCTGACCTGATAAATGGTTTCCCTTGACCTGATAAACTGTGACCCCTGACCCAATAAATTGTGTCCCTTGGCAAGCTGCTGACTGACATACATGACATGAAACAACTGTTTTGTTACCTGAATTTTCCAAAATAATCATATATAGGCTATTTATCCTAAAACAAATCAATACATTATTTGATTTGTTTTGACATATCTAAGACATATCAAGAATAGGCAATCATGATCAGAAAGACGCTTTACCATAATCTTTTGGAAGCTTGGGCAATTGGAGATGTTCTTTGTCAGTCAACAATTTTGACTGTGGATTGCTTCGTTACTATTTTTTTAAGCAATTTTCAAAGGAAACAGCCGAAAATGCTTAATGTACATGAACATAGTCAGGTAACAATGTATGATATTGACACACTGACAAGCGTTGACTGGATATCAAGGAATTCTACGTGACACTAACTAGTACTAGGATGATAAAGCTGTAGCAGCAAGCATGATACATCTAGAACACAGAGCTTACCATGTGTAATCTCCTCCTCTGAAGAAATTAAATCAGAACTTTATCAATGATGGCTCCTCATGTTTCAGGAAGTCAATCCAAACTATACCGTCATTTTATAAAAGTATGTACAACATTTGCGTTGGGTGTCATTTATCTAAGTCTGATTCAAATAAGGTTTAGATATGGGTGTAGTTCTATCACAGAGTTTATGTAAAATATTTCTCTCTACAGTATCATCTTCTGTCACAGAGTTTATGTAAAATATTTCTCTCTACAGTATCATCTTCTATCTCAGAGTTTATCAAAAACACTTCTCTCTACAGTATCATCTTCTGTCACAGAGTTTATCAAAAATACTTCTCTCTGTGGTATCATCTTCTATATCAGAGTTTATCAAAAATACTTCTCTCTATGGTATCAACTTCTGTCACAGAGTTTATCAAAAATACTTCTCTCTGCGGTATCATCTTCTATATCAGAGTTTATCTAAAATATTTCTCTCTATGGTATCACCTTCTGTCAGAGTTTATCAAAAATACTTCTCTCTTACTTAATTGTATTTTTGTCTTCACACAATCATTTTATAATAACACTAAATACACAGGGTTAACAATCTGGAATATTTCGCCACTATCTATCCTCAGAAAACCTAATGATTAAAACTCATAAATAAACAGAGCAATTACTATATTACGATCAACTAGAAATTAAATGTTTCAATGATTATTTTTCCTGGGAGCAATATTTCATTAATATGCAGCTCTTGCTGAACAACACCATACATTAAGAAAAGGATTACTGCAAGAGGTAACCCCAGTGTAACATGATAAGTGAAACAGTTTTGTGTAATCAATGATTTCACAAATCTCTATATATCCACGTCAAATGACTTACTAGGTGTCACTGTCCTCTTCTTCACCAGACCTAGTACATCTAAGATGGACGCTCCAGGTTTTCTCCTTGGGTCCATATCTTCTGAAAAACAATTTTTTATGAAATATGTGGGAAATATAAACCCCTCTCTTGTAACTTTAAATGCCTCCCTCGTCCTAACACAATATTTCCATGAATTCCGTAGTTTGAACAATTTTGTATATTCAAGTTTGAAATTGTTTCGTACACCATACACTGAATATGTTGTACACCCATGTTTAAAATCGAATAACATGACAAAGCAGTGTTTTTGGTGCCAGAGAGGTGAGTGAGAAACCAGGGTTTGTTTTAGAGTCACAGTGGAGTATGAGCAGCCAGGGTAGTGTTTTAGGGCCAAAGCAGTGTATATGGGGCCAGGGTAGTGTTTTAGGGCCATAGTGGTGTATGTTGGGCCAGGGTAGTGTTTTAGGGCTAAAGTGGTGTATATGGGGCCAGGGTAGTGTTTTAGGGCCATAGTGGTGTATATGTTGGGCCAGGGTAGTGTTTTAGGGCCATAGCAGTGTATATGGGGCCAGGGTAGTGTTTTAGGGCCATATTGGAGTATATGGGGCCAGGGTAGTGTTTTAGGGCCATAGTGGTGTATATAGGGCCAGGGTAGTGTTTTAGGGCTAAAGTGGTGTATATGGGGCCAGGGTAGTGTTTTAGGGCCATATTGGAGTATATGGGGCCAGGGTAGTGTTTTAGGGCCATATTGGAGTATATGGGGCCAGGGTAGTGTTTTAGGGCCATAGTGGTGTATATAGGGCCAGGGTAGTGTTTTAGGGCCATATTGGAGTATATGGGGCCAGGGTAGTGTTTTAGGGCCATATTGGAGTATATGGGGCCAGGGTAGTGTTTTAGGGCCATAGTGGTGTATATAGGGCCAGGGTAGTGTTTTAGGGCTAAAGTGGTGTATATGGGGCCAGGGTAGTGTTTTTGGGCCATATTGGAGTATATGGGGCCAGGGTAGTGTTTTAGGGCCATATTGGAGTATATGGGGCCAGGGTAGTGTTTTAGGGCCATAGTGGTGTATATAGGGCCAGGGTAGTGTTTTAGGGCTATAGTGGTGTATATAGGGCCAGGGTAGTGTTTTAGGGCCATAGTGGAGTATATGGGGCCAGGGTAGTGTTTTAGGGCCATATTGGAGTATATGGGGCCAGGGTAGTGTTTTAGGGCCATAGTGGTGTATATAGGGCCAGGGTAGTGTTTTAGGGCTAAAGTGGTGTATATGGGGCCAGGGTAGTGTTTTAGGGCCATATTGGAGTATATGGGGCCAGGGTCGTGTTTTAGGGCCATATTGGAGTATATGGGGCCAGGGTAGTGTTTTAGGGCCATAGTGGTGTATATAGGGCCAGGGTAGTGTTTTAGGGCTATAGTGGTGTATATAGGGCCAGGGTAGTGTTTTAGGGCCATAGTGGAGTATATGGGGCCAGGGTAGTGTTTTAGGGCCATATTGGAGTATATGGGGCCAGGGTAGTGTTTTAGGGCCATAGTGGTGTATATAGGGCCAGGGTAGTGTTTTAGAGGATAAAGTGGTGTATGAGGGTCCAGTGCACTTTTCAGGGGCCAAGTAATGAAGGGCTGAGGTAGTGTTTTAGGGCTATAGTGGTGTATATGGGGCCAGGGTAGTGTTTTAGAGCCATATTGGAGTATATGGGGCCAGGGTAGTGTTTTAGGGCCATAGTGGTGTATATAGGGCCAGGGTAGTGTTTTAGAGGATAAAGTGGTGTATGAGGGTCCAGTGCACTTTTCAGGGGCCAAGTAATGAAGGGCTGAGGTAGTGTTTTAGGGCTATAGTGGTGTATATGGGGCCAGGGTAGTGTTTTAGGGCCAAAGCAGTGTATATGGGGCCAGGAAAGTGTTTTAGGGCCATAGTGGTGTATATGGGGCCAGGGTGGTTTTTTAGAGGCTGAAGTGGTGTATGAGGGTCCAGTGCATTTTTTGGGGCCAAGTAATGTTTCAGGGGACAAAATGGTGTATAAGAAACCAGGGCCTAGAGTAATGAATGTGGGTGGCAGGGTAGTGTTTTACAGGTCAGAGTGGCGTGTAATGGGTCAGAAATGAGTTTTCAGGGACAGAAGAGTGAATGATGTGTCAGAGCTGTGTTTCTGATGTGGCATGGTGTATGAAGGCCTAAAAGCAGTGTTTTTTAAGGGCCACGGTGGTGAATGAAGTGGTTTATTGACTGTGGTGGTGTATAAAAAGTCAGATTGCTGTTTTGGGGGCCAGAGTGGTGTATGAGTGAAAGATGTTTGAAGCGTTTGTTTTCTATTCCAGTAACAAATCATGCTTATCATGATTCAACTGCTAACAAAGAGAACAAAAAATAATAGAATATACAAGATTTTATAAACCCAGATATTTTGTGAAGCTTGGATATATTCTGTTAATAGCTTACCATCTCCTCCTTCCTCAGACATTGGCAAGTCAGGCTTGGCCATATAACATGTCCTTTTGGTACAGTATACCAGATGGTTAGCTGTAGTATAAAGTCAAATATACTTTAATAATAAATACAAAATCTTACATCACTTTTGTGTTTCCAATGTGATTTTTTGAATCACGGCTGATGAATTTTTATTTTTGTGAGTTACAGCGAGTAAAAATTGAAACCTTTGATCACTTTCACAAAAATCATATTTGTAATTAATTAATTTTTCTTCTTATTACATAAGTCCAAGAATTTATCTTTAGGCAGGTTCTGAACTAAAAATGTGGAGAATAAAAACGTAATGGAGGCAGCCATTTTAACCTCAAGATGTAACATTATTGTCCATATCATGATCAGTTCCTGACTGGCAGAGCCAATCAAAAATGCTCAAGGGTATATTACTTAAGTGATATATACACAATTATTAAATGGACAAATTTACACGTTGATTATGTGATAAATATTGGAAGTAATTTAGTTCATTTTAATATCAACAACTAGGAAACTGACAATGGTCGTGCAGGTTTTCAAACAATTCATATCTCTATTACTTAAGAGAACAAAACAAGACAATTTGGAGATTTTGAATTTATGTATTATAAGATTGAAATTACTACATATTGTTGATCTTATAAGATTTTTCCGAGATCAGTTCTAGTCATCACCAGGTATTCTTACCTATTTTGTTGCCATATCTTGACCCGAATCCACACAGACAATACATGGGAGATTCCATTCTACGTTCCCAGGGGATGTTAAGATTTAGACTGGACACTTGACAAGAGTGAAATCCCATCATATGGTTGGCATAAGCAATGCTGCAACTTGTGGCAAATCGACACATGGAACACTCAATATACTTCCTGGAAATAGAAGTTTGGTCACACATGACTTACTAAAATTGACCAGTAAGTTTGGTCACACGTGATTTACTAAACTTGACCAGTAAGTTTGGTCAGACAAGATTTACTAAAATTGACCAGTAAGTTTGGTCACACAAGATTTACTAAAATTGACCAGTAAGTTTGGTCACACAAGATTTACTAAAATTGACCAGTAAGTTTGGTCACACATGATTTACTAAAATTGACCAGTAAGTTTGGTCACACATGATTTACTAAAATTGACCAGTAAGTTTGGTCACACAAGATTTACTAAAATTGACCAGTAAGTTTGGTCACACAAGATTTACTAAAATTGACCAGTATGTTTAGTCACACATGATTTACTAAAATTGACCTGTAAGTTTGGTCACACATGATTTACTAAAATTGACCAGTATGTTTGGTCACACATGATTTACTAAAAGTGACCAGGAAGTTTGGTTACACATAATTAACTTGAAGTGACCAGCAACTTAAGTCAAACACAGATTATATATGGAGACCATGAGTTTGGTTAAACAAAGCATATTTGAAGTGACTGATGAGTTCGGTCAAGCATGACATACTTGAAGTGACCAGTTAGCTCTTTGCCATGAATACTTACTTGAAGTGGTCAGGAGTGCCCATGGACATCTTACATTCCAGACAGGTTAGATAATTAACCACTGTGGGGAAACGAGTTCCTCCAAAGTCTAACACTTTACTGACTGCTGGGGCGTTCAGAGACTTCACACTCTGTGGTTTTGGCTGCAGACCTGACTCTGGTACCTTAATCATCACTTGACCAGGTGTAGAGTACCTATTGTTTGGTCCTGTCACAAAAAAAAAAAAAAAACTTTTAAAATGAAGGGTATTAAGGTAAAAACTGCCTGGGGTTAAGACAACGTATCCATGTTTTTTAACTGCTAATAAAAACGCTGCAAGAACACTGAGAGGAGGAGAAATGGAATCTGCAACCAACCAATCAGCAACAATGTATACCATCTCGTAATAAAGTCAAATTTCTATGAATCTTAAATAATGAGTTGACACCTTTACTACAGTTGGATAAGTAAGAAAAACATGAGGCTGTTACCTAATACCCCTTTATGATTAGCTTGGTGATCTTTTTTCTTGTGCGCCTTGACATCTGGAACATTGTAGAAAGTGAGACGACACAGAGTACATTTCTTAGTGGATGCCTTGGACTGGTGCTTGAGGAGATGGCCGTAATATGTCTGAGTCTGACCCCAGCCCAA
Source organism: Ylistrum balloti (assembly GCF_031769215.1). Taxonomy (NCBI): domain Eukaryota; kingdom Metazoa; phylum Mollusca; class Bivalvia; order Pectinida; family Pectinidae; genus Ylistrum; species Ylistrum balloti. The sequence continues at coordinate 480,980 of NW_026781905.1, forward strand.
GGTCACAAACTTCACCTTGAACACCTTTAGACAGTACAGGCACAGAATGTGGGGAGAACTGTCATGTTTCTGTAAGGAAAATCACAATTAACAATGAGGGTATGTAAAACTTGTCAACAAACAAGCAAAATACTTAAATGACATGAAAATATGGTCAGTGAAACACATTTAACAAGAAATTAGTGCTTTCAGCATCAGAAGTTTTTGGTCAGCACAAAAGCTATAGAGTAAGATAAATCTTTTAATAGATATATTAAAAACAGAAATTCATGAAATAATGAATTGTTGTTTCTACTAGGACTTATTAATTAAAATAGCACATACAAAACACCTGGAAATTGAGAAGAAAACATTCAATGAATGAGTCTTTTTTTCCAATAGGAATAGGGTTTCTTGTAAACGAGTCAAAAATTTCATAATCAATTAGAAAATCAAGAAAAGATTTTTTCTAGATATCACTGTGCTCCCCTAGTAAAATTTAGGACGATAACATCTAACTCCATATTAGGCAATTGTTTCCACTAACAATGACAGTCTCCTCTTGCCTTGTAAACAGTATTTTATCTCATCAATATTGATTCTACACTGGTAAGCTTCTCACTTTTTATCTTCTTTTTTTGTGATGTCACAATACATGTGATGTCATGAATTTATGACGTCACAATAGAAACCATGGGAACCTCCAGCCAATCACAGCTCTGCTATGTCTTACTACATTGAGCACGTCTGTTACCTACCTTTTTAAAGTGGTCGACCACATCACTGTACATTGAGGACCTGAAACTACACAGGTGACAGATGTACGGCATCTCACAGGCATTATGGTTCTGTCGCATGTGGTGTGTGAGAGCGTTTCGAGATTCATGATCCCTTTCACATATCCTACACAGCAGAACATTTGCTCCATTCATATGCACCTGTAAAATAATTTTGGTGAATTAGCATCTCACAATACTATAGTAGTGTTGAATTTTGTTTTCTTTTTTGTTTTAACATTTTCATTTATTTCATCACAAGTGTAACACTGAATGTAGCATTAATATAGAGATAAATAACTTTCTTGTAACAATTATGAAACAGACTATAATTTACTCCCATTTACCTTTACATTTGTACTGATATTTCAATCATTACATTTTTTCTAGAATTATCTATCATATAATGGGGAGCTTTTGTAATTTGATTTAAAATATAACAATAATTAATTAATCAATAAAAAAATATATTAACAATTAATTGAAATTTTAAAATTTCAAAAAAAGAAAAAGAAAAGAAGAAAATAAAATGGAGCAAAACCGCTTTTTAAAAGAAGTATTAGCTGACTGATCAAGAGATCTTTGGAAAGACTTGCCTCTAAACAGTCCATTACCAATAGTTAATTAACACTGTCTTACTATTAGTATAGAAATCCAGCACACTCACCTTCTCTACGTGGGTCTGCATCTCAAACGGCGTGTCAAACTGTTTGTAACAGTGCTTACATTGAGTGAGGTCACTAAGGTCAAGGTTATGTTGTTTTCCACTGTCAATATGACCTTGAATGTGCATCATGGCCTTAATGTTATTGTACAGCATCTTCGAGCAGTACCAGCACTGTAAACAGCCCAACAACAACATGCAACAGACATTACAAAGTTTGAGCTTGAAGGCATTTTTTAAAATTCAGGACAACAATTCAGACTGAAACTTGCATAAAAATTGTACAAATTTTACCAGTTACGTATCTTATTGTAGAGCTGATAGTTTTGTCCTAAAATATAATAGTCCCTAAGAATTACAGTTCCTGTAGGGTGTTACTGTAGCTGTCATGATGGATTTGTAAAAAGGCGATCAGGCTTTAAAATTGTATCAAATTAACATCAATTAATTGATCAATTCAAGCATAAAGTAGTTTTTATTTTTTCAAGTATTCAGATCACAATTGAGACACTGATGTTTACTAAATTCTATACATCATTGCTGTCCTCATTATACTGGGTTGTTAGAGTTGAATCAGTAGGATATTTTGTTTCTGTCATCAGGGATGGTGTTTATTAGTGATGGGGCAATGATCAGATTTAATTGTCTGATTGTTTAATTATAATTTTTCAAAATGATCATAAGCACTATTAGATTTTCTTGTGTCATGTATAAAAATACAATATACATAGTACAGATTACATTCAATCTTGTGTCAATTTTAGGTAAGAAAGTATTTTAGTAAATAGTTACAAATGAAAATATTACTTCAACAAAGAACACATTCACTTTCTGTGAATATTAAACACACAGCCAGCCAGGTATATTATCAATCAACTACCCTGGAAAGCTAATCTGATTTTAAACTATTTTCCATCCTGGATTTTCACAGAGTTTCCATCACTACTGTTGATAAGAGTTTAATGTTTGAGTGCAACTCTATAAAAGGCCTGATGAAATCCTGAAATACTGTGAACTTGACAGTGTAACAAACCTTGAATCTGTATTCTCCTTTCTCCTCTACATATGAAGGATCTCCCTCCATTTTACCATAATAGTACTCATCCAGGGGCACCCAGCTTCCTGTAATACAAAAAGTACTTCGTCTGAACAGAAAAACACCAATGAAACAAAATCTATAAGTAGAAATATTCTTAACAAGACAGACGAGTGTGATGTCTATAAGTAGACTTTTTACCAAGCCTTCCTCAACTGTTTAAATACTAATAATAAAGTTTTGCATATTTTTTTATTTTCATAAAAGGTATTTATATGTTAACTAGGAGTCTTATTTGACATCTTGTTGGACATCTTGTTGAATTATATTAGCACAATTAAGACACTTCCAACATGAACCATCTGACTTTTAAAACCTCCCCTCAATCAATATACTGAATAGGACATTTTGGGGAGTTTTGAGAAGATAATAAATGACATAGGATTTTAACACACACCCTCATCAATACTGCATACTGAATAGGATATTAGGATATTTTTGGGGGGTTTATGAAGAAAATAATTGACCAGTTTTGGAAGCAAATTATGCAGAGTAAAAATAACAAATTTCGAGTATTATTGAATTTGAGAACTGGTCCATTATTATGACTGTCAACATGTATGTACCAATTGTATCAACGACATCCCCAGGTTTCTTGAGTTTTTTCTTAGCTGGTCCGGCACTGTCCTGGGTACCTTCCAGATGGCGTTTAGCCATGATTGCACTGTTGACAAGCATGGATGCTGCTGACATCGCCGTAGACTGAGAATTCCTCGAGGTAGCTGTATACAAAAATATCTCACATGTAGCATTAAATATTAACAACAATATGTCTAATATATAACTTTACAGAATAAGAAAACAAATATTTCAAATTTAGTTGAATTATAATGTTTTTCTCAGTTACTATAGGAAATTGACACCATGCAGGAATTGAAATTTGTTTGTGTGTGACTAAAGCGGATCACTCGTCTCCAATAAAAACCTCGGAAGTTGACAACCTTAAAAAGTTAAAATGTATGTATTGAACCTTATTAATTTACAATGAATACATTATCAGACAATGAAATACACACATACATATATATATATTCCTGGGTAGTTTATCTTCACAACTCAGGGCTCTCACACCCCATTTTGGGACTGGGGCCCGGGGCCCTTTGAATTGGGAAAAATAATGGTGTTTTCCTTAGAATTGGGAAAACTTGGGGTCTAAATTGGGAAAAAAGATAATATTTCGCATTGGGATATTCGGCCCCAAATCTGGCAGATTGAGAGCCCTGCAACTTAGTGTTATATGTTCACCTATATCATCATATTATGCAGACTATTTTAGTTCATCCATCGGAGGACTTCCATAGAGAGTAGTGAACACTCCACCAGAAAACAAAACTTGCACCATAATCATGAACCTGACAGCAATGGGTCTAATCAACCAAAAAATGGCAAACGGCCATATCTCCAGATCTCACGTTACAATTCTATATCACAAGATGTACTAATGTGGTTTGTTGTTCACGATGCATCGAAGATCCTTACATCTCTAGTAACCATCAAATCAGATATTTATGTGGGGCTCAATTTTCATGGTTTTCCCAAAATACCACTTCATGAGATAAATATAACTTGATACATCTACTTATATCATTATATAGATTTGATCAGTTCACAGATATATGGTTTGGGTAATAAAGAGCAACCACGAAGATGAAAAAGCTTCAAAAATTTATGTTCACTGTATCCCAATCTACTTAGGCACAGACACCAGAGTAATTCCGATATTCATGAATATCCATATACAAATCATCTTACCAACAGCATTTGTAACATTCTGTTTTGGCACCTGGAATTGTACTGGGACTGGAGGCCGCTGATGATACTGGTTTACAGAGCTGATAGGGACAAGACGCAGGGGACCTTGCTGTAAAGTTTAAATCAATTATATGTTACTCAAAATTTATATATTAAATTCTCTCATTCACATGCTATGAATTACTATGACACTATGTCTTCATAACATACCACATACTCTTATAAGAAAAGGATAATATTTTATATGCTGCTGCAGGTTTTTCCATAAGAGCCGGTCGCCGGCCAATTTGACCGGCTACTTTGATCATTTGGCCGCCTACACCAATCCAGTTCCGTAATAATGTTCCGTACACGACTACGCGTACACGGCAGGCCAGCCTCCTACATTCACTACACAGCCTACTACTAACAAAATTATTAATAACCCTGCTGCTGGATGTAAATCTCTCCAAGATTTTGATAGGAAAAGGAAATATATTTATATACTAAATGAAAGAACGATAATATATTCATATTTTAACATTCAACAAATCAAACATTAAAAGATCTATGGTTATGAAAATGGGAATTTTTACAATTTTTTCTATTATCTTTAAAAGCCCATATATTAAATCTTTACTTTAAATGATAAAAATATAAAAATACTGGCCTGTTTCATTACGTTGAGTGCATATCCTTAAATCATTATTTTACCAACAGCTAGAGTCAGTTTTGTGCCGTAAATAAAGTGGTAGAGAGCCGATTATTTCCCTTGAGTCTACCTACCATGTTGTTTCCTAAGTTGCTGCCCCTAAGGATGTATTGTGGAGCCCCAGACTGAACGTTAGTCATCATGGAGGCAGATGTCTGCATATTGTTGCTGATTACTGGAGGTTTGGATAAAGGTGGGGGTTGTGGTTGGGGCGCAGGAGTCACAGTCTTTTGTGTTGTCTTTTGAGTTGGAGGGGGCGGACTCTCCCCCACAAAGATAACGTCAGGACTTGTGGATCGTTGAGCTATATAATTGAGAACGTACAAGCACTACAATAATATTTAAGGCAGATACATAAACATTAGAACCTACAAGTTATTATTTAAAAATGAATATATTTATACTATCAAATTAATTTGAAATTCATATGACTATGAATGCTGAAAGTTCTTCAAATGAAACATTAAAGTTTTAGTAATAACATACAGATAAATTAAATAGCAACAGAAATTTTAAATGGTCTACTTTTCAAAATCATTATTTTTCATACTTATGACTATGTAATTAATTTGAAATTCATAAAACAATGAATGCCACAGTTATTACAAATAAATATTGAAGTTATATTAAAGATAAAACAGAAATCAATTTGTTCATAATAGAATTTTTCAAAACAGAAATATTCACACTATCAAATTAACTTTGAAATTATAAAGCCATGATTACATTGACAATGGATATAGGAACCAATATTAATGGTTAAATGTTGTCAAAATAAATTGAACAAAACAACATACGGCAGTTTTTTTTCATTTGATATTTATTATACTTGCAAGTCATTATATGTATATTTTAGTGCAAAGAAAAAATTTCAAATGTAAAACCTTGATATGAAGTCAAGTTAAGCGATGAATGAAGAATACATACTTATTTCAGCTATTAAAGGCCTAATTTCCATCCCTCTAAACACCTTTCTGGACGTTAGTTTTGAATTACCTCCCTTGTCAAAAATCAGATTCTGTTGATAAGTTTTCAAATTGCTATGTTTATTTGATTACCAGTTACCTGAAAGTTATGTTACACACAGGAGCTGTAAATAAATACTTAATAGTTCAGATGCATCTACTATTTCTAACTGGCTGAGATAAAATAAATTCTTTAATCAAAACTCCAGCCCCAACATCATTTTTATTACTTAATTTATTTAAAATAAAAAGACCACTTCATTCAAAGATTTACTAGACACTTTAGAGCAGAAGATACTTCCCCATCTCATACACCTGTTCTTATTCTTAATGTGTATTTTCAGTGATCACCATTAAAAATAGACCTGATCAAATTTTGTTCTATTTCATAAATTTTTAACTGGAATTAAAATTCTTCTGACATGTTGGTAATTTCCCGTATGGAACCCTAATATTTCTTAAGACTTTACATGAAATGTCAAGTACATACCTTGTTTCTGTTGATTTAGCGGTGTACCCATCGTTTTGGGTGGTGGAATGTTTTTCATGTGAACTTTCTGAACAGAAACTGTCGCCTTCCCAGCCCTCGCTTTCGCTTGAGCAGCCTTAATCATGGCCATGGCGTTGTCAAATTCAAGACGACATTTTTTCATGTACTGGAGCTGTGCTGGTGACAGATCCTCATTCTGACAATCCATCATTAACTCAAGCCCAATGGTACGTCCGCTACTCCGCCGAGGAGCTCGCGTGTTTGAATTTCTTTTCACCATCTTGTCTGAAAAAGGAAAGACAAATTGATATTGTGTCATCTTAACAGGTGCAAAATATCTAATTGTTTATGTTTAATGTTTCACTGTCTGATCAAAATCAAATTAAAATCTTAAAAAAAAGAAGTAATTTCATCCTGTTGTAATCTATTGTATTAGCTTACAAACAGGACAATATAACAGCATTGTTCTGTAATTTTACTGAACGATCAGATATATAGATGGGATTATTAACAGAGCAAGGATTCTATATTTACCTGTTGTACCTGAATCTGATATACCAAATTCTGACTACTGTAGCAGTCAGTGGCTGTCAGAAGAAGGGGTTCTACATGGTGAAATCTGTAAACATAATGAAATGTAATTTAGACATAACAGAAAAAATATATTTCCTTTATCACATTATTTTTTTTTAAATTTGGGATAAGTAGATTGGCAAAAATTTTCAATTTTTGGTTTGTATAGGGGAAAAATCATAACTTTAAAATTCCTTTTTTAAAAAATGGCCTTAAAAGTCAAGGGGAAGCATAACTAGTGTTATCTTTATATTCAAATTTTTTTGTCAAAAATTGACAACCTATAGCCAAGATAATTTGAGATTTGATGGAAATATTATGCATGTTGGTATTATCAAATTATATTGGAATTATTCACCATTTAAATATCGAAAACTGACAAACAACAAAAGAAATAATTAAACACACCAAATTCTTTAACCAATCATCTATGATGACTTTTAATCTGATTTCAAACACTGATACAAATTCTAAACACGTATTGAGCATGAAGAAACTTGACGCCTGTATCGTATTTTTCACAGAGGGTCGTCCTTAATGTTTCTGTTTTAATTTTTTTACTCCTTTAATTTGTCTTCCTTCATATTATATGGTTGTATGTGTATCAGTGGAAGAGGAACAGTGTACTTGTGTGTGTTTTAATGATGATGTTAAAGAATTTATTCATAAAAGTAATGTATTGATGTATCCAAGGGTGGATTTGTCCGAGTGTATGCATGTCTTGTCTAATGCACATGCATATATGTCTATATATAAAATCTTACAAACATAAAATGAACAAATAAAAAAAACATTACAGCTTTGAATGAAAACAGAAGGTACGCTTACAGGAAAATTAAATAGGTATTTGTTAGGAATTTTACTAAATAGTAGTATTTATAGATAGGCTTATTTCCAAAGATGGGCTTATTATAGTATCAAGATTAAGAACTCACTGGAAGGTCACAGAATAAAGGAAAGCTCGCATGTAACAAGCAAATCAAATTCAAGGACATCATTTATGAAAAATAAGTGAAAACCCTGAAATCAACGAAGGAGACTGGTAAATTAGTTTTCAATGTACCTTAATAACTTAAAAAATTTTTTGTTTGTTTGTTTGGTATTTTTACTTTGTAAAATCTGTTTTCTTGACCAGTAAGCAATCATTGTGCATCTGCATATGGCAACAGAATAGACAATATTCACCTGTTTTTGTAGCATTAATATTTGGAATCCTTTCTAAATGTTGATGAAGATTTTATACAACAATCTGCAATTATTTTTTTCACTTAAAAAACCTCGATGTTATCAACAATTTCATATTCACAAGGCAAATTGTGAAAAAGATGTCAAACCTGATTCATATCTTCATTAATTTAAAATTTTAATTGCAGATCACCTTATGTAGCGAATGCAGCAGATTTATCATTTACCTTAAAATGAAACAGAGTGATGTCCCTTTCAGAGGAAATATGATCAAATGGTGTAATTAAAAATGTTGCAGCATTATTGCAGAAAAGGAAGAGAATTAGCAGAAGTTTAAAAACAAAACATTTTCATTAATATTTTAGTTCCGTTTCTTCCATTTAAACAAGTTAATTTTTCAACAGTGTAAGAAAAAGATGCAAATTCTTTTAACATACATGAGAAATGTCTCAAACAAATCTTATGAATAATCTTCATAAAAGTATGAATGTATGTATTGGAATTATAGCATACTTAAATTTCAAATAACCATTCTCATTAGTTCAATGATCCTCTAATTAAACTGTATATTATAATGTCTGAAAAGTAGGTCACAGGGACATAACTCTTAATGTTTCCCCACGTGATACTGACAGACAACGTCAAACCTTTATCTTAATGACTATGACACATCACATGCATCATATTAAAATAAATCATGATGTAAATAAGTCATAACATGTGGCCAACAACCTAAAATGATGATACGTTTACGAAATCATTGATTAAAGTACCAAAAATATTATTCAAGATGGCGGACAATAATAAACCCCTTTCATTACAACAAAGATGATTTTTGCATAAATACTTCACCGTTTCGCGCTATTTGCACATGTGCAATGTAGTTTAAGTTGAACTGAATTGTGCTCCGAGTCAAAAAATCAAAGTCAATGCTCAATAAACTAACGATCACAATAAGACCCTTTCGGTTGTTACCGTGCTCGCCAGCTTCCGATCACCAAAAGTCACGTGACAGAAATTGACATACATATTTTTACTCAGCTAAAAATTGTTTTCTGCCACAACGGAAAAGAAATATCCTATTTCTATGTGATCGGAGTATTAAAATTTGTGAAATACGCATTCTTTTTTATTTTTGATATTTCGATATTCTATCATTTCCCTTTGGTATCGAGAGTTTTATTCTGATATTATCTTGGTTTTCAGCACGCTCTGCGTTAGATATTTTAATTGCCATCGATGCAAACATTTCATCGATAAAGACAAGGGCATCTGCAAAATGTAAATTATTTTACAAATTTTAGGTTTTAAATGGAATACCTTTTGGAATTTTGAATTATATTTAGTTATTTTTCTGTTGTTGTGGATAAAATATTCTCCATTAATACAATATAATTACAACAGTATGGCTTTATCCACAGAATAGTGACGAAATATAAAATATTTTAAGAAATTCGTTGTCCGTATAAATGCGTGAATCCTATAAATTTTAATTAGAAACTGTTAGCAGACAACTTTACAAGCTCATTAGACAGGAGAACAACAGAAGTTTGTGTTTCCTCCGTCAGAGCTGTAGGAGATGGCCGAAGCTCGTTGTGCCGTGGAAGAACCTAGAATATCCCATGTTATTTCTGAAGAGGAACAGAAGCGTGATATATTCCAGGAATGGAAGCGTTCGCTTGCACGTCGCTTTTACAGAACACGGTAAGATCCTATCCGTACGATTGGTTACGTTGACTACCACAATCTTCTCGTCATCTTTGTTATCAAGATACGTGGTTCTTTCTTGTTTTATAATAATTATCTTGGTATATCTAGCGTTTGATCACAGCTAATGAAATACCCCACAAAATTGTTTCAAAACTTTAAACAAATATTCCTTCTTGCTTTATTATCGAAATTAGATCAAATTACCAATATTACCAATAAATAACGTGATACGCGTTTGACTGTGAAAACCTTTCCCCCCAATTCCACAGGAGCTTGTTAAATTTTTGTTCTCCAAATTAGTGCTACAAAACAATCTAAAACCTGGATCACTTCATGATGACCGAGATAGGTAGGGATTTTATCCACGTTTTTGTTAGAAATCTCACTGAAATTCTCAGAATGTGTTTTACATTTTTGCATATGAAAATGAAAGTTGAAATTCATTCTAACCATGAATGATGCAAAAACTATTATTATGATTATTTTCCAAAAAAAAATCTTTTACATTCAATTTCCTCTGTATTGACAATTCCAGTTAACTGTTTGAAGGTTGTAACGTTTTCTGACAGAATACATTTTTTTTTATGAAACAGAGGTTTTATGACATACACATTGTATTTTTTTTTAAAATTACATTGTAAAAGACATCAACAAGTAGAAGTTTCTTTTCTGGAAAATGAGTACATCTGTCCTTGTACATGTTACCCTCTGAAAATAAAGAATTATTAGTATAAAGACTTCAACAAAGACAAAATAAAAAAATCTGATGTAATCAACAGTTCAGGGGTTTTCCTATATACAGTAGTCACTTACTTTCACTAAGGTATGAGACAGGGTCTGGTTTTACTTGTTTATTTTGTTAGGATTTATCACCTTGTGAACAACCAGAGTAATTTGGGTATACAAGGTTAATTTAGTGACAATGTCTCTTTGTATTTGCTGCTGGCTATCTTACCGAATAATAAATGATACGCCTGTCACATGCCATTCACAGCAACTAATACAAGGCATTTTGTCTTGTCCATAGACAAGAGCACAACAGCACAGGCAGGTTCGTTTTTCAGTTTTATGAGAATCAAAAACTGCCTCAGGAATGAAGGAATATTATACCAGAAACCACAGCTCATGGACTGAGCTGTCACAGTCTTAAAATGTTACTGGCTAAATCTCAAAAATATACACTTCAGTTGATGAACAACAGCCTAAACAAGCTTAGCTTAAACTTGTAATATAAGTAAGTCATTTGAAGACATGGCAGTGTAATTCTGTGGGTGTTTTGTTTTCGTTGGGTCATTATAATAGAGAGGCTACCAGTCCAAAACAAGAAACCAGAGACTTCTACTAGCCAGACTGTCATCATCATCGTCATCCACATCAGCCAGTCATTATTGTGGAATCAATTGGATTGGTGAATTGTTATGAAAATGCATGTGAGATAGGATAATATCGATATGTAAATCTCTGCTGATGATAGATATATAGATGGGCTTATCATCCATCAGAGAAATAATACAGAGTGAGTCCATCTGATTAATTTGATGATATTTTGAAAGTGTGTCTATATTGAAAGTCTCATTCCCTCTGTCTTGACTTATCACCTGGTAAATATAACCCACTTCATTACTTTGATTGAGAGTGTGTATATAAGTCCCCCTTCCTTCTAGCTTGACATATTACCTGGTAAAAATACTTTGATGGAGTTAGTTTGTGTATTTATACCCCCTGTAAACTTAAAGTGTGATATTACACTAGGATTTGTGTAGTAACTAGGCCACTATATTCTAACTTACCACTGTGTGTATATATATATATATATATATGGCACTAGTACTTGACAGGTATATCATTATATAGTACACTTCCTGTTAAACTTTGTACTGGAGTCCTACTTAATATCTAGGTCTATCGGGAAGTAGACCAGCTGTCAGACAGTCAAAACAATGGTATGTGTACAAAAACACATTCAGGCATACAGAACTAGTGAAATCAGGAAATACAATTATAATATCTCACAACCGGTGATTTTTCTATCCATGAATCTGGCCAGTGAGATTTCAGGTTTAGGACAGTATTTCAACTGGCTCAAACATCTGTCTGATCCTGATAGACTATTAAAAAATGTTTGATATGATGGGCTTACATGGTGTACTGATAATAATATCAATGTAAGCAGGATAATGGTATCTATTGAATGTCAATAAATCTTATACACTATAAACAGAAATTTGGAGATTTGTAAAATCACATTGAAAATCTAGAGAACTGCATTTGGATTGTCTATCACCCCCTTTGATTTAAATAATGCTTTAAGCTACAGTGATATAGACTGTATATCTATATGCATGTATTATGACTATAGGTTTACAAAAAGTTGCATAAAATTATATTAAAATTAATTAATTTTCTTTGCATTCATTGTAGATGTTTGAGCAATGCATGCACAGTCTGCCATATTTTATATGTCCTAGATTCAGTAGGTTTGTCAGGTGTCACTATTTGGTTGTCAGATAGAAAGATTTTATGATATGCATGTACAAATTTAATCCAGTAAGTCTAGAGGACAAAAACATTTCCTGAACAGAAATTAAATATTACCTATAATAGGCATATTGGGTGATGAATATGTTATTTCTGGAAATCTATACAATAGATTGCTTCATTAAGTTAATTACAAAATACTTGATATTAAAGAAACAGGATATGTGACAGAAACACTAACACTTAAACCAATTCTGAGATGATTTTATATTGTGCATTGTGCAGTGTAATATTGGAGAAATTGATCATCTGAGGGAAATGTTTATTTGTCTGCAGCCTCATTTTTGTATTTTTTTCTCTCAAATATTCTATAACTAAATTTTAAAAAGGTCACTATAATTATGATTCATATCTACATACAGTCAAACCTGTCTATAAAGGCCACTCCAGGGAGCAGAGAAAACTGGTCTGTATACACAGATGACCTTTAGATAGAGGTTCAATTCCAAAGAATTGCATTACAAAGGGAACTTAAACAGAGGTTGTTAAGATATGTTTGTATGTAATACTCTATATCATTGTGAATCTTTTTTACATCCAATTTTATTCAGTAGTAAAGGCCTTCTAATCATGTAAAATTCTTTTTGGCTACATTGTCATCCTTTGATTCAATCTCTGGCCATATAGTCAAGCCAAAAAATAAACTGATAAAGCACACCTCACCCCCTATTGATCAAATACCCGGGTACATGGAACTCTTGGTAGCTTGAAAGGTGTTCTGTTGTCTTGACTGGGCTGAAGTACTCACACATAACCATCTCATTAGATGGTAGGTTTTTGTGTGTGTTTCATTTAAAAATAAAAGGCAAGTCAGTAGGAAAGCTGTCTTTCTGGAATTTTTAACTTTTTATATTTGGCACTTATTGATTGCAAGGGTCTTATGTGTTTTTGGTTTGTTGTAACTTTTATGTGAAGAAGTAATTCATCGGATACAAACTTTGAACATTTTATAAATTAATATAAAAATGGACTTAAATATGTGGGGATTTGGTTAAGAGTTTTCAAATTTGAATGGTGGGGATATATATTACTATGCTGTTTTTTCCTCAAAGAAACCCTATCTGCTAGTGTAAAGTTTTAGTATTAAAAATAGAGGGGGGGGGTGTATTTAAGTTTTTTATGACCTACTTTTAGTTTGCTAAAGAAACTGATGATTCTGCAAAAAATGAAAGATGGGACGTATTTTTGGGAAGTGCTTATTTATGGTTATATACGGTATTAGTAAGTTATCCATTAAGCTGACCAACCATTAACAACAATAATATCTGCCCTGTAGATATTACTGTGTAATTCTTTTGTAGTATCTATAGAAGGTAATCCTAATTAGTTCCAGACTTCAGTACTGATTTAGGGGGCTAATGATGTCCAGTTTGTCCTTGTACTTGGGTACAGCTGGGGAGTAATAGTCTAGAGATTCATTATCAGTCTGATCTAAACACAAGGCAGTATTGACCAGAAATTTAGGGTATAGTTACGTAGGCATGCACTTGACTACCTTATACATACTTCCTCATATACATACAAAATTCTGCATGCAGGCACTTTTAGAATGATATGATATGAACTCTGTTTATTAGTCAACAATTGTGAAACAAGCTATCTGCTGATATTAATCACTTTTGTTGGCCCGGATAGAAGCATACTAGGGATCTTACTGTCAAGGAAGCCAGAAAATCCACTGGGTCGGGCAGGTGATCCATACCTATTCATGTCCCTTCCGGGAATTCTAAAACTGGGAATTTAATACTGAAAATTTCCTTCCCATTTCACCATTTTTCCCCCAAAATGAGTTTTTAAAAAAAAAATGCCTCATCTCATGCCTTTCGAAACCCTCTGTTACAATATTACATGTATGATAAAGAGTCAGTCTACAACCTTTATTCTACAAAAGACACCAGGTGCTGTCAAAATATGACCCTGTGAAGGTGGGACTGAAACTGAGTCACTTTGTAGAAAATGAGGCTTTCAGGGTATGTCAGCAGGTGTCAAGATATGAGTGTATGTTTCAATGACTAAGTACCGTAAATTTGCAGGTATAGTTTGCACTGGGGTATAGTACGCAGGTACGTTTTTTGGGTCAGATTTAAAAAAAGAAGAATTAAAAATAATATGAATATTGATTACCGGTTACCGTGGTGCAACAGGGAATTTTTTGATCCACCGATAATTAGGAAATCACAATGAGCGTGACCCTAACTATTAAGTATTACACAAAAGCCGGGTCACCTATAAACACAGAGTTATGGCCCTTTGTTCACTTTTCATACTGTAGTCTTAAAGCCAGATGTATATTACTGTAGAATGCTTTAAAAGATGGCTAATCTGATTATTATTGCATGTTGTAATTTATTAGATATTTATGATATAATAGCTCCATCATAAGTCATCATGTAACAAAAATCAATAATTGTTTGTAGCTTTAGTTCATGGTCTCATGAATCACACTGTATCACTTAGGTTAGCAATTCATTATGTATGAATCACATTGACCTATAGAACGAGTGGTTTCAGTTTTGTGTTTGCTGTCACATAATTGTCTTGTCATTAAATGAACACTGTAAACCATGAAATATTTGTGAGTAATTTTGAAGCTATTTCCTGGGACAAACAATATTCTAATGTAAAATAAACCTCAGTCCTCTACTGAATATGAATATTTTTTTGTGGTATTTATTTTCAGGATTCCCATCTTTCCTGATAATGAAAAAATGGTGTTAACCTTTGATACATTAGTGATGTACCTGGTATTATGGTAACTTTGCTCTTAATAGCAATAACTTAATTTCAGATCAATAAATATCATGATCATTTGTTTAGCTATCAATTATTAATGATAGTTTTATAACTTAACAAAAATGCTACTTGAAAGTCCTATTTTTATGCCCCCTAATCAAAAGATTGGAGGCATATTGTTTTTGTGTTGTCTGTCTGTTTGTCTGGTGTCAACTTTAACCTTGCCCATAACTATTGCACCATAAGAGGTGGGGCTTTCATATTTGGCATGTGTGTTTCTTGTGACAAGACCTTTCCTTTGGTACAAAAATGTTTGACCATGTGGCCTTGACCCTGACCTTTGACCTAAATTTGAAAAAAATTCTCATTAGCCATCACTATTGCATCATAAGAGGTTTTGTTTTCATATTTGACATGTGTGTTTGGTGTGACAAGGACTTTATCATGGTACAAAAAATTTTGACAATATGACCTTGACAGCGACTTTTTACTTATGTTTGAAAAACTTAAACATTGGCCTAACCTATTTCACAATGTAGACATAAGTGTTTCACAAAGTGTGCATGTAATTAGTACATGTCTTACACAGTACAGTTTTAATGTCCAACTTCAATATTTTGTTGCAACTGGGGGCATACTGTTTTATAAAAACATCTTGTTCATCAATTTATTGCCAAACAGCTGCATAGCTTTCTTTCATTCATGGAAGCGACTTCAGGTTTCCATCGGGGATAGAAAAAGAACAAGAGACACGCAAACCACTTACTTACAATGGGAACTTAACTTAAGATGTAACATCAATGAGAGTTTATATCTGAACTAAGTGCTGTATAGTTATTGTTTACAATATGATCTCGTTAAGTCTTCAATGTCTAAAGGAGGTAAGGACTTCTGTAACTCAGGGTCCATGTTTTACACACATCTGTGAAATGACCAATTTGATAAACAACATGACTGGAGGTAGCAGCATTATCAATATCACTGAAAATGAAGAGGCAAAAACAGCTGTATGGCAGTATTATCATTACATAGAAATTAATGAAGAGGCAAAAACAGCTGCATGGCAGTATTATCATTACATAGAAATTAATGCTGAAGTGTCTCATAATTATTTACAACAAAAATTCCTGTTTTATTTGGAATATAGCTTTGTTTCCTTACCTTTAATAGCGTATATATATATATATATATATCAACACTGCTCTGCTTACAATATGTAAAGTTTATCAAAATTATTTTCAAAATCAAATAATTATATCATTGATATAATCATGTGTATTTTTGTATTTGTTATTCACTTTTTAGAGCTGAAAAAAGTTTAAAATGAAAATGATACTAAGTTTATTGTAAACTTAATACTTTATGAAATAACATTGTACAGTATTGAGTCCAGCTGTGTATGAGTTCCACTACATGTAACACAGAGTAGCATGATAATGTATTGGATAAATAACATATAAACTATTAAAAAAAAAGTAATCTTTCAAAGGTAAAAAACTATTGTGCTGTTATTGCAATAGTAATTTCACTATCACAATACTATTGAGATAGCCTTTTTGACTCAATGGTATTTCTTACTTAACATCATCTGCAATGAGTTGCTTAAAATGTTTAACATGATAATTGATTTTTGCATTATTTTTTTAAAGAGGTCATGATGGCTCAGCCAGTCAGGGCATTGGCCTATGTAACCTCAGGTGAAGATGGCAGTTTGTATTTCTCAGGAAGCTGGGCAAAATACAGATCTGTGCAGATGTGGTTGGGTTCTTGGGCAAGACATTCAATTCAAGTTACTCTTGATTGCATGTGATGGGCCTTCCATATCTTGTTCAATGAGGTAGCCACCAGCTACTACAAGGAAACCTTGCCTCAAAGTGACTGTTTGTTAATGTGCAGTACATTAGGTCACCTAGTAAACCTAGTGCTGTTGGACTAAGACTCCTAATCTAGGTTATCTCCCTTGTTTAAAGTGTGGTAAATGTAGGTGGGCAAATATTTATAAATCAAAGTTTGATGACTCGTAATTGTCAAAGTTCAGATTTATTGAAGTCAAGATGTCTGATTGATAGGCCCAGACTGTTGATTTAAACCTGGTGTGATTAACGCATTTGTTCTGCAGTAAGCCCAGGGGATCTACATAACCTCATTAAGTAACTCAAGTCAGGTAGAAGGACTTGTTATATAAACTTTATGAAAAAGGCAAATAGAATTTGTTGGAAATTCTGCTCAAAGCATTGGCAATGCAGGAATAACTAGGGATGAAAATGGAATTCAATTTTGATTACATTACTCTAAGCCTATAAGATTTGCACAGCTTAAAATGGTTAAACTTATAACAACAGGTGCATGGACTTGCTAATTTTCCTCATTAATGTGAGAACCTGAGTTATTGTAGCTTTGCATTAAGTCCATCTATCTTTCTGTCAGACCTATATTTTGACCTTCGACCTATAGGTACTTTAAAAAAAAGTTTTCCAAGCTTATCTACTACATTTCTAGTCACCATAACTTTGGAACCTCATACTAAGGCTATTGTGTTCACCTTCATGAAACATTGTGTCGGTGGGGGAGGTGGGCTGTAACTCACTAAATTGATTTGTTTCAGATAAGCATGGTAAACCTCATACTACAATCTTGCCAGAAGAGCAGGAGATAAACACATTACCTTGCTCCAACTCAAAGATTAATTGGCATACTACAGGGCTATATATTAACATGTGTTGGTATTTGTGTTGTGTGGGTTTAGTGCAGGTAAAATATGGTACACCTTCATATTGGTTTACAGAGTACAGAGTCACAGTTTGTACATCAACAAAGATTAGGACTGCAATCAGTAGTCAGTACATTTGTACTGTAAATAGTGACAGGACAAAGTTTGATCTGTTATAGAACTAAGATAGGGAAATTACAGAATTATATAACAGTAAACGTCCTCAGGTCTATTATAGAAGTAAGATAGGGAAATTACAGAATTATATAACAGTAAACGTCCTCAGGTCTATTATATAACTAAGATAGGTGAATTACAGAATTACATATCAGTAAACGTCCTCAGATCTATTACAGAAGTAAGATAGAGGAAATTATAGAATTACATATCAGAGTAAGGGTCTCAGGTCTATTACAGAAGTAAGATAGAGGAATTACAGAATTACATATCAGAGTAAGGGTCTCAGATCTATTACAGAACTAAGATAGAGGAATTATAGAATTACATATCAGAGTAAGGGTCTCAGATCTATTATAGAAGTAAGATAGAGGAATTATAGAATTACATATCAGAGAAAGGGTCTCAGATCTATTACAGAAGTAAGAAAGAGGAATTATAGAATTACATATCAGAGTAAGGGTCTCAGATCTATTACAGAACTAAAATAGAGGAATCACAGAATTATATATCAGAGTAAGGGTCTCAGATCTATTACAGAACTAAGATAGAGGAATTATAGAATTACATATCAGAGTAAGGGTCTCAGATCTATTATAGAAGTAAGATAGAGGAATTATAGAATTACATATCAGAGAAAGGGATCTATTACAGAAGTAAGATAGAGGAATTACAGAATTACATATCAGAGTAAGGGTCTCAGATCTATTACAGAAGTAAGATAGAGGAATTACAGAATTAAATATCAGAGAAAGGGTCTCAGATCTATTATAGAAGTAAGATAGAGGAATTACAGAATTACATATCAGAGTAAGGGTCTCAGATCTATTACAGAACTAAGATAGAGGAATTATAGAATTACATATCAGAGTAAGGTTCTCAGATCTATTACAGAACTAAGATAGAGGAATTATAGAATTACATATCAGAGTAAGGTTCTCAGATCTATTACAGAAGTAAGATAGAGGAATTACAGAATTACATATCAGAGTAAGGGTCTCAGGTCTGTTACAGAAGTAAGATAGAGGAATTACAGAATTACATATCAGAGTAAGGGTCTCAGATCTATTACAGAAGTAAGATAGAGGAATTACAGAATGAATTACATTACACTCAGGATATATACAATACAATTAAATAAATTTGTAATATATAATATGATAAAGTGTCTCACCTACACATACCACCAGAATGTATTAAATGCAATTATATAAACTTGTAATATATAATATGATAAAGTGTCTCACCTACACATACCACCAGAATGTATTAAATACAATTATATAAACTTGTAATATATAATATGATAAAGTGTCTCACCTACACATACCACCAGAATGTATTAAATACAATTATATAAACTTGTAATACATAATATGATAAAGTGTCTCACCTACACATACCACCAGAATGTATAAAATACAATTATATAAACTTGTAATACATAATATGATAAAGTTAAACCTACATATCCTACAGAAGTCATTGGTCAAGTTTGAGGGAAATACTGAAAAAGTTTTGGCTTGTTATGCGTTAATGAACAACTCAATATGATTAGTTTGTATGAATAGGTTCATGATGGTCAACACTAAATGTCTTTTAACTATATTGGTGTAAGATATGTATCAGACATATCAAGAAATCACAATATACATAGAGGTTGAACTAAAAACTGGATCAATGTCATAAGATACAGGATGATAGACGTATACACATGTAATCAAGTAAATTCAGTCAGGATTTACATAAATTTGATAATTAGCCAATTTACAGCCAGAATATGGTAAGTTATTCAATTTGACTATTGTTACTGAAATAACACCAAAGGATTGATATCTTAACTTTGACACATTCATCAGATGGCCCCTCCTGCAAATTAAATCCTTTAGTAATGTAATTTACGGCTAAGGAAGAGGCTATTTTGTTAACATAGTACAATAGTTTGTAATTCTATTAAACAACATTAGATATGGAAGGGCTTATACTAAACAAAAAAAGAAAGGTAACACTACTTTATTCTGTGATTAATTAATCAACCCCTTTATAAATCCTTACCAATCATGTACGAATAAAGTAATTGATCAATTCTGATAAAACTGCAGTCATGGTTCATTATAAAACTTTGCGTTCAGTTGATGTTATTAGACTGTGAAGGACGTTGGGGTCAATTTCAAAGGTAACACCATTAGTAATGGGTATGGCCACCGTTTGCGAAGTAAACAGCATTGCAGCGTCGTCGCATGGAACCGGCGGATAATTCGAGCAGAGATGTTGTTCCATTCAGCGATTAAGGTTTGGGCCAGTTTGACGGCTGATTTTGACGTTCTCTCACGCGTCGCCCAAGAATGGTCCAGACATGCTCAATCGGTGACAAATCAGGTGATTTAGATGGCCAATCTAACACCTGTACGTTATTCTGCTGCTGGTGTGCGCTGGTGCGTTATCCTGTTTGAAAATAGCACCAACGCCATGGTGTCTTAAGAATGGCAGAACCACTGGTCTTAAAATTTTGTCCCGATATGGAATGCCGGTTAAATTGCCATTTAACACAACAAGACTGGTACGAGTCCCCCCACAAATACCACCCCAAACCATTACACATCCGCCAACAAAGTGGTCCCGTTCTGCGACGCAGCAGTTCGTAAAACGATCCCCTCGTCGCCTCCACACTCAGCGCCTTCCGTCATCGTGTTGAAGACAAAACCTGGACTCATCTGAAAACAGAACATTGTTCCACTGTCGTAAGGCCCAACAACGGTGAACACAGGTCCAGTTCTGATTATTACGGTGACGTTGCAACAAATTGGGTCCAGTGTAGGGACGCCGCGCTTTCAATTGGTAGGCCCTCAACCTGTTGCGGACTGTTTGGGGATACGCACGACGCCCAAACAATGTCCTTGTAGTCTCTACTGCGGTTACGAATCGATTGCGCAAGTGTATTAATCGTATGCGATGGTCATCCCTGGTGGTCATTTTACAGGGTCGCTTCGGGGACGATCGGATATTGACCCAGTTTGGTTTAAATGACTTACTAACTGTCAAGTTGTCTTAACACTGCAACCAAAATGCCGTGCAACTCGACGGCGAGACTCCCCAGTCTGGATCATGCCTACAGCCGTTTCTCTCTGTACTTGTGACAGCCGGGGCATAATGATAAAGTTGATAGATAGCAAGATTGGGTGATTTTGAAGTCCTGAGGATCTAAGGAACAGTTGTCAGTTTGAATGTTTATGAAATTCAAGCGAAGATACAAGTTAGTCGCAGAAAACCTCGTGCAGCTCTTTCGCTAATACAGACTTTCACGCTTGAATGATTTTGGTAACCCCCTTGGATTTTGTAATGTAAAACATTACCATTTTCTAATATTGCACAAACATCATTTTTTTTCACTCATTTACAGGTATTCGCCAAGGAAACATGTTAACCTTTCTTTTTTTGTTGAGTATATTATAACAAGGCATGGGTTTTCCATATCAGCATGATATATGTTACACTTTAATAACCAGTCAGAACTGATTCTATATTTTCCAGAAATTTGATATACAATGGGTTATGGCCTACCTCCCTATACAACCTTGCAGTGGTGGTACTGCTGTTGTCTTGCTGTATGATCTGGGACTGGGAATTCTGTAAAGGACTCACCTCCAGACTCTGGGGTCTAGCTGATACTCTGTCTATACCTGTAGGTAAGTAACTTTTGTATAATCTGAGAATGCTGTAAGGACTTCACCATTAGACTCTGTCTCTAGTCTCTGGAGTCTATTTTCACCTCTAGACTCTGTATAGAGTGGTCAGTGAGATGGTTTTACATAAAGCCTATGAATGTATACAGCAGTCAGTGAGATGGTTTGTCTCAATCTCTGTTCTAGGTTTCCCTGTTGTAATTAGAGCATTCCTAACAAGTTGTGTGGCAGGATTCCTCTTCTTCGTTGCTCTATTGTACATGCGAAGATTCATGCTTCGAACTCTACTCTCATACTCAGGATGGATATGTAAGTATTGATATGATAAAGATTGTTTTTCTCACAAATTCAAATTTTCACAGTTTTGTCAAAATTCATAAAGATAACAAAGATTCAAGGGAATCAGCAAATATGGTGTTTATTTTTCTCTATCAAATTTTTTTTCAAAATTTTTATTTTTGAACTTTTAATCCATTTGCAAAAATTGTGGAAATAACATCCTCTCCAAAATTATAACATCAACAGTAATTATAACATGAAGTTTGTGAAAATTACACCCCTCCAATACTATAACATTATTAGTGTATATAACATGAAGTGTAACCTTGTTAGAAAACCTCCAAATATCAAGATTTGCTTTTTGCTGTACCTAGTTACCTCAGCTTGAAACACATGCTTTAAATTTTGAAGACCAAATGAGTTTGAATACCTCAACATGAAAGATTATCCCATGAAAAGTAATTCAAGTTTATAATATGATATCTGTATCATTTTTTTTGGTGAACACGCAGTCTAAGACACAGTGACCACAATACTCTGGGGTCTGGCTGTATGTAGTATAATATAACATCTGTATTATCTATTTGATAGACGAGCAGCCAAAGACACAGTCAGCGACCACTATACTCTGGGGTCTGGCTGTACGCTGTGTATTTGGTTACCACCCTCTCCTATACAGTTGTCAGCAGTCTCTACCCAGGATGGGTGTGCCATCCCTTGGTCAAACACTTGACACCCTCATCCTCTCTCTTAAACCCTTGTATGGTGAGGACACAGAAAAGTGGGAGAAGATGACAAAAGATCGTCAGGATTTTGAAAAGAATCTCGGCCCAAAGTTACAGAGAGTTTTGGTGCTGAAATCATGGTGGGCCCAGAACTACGTCTCTGATTGGTGGTTAGTAACAATGTTATTGTATTAATCCTGTAATAACCCTGTTGGGCCAACACATTACATTTAACTAGGTACGCTTATTTGAAGGACTGGTCAGATAAAACAAAATGGCAGACAGGCTGCCATCTTGGATTTGATAGTGAAGATTATCACTGCTATTTTCTTGAGAGGTATTTTCGACTTAAAATTCAGAGCAAACACAGAGGAAGGAAGGAAAAAACAGCTTTAAAATGAGAAATAAAGATCAAACAGTTGTGGGTTCGAGGATCAATGTGATCTCTTTTGACCACACCATTTTATAGGGGAAGAGGATGGGGGGAGCTATAGTGTTGTACAGGTATGTGGTCCATTCTGTCCCATGTCACTTCTCAATGTGTTACATTCTTGATAAAAATCTTGAGAACCTCTCAACAGACTTGGTTCATATTTACCCTATAGTATCATAAAGTTCGGTACCATATTTGATTCCAGTTGGCATCGTAACACAACGTATCATGTCTTATGTCTAGTTTATCCGTCATTATTATAAAATTTGTAATTGCTATGATGATATCAGATAAATTGCTTGTTTCAGGGAGAAATATGTTTATCTGAAAAGTCGTAGTACTTTACTGATCAATAGTAACTACTATATCATGGACCAGAGCTACTGGATTGGGTCCAAAATACAGGTCGCCAGGTAAGTCAGTGTTTATTGCTTCTACCTTGGTGATAATACTGAGGACACACAAGGACGATTCTACCTGGTTATAATGAGTCGGCACATCAGTTAATATCTCACAATATTTGTCAAGTGAAAATATATAGATATTGCAATATCATTTTCACTAACACTATATTACAGCAACTTTCAACAATTTTTCAGGGATTCAACTGCAGAACTTTGGATGATTCTGTGGAGAATTTTGTATTGAAACCCAGATTCAATCTGTTTAACGTGTTCTTAAACTTGTGTGGTAACTTAAAAATTTTGTAGTTTTCAGTATTTGACTGCATTAAACTTATCTACCCCAAATATAACTCTTTCATGTACATGCTTGTTCTACAAAAAATCATCAATTATACGGAAATACAAGATATCATGATGTATCACAATATCCTTGTATTATAACCACATCCCTAGGAGTACTCCAATATGCCTCAGAATATCGCAATATCCCTCTGAGTACTCCAATATCCCTCAGAATATCGCAATATCCCTCTGAGTATTCCAATATCCCTCAGAATATCGCAATATCCCTCTGAGTACTCCAATATCCCTCAGAATATCGCAATATCCCTCTGAGTATTCCAATATCCCTCAGAATATCGCAATATCCCTCTGAGTATTCCAATATCCCTCAGAATATCGCAATATCCCTCTGAGTATTCCAATATCCCTCAGAATATCGCAATATCCCTCTGAGTATTCCAATATCCCTCAGAATATCGCAATATCCCTCTGAGTATTCCAATATCCCTCAGAATATCACAATATCCCTCTGAGTATTCCAATATCCCTCAGAATATCGCAATATCCCTCTGAGTATTATAATATCCCTCAGAATATCGCAATATCCCTCTGAGTATTCCAATATCCCTCAGAATATCGCAATATCCCTCTGAGTATTCCAATATCTCTCAGAATATCGCAATATCCCTCTGAGTATTCCAATATCCCTCAGAATATCGCAATATCCCTCTGAGTATTCCAATATCCCTCAGAATATCGCAATATCCCATGGATTATTGCAGTATATTACATTTGCCACCCTTACTGACTATGGTCCTAGATTGTGAGGAGTATTTAAACAGCTCTCTGGGTTGTTGATAATCACAGAGCTATGGAGGCAAAAGTATTGTATGCAGGCTAGCACAATGTGATATGTGTTCCTGCAGTGATCTCATTTGTTACAATAATTGGTGTTTTTTTACACGCTTTGAAGGTAACAATAGTAAAAAGGATTTTAACAATGATGCATTTATAAAAACAGCGAATTACGATATTTAACTTTTCAAACACAGTGTATGCTTTTAATTATTGCCAGCTGAATAATTCTTTTTATGTGTGGAAGTTTCCAATTAAAATGTCCTGAGACACAAAACGTTTGATGTAAACAACATAATTTGAAGAAAATGTTAGTCAGTTACTTAAAGGTATGGTATTTTTTTGTTAGATCATTCAGGTAAGCATTATCTTAACAGGTTTTAGTAAAATACACCTTTCTTCTTTCCCAGACAAAAGCCCTGATAACAGATGGACAGGGAGGGATTTTTAGGATTGTTCAAATACCGATAGAAATGATGTTTATTTTTTCCTAAAGTATTACCCTACAATTGACCAGAATAATTAATCATCATTAATCAGTGTTGTTGATTTTACTTAACAGGACAGCTAATTTAATGCATCAATTCCTGACTTTCAAGCAGCTTATTGACCATGAACGACTTGAGCCACTGGTCATCAGGAACACAATACCTATCTGTATGGCACAGTATGAAAAGGTTTTCTCCACAACACGGTAAGATTATTGACACAAAAATCAACATTTTTTTGTCTTTTACAGATTTTTATATTATGTTTAAATCGCGTCCCAAATCAGTATATACCACCTAACAACTTCATTCGGACCATTCACTATATAAAAAGGACATTTTCTAGTTTATTAGTTTAAAGCGGTTTCTTTTATATAAAAAGGACTTAAAAATTCATATTCCAGTTTTTTTACTTCCAACTTATTTGGATTTCTGAATAGAATAGAACAAAGAAGCCGGTATACTTAATTCTTTATATATGCCCATCAAAAGACCTTATTTAGGTCAATATTGCAAGTAGTGCAACTTGAAAACTTCATAGAAAGATTCAATACCATGATAGGTTGCACAAGTTTGATCACGGTAATTTCCCAAATGTAATTCACAGAGTTATGGCCCCTTATTCAATTACTATAACAATGTCCGTTCAATATCACAAGTAACTTTCAATGGGACAACTTCAAACTTCATAAGGAGGCTCATTAACACTACAGATTATACAAATTTGATGACCACAATCATGGAACCAAAATTTTTGAAGTTATGATAATTACCAAAACAGCATCCGATCAATATCTCAATTAGCTTTCAAGAGATAGATTTCAAACTTGATAGAAAAGTTCATTACGATGATTAATCAGACAAGTTTGATGATCACTTGATATCTCAATTATTTTTCAATGGATCAACATCAAACTTAATGTATTTGAGGTTTATTACCATCAGAGTTAGGACAGGTTGGATAACCTCAACTTTTTGTCTGGAATTCCCAGAGTTATGGCCCCTTATTTCAATTATCTAAACAATGTCCACTCAATATCTCCAGTAGTTCCACTCACATACACAGAAAACTTTACAATGAGGTTCACTATCACCATAGCTCGACAGAGGTAGATAACCTTGTCATTTACTGAATAATGACCTTTGTAATATTGATGGAACAATAACTGAAGTCTTACTCATGGATCACCTCGGAGTGTTGTTGTATACTTGGTGATTACCCTGGTTTACTTCACCATTACACAACTGTCACTGTCAGTAAATAACATTAATGTGTTGATCAGAAATTCTTTCCCTTTCCTGTTGCAAAATGCTCATTTGACCTAAAACGGATGTACCATTTACTGCTTTGCAAAACTCTTGTTTGTTATGTTGTTGTAATTAAAGGTTTCCTTTTGATCTACAAATCACGAAAATTTAAAAATGATTAATGAGATGGTCAGATTTTGATTAATGTATTAAATTAATGCTGTAATGTATTTCATGGAACATCTCAACTTTTGGTGAAGAGAAATGCTCAGTAGAAGTGTGATTTCTGTTTCTAGAATCCCTGGAGAAGATTGTGATTCCTGGCTCCATTGTGATTCAACAGAATCCAAGGTTGGTCAAGGACACTAACATTATTTATAGTTAAAGGTCAAGGTCAGATTAATCTCACAAAGTAGGTCAAGGTCACTAACATTATCTAATCTCTGTAGGTCAAGGTTACATCAATATATCTGACATCTGTTATTTCAATGTCACAAAGTCATTGAAGGTATAGGGATCTGCTGGTATATATGTTTATTCATTTCCTAAATGACATCACCTCTCCACATTTCTTATCCAATTGTCACGATACTTTCGACATGTCTTCACAATATAGACATGTTGTATAAGTTTGTGTTTCGACCTTCTACTGTAAAAACTGAGTCACATTATTTAAAAATATCAAAATAACGACCGACTGTACTTCTTAGTCGATTGCCATTATACTTCATGCACATGTTCATACACATCATAGCTTTGAAAATGTTGTTTTTCAACAACTGCAGCTAGGTCACCACTACTATAAATAGAAACAGACAGAATTGTTAACGTCACAGCTACTTTTCCGATTGTCACAATACATCACACATATCTTTCTTAACATCACTTTTTATACCATATAAGGTAACAATTTAGACATACACATCTCATTGACAGACCAAACCACTACACCTATTCATTTACACTTAGCTTTTCAACATCTTATGGTGTGCAAGGGTTTTTGTATTGTTTTCGATGCCTTGTTAGATATCTGTAGGTCAAGGTCACTGACATAATGTATATCTGTTGTTCAAGGTCACATCAATATATCTGACAAGGTAGGTCAAGGTCATTAACTCCATGTAGTTGATAATATGCTTGAGTTTAATTCTATGTACATGTAATGTAATGTAGAAATGAAACAATAACAATAAATCTCTAAATCCAGATATTGACAGCAAGATGTTCTATAAGGGAAAAAAATGTTTATTGTTACATATTTTTTCAAACTGTTATTTGAAGAATTTGAAGATATTGATAGCAAGGTGTTCTAAAAGGGAAAAAAAAACCCATTTATTGTTACACATATTCTTCAAACTGTAATTTATGATAATTGTTGGAATTTTGTTGTACATTTGTACTATATAATTACATACTATCTTTACATATTGTCTTCAGCATGTGGCAGTCCTGAGGAAGGGCCTTATATACAAAGTTAGTGTGTTTGATAAGAAGGGGAAACTACTCACACCTGTCCAGCTGGAAAAACAACTTGACTGGATCATTAAAGATGCAGATGTGCAAACAAGTGAGTCAACGATCCAGAAAAGTTTGTCATTGAGGATTAGATAAGGGAAAGGTTTTACAAAGTTTAAAATTTACTGAAGGAAAAGATAGAAGGCAGGTTAGGTATGGTAGGATAGAAAGAGTAAACATATTATATTTTGTGTTTGGATTTTGAAATATTCATATACAACATGAAACACAATTGTTTAAACAGCATGTGTTTCAGAAAAAAAATATTCAGAAAATAATTACATTCAGGATATCATCATAAAATTTACATGTTTTATAAAATATGAAATTATCAATCAGTTAGGACTAAATTTATATTCAAAAGCAAAGATTTAGGGCATGAAAAAATCAAATTGAATTTACATGTATTTCATCTTTTTAAACCAGGTACCATCAGTGAATCAGAAAAGAGCATTCCTGCCCTGACTGGGATAGACAGGACATCTTGGTACAAAATCCGTACCCAGTATTTCTCAGAGGGCATCAACAAGGAATCTTTGGACACTGTGGAGAAGTCTATTTTGTTTGTGAGTTATCTCCCTTGATGTTTTGGCTTGATAGCCATATAATACTGTCCAGACTTACTGACACAGTCCTTCCCTCATCTGACATTAACATCCTCCTTCATGTGTTTGCTTACTACCGTAAATTTTAGTGTATTATCCACAGGCTATACAATTCAAAACAATAGAAATTGCTTTCTGCGGGCTATCCGGTGAAGCGGGCTATATGATATCAGTATCTTATATCTAATATAAGTAAATAACAAACAGAAAGGCTACAATGTATAAACAGAAATATTTAATTATCAAACACTTGGTTGCAATCTCATAAAATGTTGGACGAAAAAAAACCAACATATTTTTGATAAGAATACATGTACAACTCCTTTAATAGGAGTTATCCCCCATTCCCAGTGCATCTCAAACACACTTTTGGGAAAGTGGTGCGAGTCTCACACATGATTGTACAAGTAAGGCAATCAGCCTTTTTCCCAATAGTGTGGAATGTAAAGTTGAGGTAACGTAAATTACATAGAGGAATTTTTTGTTTATTTCATGAAAAGTGTCAATAAAAATGAACCTTCATTTTCTATCTTTTAAAGTTTATAACTTAATATACCTAGGTACAGAGCTTTTATTGCATAAACAAGTAAATTAAACCAGCAGTAAACGGTAGGATACAGTAAATGGTAGGATACAGTATTGTCATACCTGGCTTCAGGAGTTGGGGCTCTTTTTTTAATATTTTAGCTTTTTAGGTAAATTAAGGCTCTAGAATAAATCAGTGTTGAGAGATAGAAAAGAGAAAGAGAGAAAAGATTTAATATGGTAGAAGGGGTATTATATAAGAATCTTTTTTATTATGATTTGAAACGTTCATATACGTGATTGCCAGTTGGGTACAAAAGAAAATTGGGCTGAACGTTAATGTTGAAGCTGAAAGAGAACGTTATATATCTCAGAGCATGTTTAAGATCGGTGAAATTGAAAAGTTTTTGCCAGAACTCTAAGGCTCGGCATTTCACTTTTTCTTTGTATTTTATCAAGAAGAAAATATAATAGGTATCTTTGAGATAAAAGAGGATGTAAAGAATACATAGAGGATCATACATGAATTTCTGTTTCATATTTAATCTAGAAAACGAGTTTTAAGAAATTTAAAAATTATAACAAGCCTTTTCCAAAATGGAGAAAATTTATTGAGTTTTGATTTCATTGTACAGCCTGAAGTGATTCCAACTCTATATCTGTGATCTCCATGGTTACATCACAATACAATCTTTGAGTGTGTGACATCACTAGATTGTCTAAACAGAACATCACACTAGGTTATATTACATATGTATAATACACAAAAATATTTCATTGTTATATTTTCTTTAGGTAAGTCTACAAGACTGTTCCTATGAGGATCTGACTGAGCGAGGAAAACATCTACTTGGTGGAACAGGTACATCAGTATGGTTTGATAAATCTATCAACATTATAACCTTCCCCAACGGACGATTCGGTCTCAACTGTGAACATTCCTATGCAGATGCACCGGTGATTGGTCACCTCTCAGAATTCAACATGACCAATGAGTGAGTTAAGCAAGTACTACTCAGTTCCTAATGAGGTCAAAAGCGTCATTAAAAACAAATGTAGTCAGATATTTCAAAGACTTATGGACTTTTATAAAAAAAATTATTTTGAGATATGTCACAAGATTTGGATAATTTTGTTTTTATGTTTGAAATTCAAGAAGATTCAGATATGAAATTTAGAGACTAACATGTTCCTACACAATAACTTGAAATGTTGAATAAAATACAAAAAAATACATGTAATCAAATGAAGGTGTTGTGCTGTTCGCAAAGCTATATCAAGGAAACAACTGACAATTAAGATTTTTAAAGAAATTATGAACATGTGTGTAATCCCCTATTAACAGCAGATGTAAATTTTTAATGTTCTTTTAGAATATCTGATGATCCATACCTGCCAGATGGTCATTGTAAGCCCCAGCCAGGAGATGAAACATTTCAGGAGAGAACCATGCCCACACAACTCTTGTGGGATATAGAAGAATCACTAGCTTCTGTCATTAAAGGGGCAGTCGGAACAGTCACAAAGGTAATTTGTTTAATGTATAAGTTTACAACAACTTTGGTTTGTATAGAAGTTATTGGCATTGATGTCTTACAGACAATTCCTGGTTTCAGTAAGGCCTAGGTCATTCTTTCAAACGAGACAATTTTATGTTCCTAAATACTTCACCCTCTTAATTTTGCCATTTTGGTCCATTTTAGTCGTACATTTTACATAATATAGATTTATTTGACCCTTTGTAATACATGGTTTTTGTCTGTTTTTTTTAGTTTGTTTCATCATAGAGATCAATTATTGATAAGTGTTTAATTAAAAGTCTGTTGTATTAGATACATATATATTGTGGAAAGAAGCTGTTGATAAAAAATGTGTCCTTTTTCCATGAAGCTATTGATGAAATTGCAAAACTTTGAACAATGAAACAAACATCTGACAGTTCCCCTTTGATGACCTACCTTGATATTTTTTGTAGGCAATAGACGACCTTGACCTTTGTGTTAAGGACCATGATTCATATGGTAAAGGATTCATGAAGACATGCAAGGTGAGAAATAAAATGGTTTATTCTTGGTTCACACTGATGTAGTTGTACTCCGATGTAGTTGTGCACAGATGTAGTTGTACACTGATGTAGTTGTACACCGATGTAGTCGTACACCGATGTAGTTGTACACCGATGTAGTTGCACACTGATGTAGTTGTACAGCGATGTAGTTGTACACTGATGTAGTTGTACACTGATGTAGTTGTACACCGATGTAGTTGTACACCGATGTAGTTGTACACTGATGTAGTTGTACACCGATGTAGTTGTACACTGATGTAGTTGTACTGATGTAGTTGTACAGTGATGTAGTTGTACACCGATGTAGTTGTACACTGATGTAGTTGTACACCGATGTAGTTGTACACTGATGTAGTTGTACACTGATGTAGTTGTACGATGTAGTTGTACACCGATGTAGTTGTACACCGATGTAGTTGTACACCGATGTAGTTGTACACTGATGTAGTTGTACACTGATGTAGTTGTACACCGATGTAGTTGTACACCGATGTAGTTGTACACCGATGTAGTTGTACACTGATGTAGTTGTACACTGATGTAGTTGTACACCGATGTAGTTGTACACTGATGTAGTTGTACACTGATGTAGTTGTACAGTGATGTAGTTGTACACCGATGTAGTTGTACACCGATGTAGTTGTACACTGATGTAAGTTACTGGAGAAGTGTTGAACTTGGTGTAAGAGAAATATCAGAACATACACATACACAACATACACATCACTACAACATACACATCACTACAACATACACATCACTACAACATACACATCATACACATCACTACAACACACACATCATAAAACATCACTACAACATACACATCACTACAACATACACATCACTACAACATACACATCACTACAAGATAAGACATGTGTCTAGCAACACACAGTATGTCAGACAATATACATTGATCTACATACACTCTAACACAAATATTGTTATTATATGATTTCAGTTGTCTAGCTATCCAATCAACATACAGATATTTGTCATATGATATTGTCTAGCTATACAACACACCAATCAACATACAGATATTACAACACATGATATTGTATAGCTATCCAATCAACATACAGATATTTGTCATATGATATTGTACACTGATGTAGTTGTACACCGATGTAGTTGTACACTGATGTAGTTGTACAGTGATGTAGTTGTACAGTGATGTAGTTGTATACCGATGTAGTAGTACACCGATGTAGTTGTACACCGATGTAGTTGTACACTGATGTAGTTGTACACCGATGTAGTTGTACACACACATGTAGTACAACACACATGTAGTTGTACACACATGTAGTTACAACACACTGATGTAGTTGTACACACGATGTAGTTGTACACTGATGTAAGTTACTGGAGAAGTGTCACACACTTACAACACAGAGAAATATCACACAATATTTGTCTAATAGTACAACATAGGGATCACTACAACACACACAGTAGTACAACACACACATATCAGGAAAAATAGGAATATTTATTTTGCTAAAAATCACAATCATTATATCAGATGATATTAAAATATCATAATATGTAACTGATCATAGTATCAATACTACAAAATACAAGTCATTACAACATACACATCACTACATACACATCATACACATCACTACAACATACACAACATACACATCACTACAACATACACATCACTACAACATACACATCACTACAACATACACAACATACACATCACTACAACATACACATCACTACAACACACACATCACTACAACACACACATCACTACAACACACACATCACTACAACATACACATCACTACAACACACACATCACTACAACATACACATCACTACAACATACACATCACTACAACATACACATCACTACAACATACACATCACTACAAGATAAGACATGTGTCTAGCTAGTCAGTATGTCAGAAATATCATTGATCTACATAAGCTCTAACCAAATATTGTTATTATATGATTTCAGTTGTCTAGCTATCCAATCAACATACAGATATTTGTCATATGATATTGTCTAGCTATCCAATCAACATACAGATATTTGTCATATGATATTGTATAGCTATCCAATCAACATACAGATATTTGTCATATGATATTGTATAGCTATCCAATCAACATACAGATATTTGTCATATGACAGTTTATGTTTTCTGCCATACAATCAGTTTGAACAGATCTGTTTTCCACATTTAGGTCAGTCCTGATGCATACATCCAGATGGCGCTACAAATCACGTATTTTAAGAATGCTGGAAAGTTTGCTTTGACGTATGAATCGTCCATGACACGTTTCTATCTCAATGGTCGCACGGAAACTGTGAGGTCACTGACATGTGAATCTGCTTCTTTTGTAAGGTAAACAGGACTCACACATAATCAATATGTTAATGCCTTAATTAAATAAGGTTGTAAAAGGACACAAGTGAAGAAAAACCTTTCAGTACTGATTTGAAAATGATAAATAAAGGGTGATCCAACACTCCTTATATGGAACTTTGTGGTAGTGTACTTGAATGGATCTGTATAGGATTTAATAGCATTCCTTAACAAGAAAACAGAGAAAGCAAAATGGAAACATCCTCATAATGTTGAGTTTCCTTTTTGTTTTATAACATTTTGACAATAGGTAGAAAAAAAACTTGTATTCCAGAGGGATGCATTCTTTGCTATTTTACCTTTTCTTGAGGGCTTTTCTCTGAACTGTTTAGTAATGTATACATCCATATGATGAAATGATCCTGAGGACTCAATGTGATGTGAACAAGCGATTTTAATTACAGGTGTATTAAAGAGGAATAAGCCAGATTCAAATTGCCAACGGATAGATTTTTTTCTCTCAGTAAATAACATGATTTTCTCTCAGTAAATAACATGATTTTTAATCTCAGTAAATTACACAATTTTTTTCTCTCAGTAAATCATTTGACTTTGCCTCTCAGTAAGTTACATGATTAATTCACCAAACCTTCGGAATTTTTCACCATATGTACCAACATTGAGTGATTTTAAAATTCCTCTTAGATGATGAATGACATTATATAATTATCTTGAGTTATACTTATTGACCAATCATAATCTCATATGATCTTACAGAGCATTCAGAGATCCCACAGTGGATAGAGAAGAGAAATTGAAGCTGTTCAGGAAGGCATGTACAGTTCATCAAAAGATGTACCGGGACGCCATGACAGGGCAGGCCAGTGATCGACATCTCTTCGCTCTCTATGTTGTTAGCAAAGGACTAGGATATGTAAGTGCATTATATCTTAGTGTTAAAATATAAAAGCTTATTAATAAACATGTTTTACCCAATGTTAATACTTGGAAGTGGGTTCTTAGTAGAAAAATATGACAATTTTGATATTCATTTGCCTATACACCATGCTTTGTGTTATTCAACTTTAACGACAAATTTGTTAGAAGTTTTTGGTGCAAATTTATGATTGCAGGTGTTACACACTGCTTGTAGAGTTTTAGTCCTCAAAGTTTGCCATAACCTTGCATTATGATTCATTGGAATAGTGGCAGTGTTCAGAATAAACACAAGTACTTGACATTCTTTTGAAATTATCAGATATATGACATTAAGAAATTATTAAATCATGGGGCTAGTACATCTCCCCACGTAGATTTTCACATTTCTTTCTCTCATTTTGGTTTTTAGGTGACCTGGTCTCATGGTGACCTATTCTAATACCCTTCATCTGGCATCATGCGTCGTGCGTCTGTAAACAATTTAACACTTTCGACTTCTCAAAAAAACCCGTCATCCAATTTCAATGAAATTTTACAGAAACCTTCCCTGCCCTAAGATGAACCAAAATTATGAATTATACAGTCCCTACCTCCCAGGTTCATATTAAATCAGATTTCAAAAATCTTCTTCTTAAGACCCAGATATGGTAGAATAAAATACTCTTCATGAATGGAAGCATCTTAACGTGCTTTCCCAAAATTTTGAATTTCATGGTCCAAGGGTCTCACATATCCCTGTAGGGAGGGGGTAAATTTTATTATAGTTTGCTTAGGAAAACTAGATTTTTGAGCATAATTTGGTTAATTTCCATTGGAAATATTTCAAACTTGGTTAGAATTATGAGTGAAGGATGATGACTTGATGGTATGCCCAATTTGATGGGCAGGGCCAAAAGGGGTCAAATTTATCTAAATTTCAAAAATCTTCTTCTCAAGACCCAGATGTAGTAGAATCAAATAATCTTCATGAATGGAAGCATCTTAAGGTGCTTTAAATACCAAAATGAGTCTCACATTTCTTCCTGGGGAGGAATATTTTTTTTAGACTTTACTGTCATTTTCATAGAAATATTGTAGTTTTGAGCATACCTGGAATAACTTTATAAGAATTACCTGTATATGATGACAGTTTTGATGGAATGCATGTATTGACACTGTCTGTATTCAGTGTCACAATTTCTGTTTCATGACACTTGATAACAATCCTTTAACCTTTCAATATTGTTTATCTCAGTTGACCGTCAATGCGGCTAGGTCTCTTGTCTGTAGTTACTCGCTAGATTTCAAAATTTAAGCCTTTAAAATCACTAACAAGCTCAAGCTAGCGAGGACAAAACAGCCATAAGGTGCATTTTAATTCATAATCAGCAGTACTGTATCTTACACTAGATTTATACGAAATGGTGTTTATCACTTGTGTGTATTCTGAACAAATCTCCATCAAACATTAAAAAGATGTACAGGTCCATACTAAAGAACAGAAAGCTATTATAAAAAATGTTCATTTGATTAAACTGACATCAACTTCTGGTGAACTTAAAGTCTGCCAGGTTTACTGCAACCTGTACGCCACGTTTTAATTAATTTGATTAATGAAACAGGTCATATTGTACACATTTACTTGACATTGTTCTAAATTATCTGATAAATAAACATTACAAAATATATTGAATTATGGGGCTGGTGCACCTCCCCGTCTAGATTTTAGGTTTTTTTTCGATTGATCTGGATTTTCCTCATTCGCCTCCAAGGCTTCAAAATTTAGTCCCTTATCATCACTGACGAGTCCTAGAAGGAGGATACAGCTGTATGGTACAGTTTAATTCATTTTTTGACTCTACTGTAACTCTAAATTTGTATTAAAAGATGGTGTGTGTCTTTTGTACAATATTCTGATTATAAATTTTGTTTTGTAGGAGTGTGACTTTCTGAAAAATGCATTAACACTTCCTTGGACACTGTCCACTAGTCAACAGCCACAGCAGCAGATAGCTCGTAGTCCTGACTGTAACCTACCACAGTACAAAGACATGGTAAGTGTACTCACAGTTAAAGACATGTCGTAGTCCTGACTGTAACCTACCACAGTACAAAGAAATGTCGTAGTCCTGACTGTAACCTACCACAGTACAAAGACATGTCGTAGTCCTGACTGTAACCGACCACAGTACAAAGACATGGTAAGTTTACTCACAGTTAAAGACATGTCGTAGTCCTGACTGTAACCGACCACAGTACAAAGACATGGTAAGTTTACTCGTAGTTAAAGACATGTCGTAGTCCTGACTGTAACCTACCACAGTACAAAGACATAGTAGGTGTACTCACAGTTAAAGACATGTCGTAGTCCTGACTGTAACCGACCACAGTACAAAGACATGGTAAGTTTACTCAGAGTTAAAGACATGTCGTAGTCCTGACTGTAACCGACCACAGTACAAAGACATGGTAAGTGTACTCAGAGTTAAAGACATGTCGTAGTCCTGACTGTAACCTACCACAGTACAAAGACATAGTAGGTGTACTCACAGTTAAAGACATGTCGTAGTCCTGACTGTAACTGACCATAGTACAAAGACATGTCGTAGTCCTGACTGTAACCTACCACAGTACAAAGACATGGTAAGTTTACTCACAGTTAAAGACATGTCGTAGTCCTGACTGTAACCGACCACAGTACAAAGACATGGTAAGTTTACTCACAGTTAAAGACATGTCGTAGTCCTGACTGTAACCGACCACAGTACAAAGACATGGTAAGTTTACTCACAGTTAAAGACATGTCATAGTCCTGACTGTAACCTACCACAGTACAAAGACATGGTAAGTTTACTCACAGTTAAAGACATGTCGTAGTCCTGACTGTAACTGACCATAGTACAAAGACATGTCGTAGTCCTGACTGTAACCTACCACAGTACAAAGACATGTCGTCGTCCTGACTGTAACCGACCACAGTACAAAGACATGGTAAGTTTACTCACAGTTAAAGACATGTCGTAGTCCTGACTGTAACCTACCACAGTACAAAGACATGTCGTCGTCCTGACTGTAACTGACCACAGTACAAAGACATGGTAAGTTTACTCACAGTTAAAGACATGTCGTAGTCCTGACTGTAACCTACCACAGTACAAAGACATGTCATAGTCCTGACTGTAACCTACCACAGTATAAAGACGTGGTAAAAACCAGCAACCATCATTTAAACTTCCACATGTGGACCCATGGCTGTCACTAACGAGGAAGTTTTGGACATGTTGAGAGATCTTATGTTAAGCAATTCATCTGACACTAGCTCCAGTAGGAGTGTAACAACAGACATTAATTGTACATCCCATCAGAGACATAGTTAATTCTTACGTTATAACGTTCAGTTAAGGCCTACCAGCCTTTGATGTTATGTACATGTTTTTATAATTATGTCACAATTAAAAAGCGAGTCCTATTTTCAGAAGTTCAAGGGTAAAAATTGTAAAAAACATTGTTGTGATGAAACCTCACTACTAGTGGCAAAATGATCTGACCAATAGATAAGCAACCCACTCATTAGTTACACTTGGTTGTGTTGTGATTGAAACTGACTTAAAAATTGGTAGGAAAAGGTGCTTAAGAGGCAACTGAACTTCAATCATTTTTACAGTTGCATTCAAGTACAGATTTGAGTTAACTTTCTATGATTTTAGCCGAAAGAAAAAATTAAGAGAAGTAAGCTACGAGAGGAGCAACTCGAAATTCAGTCTTTTACAGTTAATGGTCTCTCTCTCTCTTTAAATATAATGAGATCCTGGAACAGGGATACGATGTTAAGCCTTACTCACTGTGATTTGTACAGTCAATGGTCTCTCTCTTCCTTTAAAAATAATGAGATCTTGGAACAGGGATACGATGTTAAGCCTTACTCACTGTGATTTGTACAGTCAATGGTCTCTCTCTTCCTTTAAAAATAATGAGATCTTGGAACAGGGATACAATGTTAAGCCTTACTCACTGTGATTTGTACAGTCAATGGTCTCTCTCTTCCTTTAAAAATAATGAGATATTGGAACAGGGATATGATGTTAAGCCTTACTCATTGTGATTTGTACAGTCAATGGTCTCTCTCTCTCTCTCACTTTAAAAATAATATCCTGGAACAGGGATACAATGTGAAGCCTTACTCACTGTGATTTGTACAGTCAATGGTCTCTCTCTCACTTTAAATATAATAAGATCTTGGAACAGGGATACGATGTTAAGCCTTACTCACTGTGATTTGTACAGTCAATGGTCTCTCTCTCACTTTAAAAATAATGAGATCTTGGAACAGGGATACGATGTTAAGCCTTACTCACTGTGATTTGTACAGTCAATGGTCTCTCTCTCACTTTAAATATAATAAGATCTTGGAACAGGGATACAATGTGAAGCCCTGTAGGTTTTTTTAGTTCCTGCTTTGTCCTTGTTTTATTTAATTTAGATTCACGATAACTTTTGTAGAGATGTTAATAATTTTATACAATTTGTTTCTCTAGCTGTGCCCGGGCGGAGGATTCGGTCCCGTGTCAGACGATGGCTACGGTGTGTCTTACATGATACCAGGCGACAAGAAAGTGTTTTTTCATGTTTCTGCCAAAAACTCAACACCAGGAACAAGCGCCAGTAAATTCATGGATCAATTGTTTGAAACTCTCCAGGAAATGAGGGAAATGTTTTCCGATAAAAATGGAACATCATGATGTCAACTTGGAGATATTAGGAACATCATGATGTCAACTTGGAGATGTTAGGAACATCATGATGTCAATTTGGATTTATTAGGAACATCATGATGTCAACTTGGAGATGTTAGGAACATCATGATGTCAACTTGGAGTTATTAGGAATATCAAATGTTTTTAATCTTGATCAGGTTTTTAAAGTATTTTGAACTTTTTAAGACTATGACTGGCTTAAAGTCGAAAATGAGATTAATTGCCACCTTACTCTTTATTTTTAAAACAGCGTAAAACATTGATCATTGTTAAGAATAAGTCTACAGATGGTGTTTCAGCAATCTCTACCGTATGTAGAGATACTTACATACAAGATGTCTTCATCATTAAGTTAGAGACAATATCATAGGTTTGTATTATGTTTTAATATTGTGCATACTTTTACTTGAGGTTTACAACATTTTTTTATCAAAATGTGATATTTTTAAGAATTTAAAGTCATTTAAATCAAGATGAGACCTCAAAATTAAAAGAACATTTCATATCCAGAATTAAATGATGTTTTTTTTCACTGACAGATAAGACATATTCTTGCCAATCCTCATAATTTTGGAGCGAAATTTTAGAGTAGTGTCATAAGTAACACATCTTTTGATAATCAAATAACATCTCAGTTACAACAGTGTCAGAATGTCTTATTTTAAAACATTTATTTGTCAAAATAATTTCTTTATAATTTGAGATTTGAATTTTTTTGTCGAATATGCTGTGTGAAGAACTGAAAATTTAGTCATATAATCGATGTAAAAAGATGACAAAAAAATGTGATATATTTAAAGAAAAAAGTGATTCTAAGGGGGCCAGAAATCTCATTAGATATTAAAACAATTTGTATGATGTAACCACCTTGTTTTTAACCCTTATTTAATGTTGTGTGTTTTGTCAGCAACATAAAACCATGTTTTCATCCTCCACCAAAGCCAGGCAGGAAAACCATCACTGAACAAGAGGATAATTAATCCTGTTGTGTATCCAGAAAAAAACTGATTGAACAGGTCATTATTGATTGTGTATTGCCATGTGATAACAGCACCATGGTGCTCTATAAGGCAAAGTGGTATGTATACAATACAAATCATTATATTCTATATTTAGTCACAACATGTAAACTGTAACCATGGTTACTCACAACACATAATTAGTCTGCATAACAAAGTTGTTTTTAAGTAGTTTTAATTTGGGAAGATTGTTTCATACTGACTTTACCAAGCTACTTGTTAAGACAAAAATTTTATTGAGCTGTAAAGTTTGCATTAAGAGGTTGTTATCATGGTTTTTTTCTATCAATAATGCACATTCTCAACTCTATGATATATTGATGTCAAATCTAACCAGACCACCAAAGAAGTGAATATTTAAATTCTTTGTTTGAGACACCTAGGTAAAAGTTTTGATCAAGAATGTCAGTACATTCCATGTACTGTTGTATACCTAGATATTGAAATTTTTGTTCTTTTAATTTGTGTTGGAATTTTCTATTATGAGGGTTTGGTGTATAACTGGTATGTTTCTGTAGTATAACACCTAACTTCAAAGGTTTTCAGACAAAAAGATCTTTGTATTGTACATTTTCTGCTTTTTAGTGGACCAGTGCTTTGAACCTTAGGAAGTGAACCAGTGTTTTGAACCTTAGGACCAATTTGTAGTTAATATTCCTGTCACAATGGTATGCTTGTGTTAAGTCTGACCTTTTCTGGTCGATGTTTAAGAATCTATATTTTAATTTAATTTATTGCTTTGTAATCATGTGATAATATACAGAAATTGACCAATTGCAATGGGGGAGGGGATGGGAATAGGAGATGGGGAAGGGGACGGGAATAGGGGATGGAGGGGGAGGGGATGGGTGAGGGGACAGGAATAGGGGATGGGGGTGGGGAATAGGGGATGGGGGGAGGGGATGGGGGAGGGGACAGGAATAGGTGATGGGGTGGGGAATAGGGGATGGGGGGGAGGGGACAGGAATAGGGGGTGGGGGGAGGGGATGGGGCTATGAAGTATTTCTAACCATGTTCGTGCATCCTATCACATCCCATCCAATTTCAAATGTAGGTTACAACTTGAGAACTTCTGAAAATATTTGGTTCATCAAGTTCTACTATGCCTGATTAGGTTCTGGTTTGAATAGGAACATTGACGTTCACATAGAAATTTTCTAATTTTAGAAATGTTCATTAAAATAAGCAGTGATCAAATCCATTTTTCAGTAAGGAGATTTGATGGGTTTTGTTTTTAAACCTGCTTGTTTTCATGGCAATCAAGGTTCTTTTAGCTATTTTTTAAAATTTACTTTTCTTCCAATAAATGTGATTACTTTTTAGTGTTTCACATGTGTACCACAAACAATGGCAGTGTGATGTTGCTGTGACCAATGTTACTTATAGTCACCTACATACGACAAACTTCCAATCAATCATTTGTTGATTTGTCATTTTAGATAGATAACAAATATATCTCAAAGCTATTTCTACTGGTTATTGAAACTTTGTGTAGATATCTTTTCCTTGGACGTAAGTTCTTCATGAATGACTTGATTTCAGGTGTTTAGTCTGACCAGAA
This sequence comes from Ylistrum balloti, assembly GCF_031769215.1. Lineage (NCBI taxonomy): Eukaryota > Metazoa > Mollusca > Bivalvia > Pectinida > Pectinidae > Ylistrum > Ylistrum balloti. Next base: position 522,717 of record NW_026781905.1, read on the forward strand.
ATAGCCAATCAGAAACTTTAGTCTGACCAGAAATAGCCAATCAGGAACAAGTAAATTTTATTATCACAAAGAGACCATTTCCGTGACTACCACAATATATATGTACCTATATCTGACTTTATCGTGTAAATTTTTAGGATTTTATCCTAGTTTTATTTATGATATTTTGTGGTTTATATTTTACTAGTGTGTCTTTGTGATATCCTACTTGTAATGATTTTTTTCTGTTAGTTGTGTGCAGTTTCGCATTCACTGTCCTAAATTTAAATTTCTCTGTTTTTGTCACCTTTTCTTCGATGTTGGGATTCACAATATGCCATTGTTAGTGTGTGAATCCTTTAACATCACACTGTTCAGAGTGTGTGAATCCTTTAACATCACACTGTTCAGAGTGTGTGAATCCTTTAACATCACACTGTTCAGAGTGTGTGAATCCTTTAACATCACACTGTTCAGAGTGTGGAATCTTTTAACATCACACTGTTCAGAGTGTGTGAATCTTTTAACATCACACTGTTCAGAGTGTGTGAATCCTTTAACATCACACTGTTCAGAGTGTGGAATCTTTTAACATCACACTGTTCAGAGTGTGGAATCTTTTAACATCACACTGTTCAGAGTGTGGAATCTTTTAACATCACACTGTTCAGAGTGTGGAATCTTTTAACATCACACTGTTCAGAGTGTGTGAATCCTTTAACATCACACTGTTCAGAGTGTGGAATCTTTTAACATCACACTGTTCAGAGTGTGTGAATCCTTTAACATCACACTGTTCAGAGTGTGTGAATCCTTTAACATCACACTGTTCAGAGTGTGGAATCCTTTAACATCACACTGTTCAGAGTGTGTGAATCCTTTAACATCACACTGTTCAGAGTGTGAATCCTTTAACATCACACTGTTCAGAGTGTGGAATCCTTTAACATCACACTGTTCAGAGTGTGTGAATCCTTTAACATCACACTGTTCAGAGTGTGGAATCTTTTAACATCACACTGTTCAGAGTGTGGAATCTTTTAACATCACACTGTTCAGAGTGTGTGAATCCTTTAACATCACACTGTTCAGAGTGTGTGAATCCTTTAACATCACACTGTTCAGAGTGTGAATCCTTTAACATCACACTGTTCAGAGTGTGGAATCTTTTAACATCACACTGTTCAGAGTGTGTGAATCCTTTAACATCACACTGTTCAGAGTGTGAATCCTTTAACATCACACTGTTAACATCACACTGTTCAGAGTGTGTGAATCTTTTAACATCACACTGTTCAGAGTGTGAATCCTTTAACATCACACTGTTCAGAGTTATAACATCACACTGTTCAGAGTGTGTGAATCCTTTAACATCACACTGTTCAGAGTGTGAATCCTTTAACATCACACTGTTCAGAGTGTGGAATCTTTTAACATCACACTGTTCAGAGTGTGGAATCTTTTAACATCACACTGTTCAGAGTGTGGAATCCTTTAACATCACACTGTTCAGAGTGTGGAATCTTTTAACATCACACTGTTCAGAGTGTGGATTTAGTATCCTGACATATGAGTGTTTGAATTGATACAAAATCACTGTTTACAGAATGTAGATTTATAATTTTAGTTACCAGGATGACTTAAAATGTAGGTTTAGAATGAAAAGCAGTAAAAATATTTAAGATGTCTCAAAAATGTGATGCTACATGTGTAAGGTAAATCATTTATTTTACCTGTAAAAAGGCCAAATGTTACATTAGAATCAAAGACATTACACAAAGAATTTTAAACAAGTATATAAAACAAGTCTTCACAATTCCCCAACATCAGTATTACCTTACAAGGTCCTGTTTTAATGTGTTCAGGCGATATTTAAATAAATTTTAAAAGTAAAGTTTACCTGTACACCTGTATATATGTAATAAAGTACAGGTCATTTTCTGGCAAATTATACATGTATTCTGCCCAAGGGAAATTTTGTTATTTGGTTTAAATAATATTTTATTTTCAGATTTTCATTTACAACATACAAAAATTATAAAATTGAAAATGGATCTGGCAACAAGATTATATATCTTATATTAAGCCATCTCCATTTTGTTATTTGGAATTGAACAATATTTTAAAACCAAACTTATCTCTTTAAGGTATCTCAAATGTACGATGCTTGTTTAACAGTAAGATATTCAGTATTTCGAGAATGATGGTAACATCTTGTGCCAAATACAATATGTCCGATGAGGCAGAAACTTCGGTCATGTGACGTTATGTAGGACTTCTAGGAAGGTGCTTGAGAGTACAAAGCTTACTGATGAATGTAAAGTTGAGTACAAGAAAAAGTGATATTGTGATAAACTATCAACAATACAACAGGGTGTGATAGCCGTATAAATATTAATTGTGTTATAGAAATATGATTGCACAGATGATTACACAACAATATACAGGTAATAATTGTAAGTCTGTAAATTACTCTACAGTTGTTTATATTCGCAAGGCTGATATTTTTAGTTATCTCCAAGTTTGGGCTCGTTACAGGAATTAAATTTCATGGATATCTATGAAGTGGTATGTATATATTTATACAGCCTTAACTAATATATTCCTTCTCTGGAGAAATGTTTACTGTGTATTTAATTTTGGACAATCTTTACTGACCGCAGATTTAAAAACTATATAAGTATTGGTATCCCAATACCGTGAAGTATTCTAACGTCCTAAAGGGGAATGGTCAGTCCCTAGATAGAGACCAGAGGTATTCTAACGTCCTGAGGGGAATGGTCAGTCGATGTATCTGTGTAGGAAGCCTAGATAGAGATCCGAGGTATTCTAAACTCCTGTAGGGAATGGTCAGTCCCTAAACTCCTGTAGGGAATGGTCAGTCCCTAGATAGAGATCCGAGGTATTCTAAACTCCTGTAGGGAATGGTCAGTCCCTAGATAGAGACCCGAGGTATTCTAAACTCCTGTAGGGAATGGTCAGTCCCTAGATAGAGATCCGAGGTATTCTAAACTCCTGTAGGGAATGGTCAGTCCCTAGATAGAGACCCTGAGGTATTCTAACGTCCTGTAGGGAATGGTCAGTCCCTAGATAGACACCAGAGGTATTCTAAACTCCTGTAGGGAATGGTCAGTCCCTAGATAGAGACCAGAGGTATTCTAAACTCCTGTAGGTAATGGTCAGTCCCTAGATAGAGACCTGAGGTATTCTAACGTCCTGTAGGGAATGGTCAGTCCCTAGATAGAGACCCTGAGGTATTCTAAACTCCTGTAGGGAATGGTCAGTCCCTAGATAGAGACCAGAGGTATTCTAACGTCCTGTAGGGAATGGTCAGTCCCTAGATAGAGACCCTGAGGTATTCTAACGTCCTGTAGGGAATGGTCAGTCCCTTGATAGAGACCCTGAGGTATTCTAACGTCCTGTAGGGAATGGTCAGTCCCTAGATAGAGACCAGAGGTATTCTAACGTCCTGTAGGGAATGGTCAGTCCCTAGATAGAGACCCTGAGGTATTCTAACGTCCTGTAGGGAATGGTCAGTCCCTAGATAGAGACCAGAGGTATTCTAAACTCCTGGTGGGAATGGTCAGTCGTTGTATCTGTGTAGGAATCCTGGATGGAGACCCCGAGGTATTCTAGTAGAGCTCCATCAAAGGAAGGTAAATACAATAAGGGAAAGGAGTCTCGGTAATGGTGAACCTTTTATTGTTAACATGCTTTGGATGGCTAGGTTATTTGTTATCGGAATCAATGAGGGATGGCCTGGTCATATGAAACTTAGACAATGTAAGTTTCACCATTATAGAACTCCTGGTGTTGATGTTCCATCCTTTTCCTTATAGTATTGACTGCAGATAAAGTGAAATCAAATCCCCAGTAAATATCTAAATTTATCACCAGTTATTCAGTATTTTCAGTCTTACTTTGAGCTATGACAATTTGTATAATACCTATATTTATCACCAGTTATTCAGTATTTTCAGTCTTACTTTGAGCTATGACAATTTGTATAATACCTATATTTATCACCAGTTATACAATATTTGCAGTCTTACTTTGAGCTATGACAATTTGTATAATACCTATATTTATCAACAGTTATACAATATTTGCAGTCTTACTTTGAGCTATGACAATTTGTATAATACCTATATTTATCACCAGTTATACAATATTTGCAGTCTTACTTTGACCATTTGTATGAAGTGTCAGTATTATGTTTTGTTTTTTTTTTATTATATTTTTGATATTTTTTGTTATCAACTCAAGTCAATATTGATTAAACCCGGTTTTCAACTTTCATTTCAACGATTTATCCTACCTTACTGTGATATAGTGACTTAACCCTGTAAAAGTTTCTAACTAACAAAGTGTAAAATTTTCAAACTACCAAAGTGTAAAAGTTTCAAACTTCCAAAGTGTAAATTTTTTAAACTAACAAAGTGTAAAAGTTTCAAACTACCAAAGTGTAAAAGTTTCAAACTACCAAAGTGTAAATTTTTTAAACTACCAAAGTGTAAAAGTTTCAAACTACCAAAGTGTAAAAGTTTCAAACTACCAAAGTGTAAAAGTTTCAAACTACCAAAGTGTAAACCCGTAAAAGTTTCAAACTACCAAAGTGTAAAAGTTTCAAACTACCAAAGTGTAAAAGTTTCAAACTACCAAAGTGTAAAAGTTTCAAACTACCAAAGTGTAAAAGTTTCAAACTACCAAAGTGTAAAAGTTTCAAACTACCAAAGTGTAAAAGTTTCAAACTACCAAAGTGTAAAAGTTTCAAACTACCAAAGTGTAAAAGTTTCAAACTACCAAAGTGTAAAAGTTTCAAACTACCAAAGTGTAAAAGTTTCAAACTACCAAAGTGTAAAAGTTTCAAACTACCAAAGTGTAAAAGTTTCAAACTACCAAAGTGTAAAATTTTCAAACTACCAAAGTGTAAAAGTTTCAAACTACCAAAGTGTAAAAGTTTCAAACTACCAAAGTGTAAAATTTTCAAACTACCCAAGTGTAAAAGTTTCAAACTACCAAAGTGTAAAAGATTCAAACTACCAAAGTGTAAAAGTTTCAAACTACCTGGATAATTTTCGTTTCTTTTTATGAAGAGTTTCAGGTTGTGATTGTTTGTTTATTTATACAAAATATTTGATGGTGGAGGAAAATATTCTGGTAATTTACGAGTAAAACAGAACAATAATGACAGGAGCTCTCTGTTATATAAATGACAAAACAGCATAAGAGCTAAGGGAATTGTTATATATCTTGGAGAATATATGACTGAAATGGTTCAAGTGGCTCAGATTTATTTCACAATAAGTGAATGCAACGGTATTGAAGGTTGGAATATTTATATATCAAGCTCAAAAGACAATTAAATTTCTTGTGAAACATAAAACAATTCACTATTAATAAAACATGTTGCATTTTAACTCATACTGCAAATCAAAACATTTCTGGAGATGTGTATGTGAGTGTGCACAGAATTTATGCAGAAACTCTGATAACTGATGATATTCTGTCAGTTTCATCAAGGCACGTCTTGCCCTTTGAAACTGCCTATGCCAAATATTCCATAGTCCAATTTTGGTGCCATTAAGTGTTTTGTTGGGTCAGCCACATTTACCAGACTTGTCTATCAATAAGCTCCTTCTTTGAGAATATAGATGCGAGAATGAACAAAAAGGCTGGTATAGAATGTGTGTATGGAGAGACAGACTGGTATGGGATGTGTATGGACAGACAGACTGGTATAGAATGAGTGTATGGACAGACAGACTGGTATGGGATGTGTATGGACAGACAGACTGGTATAGAATGAGTGTATGGACAGACAAGGCTGGTATAGAATGAGTGTATGGATAGACAGACTGGTATGGGATGTGTATGGACAGACAGACTGGTATAGAATGAGTGTATGGACAGACAACGATGGTGTAGAATGTGTGTATGGACAGACAAGGCTGGTGTAGAATGAGTGTATGGACAGACAAGGCTGGTGTAGAATGTGTGTATGGACAGACAAGGCTGGTGTAGAATGAGTGTATGGACAGACAAGGCTGGTACAGAATGAGTGTAAGGACAGACGAGGCTGGTGTAGAATGAGTGTATGGACAGACAAGGCTGGTGTAGAATGAGTGTATGGACAGACAAGGCTGGTATCGAATAAGTGTATGGATAGACAAGGCTTGTAAAGAATGAGTGTATGGACAGACAAGGCTGGTGTATAATGAGTGTATGGACAGACAAGGCTGGTATAGAATGAGTGTATGGACAGACAAGGCTGGTATAGAATGAGTGTATGGACAGACAAGGCTGGTATAGAATGAGTGTATGGACAGACAAGGCTGGTATAGAATGAGTGTATGGACAGACAAGGCTGGTATAGAATGAGTATATGGACAGACAAGGCTGGTGTAGAATGAGTGTGTTTGCAGTTGAAACTGGTAACCTTTGGACTGATCGCCTGATATTACCGTTTCAACCAATTATGCCCAAGTGACTATAGTTTCTCTAGAATCATTTGTGTTCACATCATAAATGGATGTATATGAGGTTTTTTTATCCTGAAAATGTGAGCTTACATTTATATTTTATTTTTGAGTATTAATTAACATTAGAGATTTTCTTTTGGGATTCTCAACAGGTGGACAGTTGAAAAATATCAATATTTTTTGAGTCAGATACATGTAATATATATTCATTTTTCATCATCTCCCCCTAATTAGAGACTGATCCATGTTATTGAATTAAAAACTAAAACTAAATAAGATCGAATTTCATCAGATAAACAGTTAATATGTTCTGAAGATAATGGTGAGGATTCTGGAGAGGAACTCCATGTTACATGTAGCAAAATTATGATAAGGATTCTAAATATTAATATACACGATAACACCACCATAATCATAATCAAATATACTGAAAATCTTTACATCTGAAGAAATTTATAATTGGATTAAAAAATTAGGAAAATATATATTCATTAATCTAGATTTAGCATTTAAGGTAAATGATGTATAATGCAAAAATGAAATTAGAAATTTGAAGAATATAGTGGATAAGATATCACTGGATTGTTTGTATTCATTTATACTCAACTGGTTTTCATCAAGAGGTGTGTCCTTCTTGATATTAATATTTCCAAACATATTTAGAAGAGACTAGAATAGGACTTTACATACTTAAATGTATAATTATATTTTGTTTGTGCTGCGGAGTTGTTCTCTGTACAGTGACTTGCTCTAGTCATTTCCCCAGGAGATCTTCTGCAGCATTACCTAAGTAACAATTATGTTTTATTATACACATCATTATTATATCCAATTTCAGAATCTTCCTTTCACAAAACAACTAAGGCAGGGAGAAAATCATTTAAATCTGTAGATGTTTAACTTCACGTAACAATAATTTTATAATAACTTGCATAAGTTTTGTTCCACAGACCATGCCTCATCATCTGATACTCTTCCTTATCTACTATCAAGCATGTTGGACAAACTACTTAATGACACTATCATTTACAACAGGTAATTTGAAAAGATCATTGTGTTCTCCACAATGTTGTGTGAAACATTTTTTCGTTATTTTCAACACAAAACACGTTTTTTAATCTGATTTTTTTCATAACCAAATTAACATGCATATAAGTTGATAATTTCACAGAGTTTTGAATTTGCTCTTAAACTTGAAGTTTAAATACCTTTGGTTATTGAGAATCAAAACCATTCTGAATGAAGTTTAAATATGTTGATATTTGTAACCACCTATACTAACTCTTGTTTTGTTTTTCTCTGTCTCAAGAATATTTGTCGTTTTTCTGAAGCATATAGTTTCAGCTCATCAGCTTACATTTGTCTCATTACTGGTGTGTTTATTTTCTTTTGACTCTTGACATCTTGAAGACACTGATGTCTTTTTACATATTTGAAAGAACTTTGTCATGTGTGACTTATTTGTAGACTAATAAAATATTCCAACTTTACAAAATAATTTTTGTGTTTTGAAGTTTGATATGAAGTTATTCTGTAAACACCGAGAAAGAGATATACCAGGATCAACTGTGTTATAGAGTACAGCTAGCCTGGCTCTTCTCGGCAGCAAGGGTGGTCATGGATGGTTAGGTTTTTTTTTATTTGGCTGACTGATCATAAGCCTATGGCATGTCCACATGAGAAAGATACCACAGGATCACATGTTTAATGTGAAACATCGGAAGTTCTCTGTGTGAAATAGGGTCATTACACTTTAAGATAACTGTAATTATATACATGAATTTCATGTCTATTAATCCTAATTTTAATATTTTATGATAGCTTTATTTCACATACAGAACGTCCGATTCCTGCACATATAGTTATGTAAAGCTAGGCCAAATATTGTCAGGGTTGATTCTCCCTCTACATAAATATCAAATAATCATTTCCAATTATGTTTTTTATTAAGTGCACAAGTCTTGAGTCAACCAGTGTTTTTAGCCCACCATCATCAGATGGATCTTTCTCAATTTTCATACATATGCTTTCCTTGGTCCCTAGTTGCACCATTTGGATTAAAGGACTGATCAGAAAATCAAAATGGCCAACAGGCAGCCATCCTGGATTTTGCCTAGTAAAGATTGTTATTGCTATTGCTGAAGAAGTACTGAATGGATATCTCTCAAATTTCATATGTATGTTCCCTTTGGTCTCTCCTTGTGCTCATTTGCTTTTGGGACTGATCAGAAGAAACAAAATGGCTTCCAGGTGGCCATTTTGGATTTGGCAGTAAAAGTGTATCATTTATTTCTGCGATGGAATGTTAAAAAATGTCTTATCATTAAGAGCAAAAAAAGAGAAGGGAAGAGAAAATAAAGGAAAAGATCCAACTTTCAAAGAACAGATAAAGATCAAACGTTGGTGGGTGCCAGGATCCTTCTTGGATTTTTTGTTCCTTTTCAGAATTCCTTTATGACCACATAACTAGGTGATATATCAACCTTCTTTATGTCTGTTTAAGAAATGTCCATGAGATGGCATTGCAATGGTTTTGTTAGTTTATTGTAACATTTTTTTTTTTTCGAAGATCCCTGAATTTTTGTCCCATCCCCGTGAAGCTTGTAGGATTTTTCACCAAGTCAGTAATTTGTGCATTTCAACAAAACTTTGATTTCATTACATTTGACTGAGGTGTTTACCTTGTGTAATGTATGTCAGTGCTGAATCTTGTTTGGACAAAATTTGACTGTATTCATCATATTTACATGCACTTTAAAAATATTTTGGACAAGTTGTTGCCTTCAGCTTTTTACATTACTTTCACCTTGTGTGAAGATCCCATCACTCAGTTGTCATCTTATTTCTCTGACAAGTCACACTCTTTGTCACTGTTCCATGTAACTTTCCTTTCTTGGTGGCATTTTGACAAGACAATCCTTACAAGATATGGTTCTTGTTCATTGACATTTTGGGATGAGTGATACATTTCTTGCCACACAGAAAAAAAAACCAAACAGTAGAGACAGTTATTCTACATATATTTTACTAGTGATGCTTCAGAAGATTCCTATATACAAATCAAATCAAATTAAATCCCAAGAGCAAATAAAGGAATGAAAAGTGAAACATTTTGTTAAAACTTACCAAACCATCAGATATTTTTTCCTTTGCTAACAGAGTTCATCTGAAAGAAATTTCAATATTTCCAACCAGAAATGATGTTTTTGTGTTGTTTACAACCAGAAATGATGTTTTTGTATTCTTTACAACCAGAAATGGGTTTTTTTGTCTTCTTTACAACCAGAAATGATTTTTTGTGTTCTTTACAACCAGAAATGATTTTTGTCTTCTTTACAACCAACAATAATTTTTTGTGTTCTTTACAACCAGAAATGATTTTTGTTTTTGAGTTATTTACAAACAGAAATGATGTTTTTGTCTTCTTTCCAACCAGAAATGATTTTTTTTTCTTCTTTACAACCAGAAATGATGTTTTTGTGTTGTTTACAACCAGAAATGATTTTTTTGTCTTCTTTACAACCAAAAATGATGTTTTTGTCTTCTTTACAACCAGAAATGATTTTTGTTTTTGTGTTATTTACAAACAGAAATGATGTTTTTGTCTTCTTTCCAACCAGAAATGATTTTTGTCTTCTTTCCAACCAGAAATGATTTTTTTTTCTTCTTTACAACCAGAAATGATGTTTTTGTGTTGTTTACAACCAGAAATGATGTTTTTGTATTCTTTACAACCAGAAATGATGTTTTTGTGTTCTTTACGATCTTGAACAGTGTTGTATTCTGAATTCTTATGATTGTTTAACTGACAAAATTTACATTCTTATGTTAAAATTACCAATATGCATCATGGACAATTCATGAAACATCACATAGTATTAAAGACGTTCACTGTAAAGACCTACAACAAATACTGATAACGTGAACAAGGAGACTGTGGACGTTACTAAACACTTAGAGACTACAAAAACCTATGCACATCCTAATATTCAAATATTGTAAATGTGTCTATACTGAAGTGGTATGTCTTCGTTTTCTCCTTTTTTTCTATTATTATTTTAATATTTCAGATGTTGTTTTATCCTTTAAATATTAATCAAGAAAAAAGTTAGAAATGTTAGTACATATTCAAAGTAAAATCAAAATCCTAGATGGACTAAATGTTGATTTGTGTACAATATTACATTGAAGCATGAAAAATATGCATACATCTTTTAGTGACCAAATAGGTTCTGGTATACTATATATATTTCAAAATAAAAAGTAAAAAAAATCTTCCAAATTTTTATAAAGCAATAAAGAGATATAAAGAAAATATATCACGTTCTGGTATACACATCACATTTTGAGCACATCATAGAAGAAACAGAAATAAAGTGTTGTAACCACATCAACAATCTATGATTACATCTACTTTGTTAAGTGTGATTGGCTTCTTAACATGTAATAAAAACATTGTTTAAATGACAGAAAAGTTATAAAAAGATGTATGATATATACAAAAACAATTACCCTTTGTGTCAATAAACGTTCACATTCATTAATTGAGGTTCCCTTGGAAAGTGCCTATTAGATTTTTTGGGTCAGATCAGAAAAACAAAATGGCCGACATGCGGCCATCTTGGATTTTTTAGTGTGAAAGTTTGTTAGGTATGCTGACATTACTGTACTGGAATGCAAACTCTCACATACTGCTGATTGTACTTATGATATTCACATAATACACAGAAGCAAAATCTTCATCACAAAGTGTAAATCTGATTATATTTAAACAAGTGTTAGAATCTAGGAAACATAATCTCACTAACAAGAACAATAAAAATCAAATCAGACACGGAAATGGATAAGACCAATCTATAGATAGATTGCTGTCCTAAATATTCTTTAAAAAAATTAGGAAATGACCTAGAAAAACACTTTAAAATCTCATATCCTTGGTCAGATTCTGCCTCCCCAAAACAGTTCTTGCCAAGGTAAAAAGAACTGTTTTCTATAAACCCAACACTTATCACAAAATACAGAATAAATCAATGTCATGTTATGACATATTACACATTAACTGATTAAATGTATACAATATTGAGATAGAGGGAGTACTTGTTAATTGTCTATGAGGTCTGTTAATGAGAATGTTTTCCTCTCTGATCAGTTTCAGTTAATTGAAACCACTTAGAGAAATTAAAGCCTTCTTTTTCACTATGATTTATCTGAAAGGCCACCGTGACACTGAATTGTGTTATGCGGTTCCTTTTAATCACTCACTTAAGCCAATACATCAGTTTTGAATTATTTTTTTACATCCAAGGGGAGACTACTCATACAGGGCAAATTATGACCCTTAGTAAATCTCAACCTTCACCTTTCACATCACACTATCAAAAAAATTCTATGAATAGAAATGGAATCAGTCTGTGAACACTAGGTTTTTGATGGCACCATTTGGGACCATTGTAACACAATCTAACCTGTGTCAGTGGTAGGCCTACGATGACAGGAAAATGAAATAAAAATTATATTACCAATATATTAAAAAAAAAAAAAATTATTTTTTGCATGCAAATCAGTAGAAAATAAAACTAGTCACATTACATAATTACATATGAATTAAGGCCATTTTGGTTACCATACATTACATGCATAGACTCAAACAGAAAACTCTTGAAAGAAATTTCTGCTCGTCTATGTAGCCAAAACTCACAGTGAGGAAAGCTGAGTTAAACAGAGACAACATATTCAATAGCACAGATGTGATCCTTACATAGATCTTTAAGTTTTAAAACAATATGGCGTTTTAGGCTCTGATTTTATCATCTAGGGTCAGTGAGTGCTAGATTCATCGTATTACCACAAATTTGGGAAAGATTGCATGATATGATTTGACAATGCAGTATAAAATCTTCATCAATATCAAAATTATAACATAGATATTGCTTTTCACAAATATGTAAATTACATGTTATGTAAATATGTAAATAAAATTTTGCTGGTATTTTTTTCAGCTTTCCAATATACAGCCACTGGTGTACTTGATAAATGTATATCGTAAATTTTGGCCATTTGAACATGTAACTCTGTTATTACTTGTATAATAAAAACGATTTTACACGGAGATTGAAGGGATAGTCCAAAATTCAAATGTCTATATTGACTATGAAGTTCTTTATTAGTAAAAATTTAATCATGTTTAGGCCGGTGTTTTTTTCTTCAGATAGTATTTTTTTCTTCTGAATATAAGTCAATAAAAAAGAGTAATATACAATCCACTCAGCAACATCGGATTAACAACAACAGCAAACAGTATTCATATTTTCTTCTTTGATCTCAAACATTATATTGTAAGAATTCCTTCCTGGTATGAGATGATGCTCCAGATTACTGGAGAGGACATGTTATAAATGTTATGGCTTGTGTACATCTAGTTCAACAGTGTTCAAAATCAAAGATACCAAATTAATATAAATATATCAATGTGTGGAAACATTATATCATAAATTTACGTGAGCGAAAATGCAGATGGTTTAGAATTATAGAAACAGAATATGAAGAGTATGTTGATTTTTCTTCAATGGTTTCCGTTTATTTTGTTAGTTTTTTTGTCGTTTTTCTGTTTTCTTTTAGGTTTCAAACTCCGTTGATAAAATTTAAGTGATTAGGATGATTTTTGCAGTTCCATTCTTCGTAGCCTTCGTGCTGCCAATTTCTCCTCTAGTCCCTGGTTTACTCGAGCTTTGTTCATATCTACAATTTTGTTGTGATCTTCAATTCTCTTTTGATGTTCATCTTTCAGATCATTCATATTACCTGCAATTATTCAAATTTTACATAAATTAAAATTCTTTACCACAATAAAGATAAAGATTTTTGTGGTTCTTCTCGTTTGGTGTCTTAAGTTTAATTAAAGTTCCTGTCCTTTTGGTGTGGTAGTTATCTGGTAGTTTCTGTTGTTTTGGTACAGAAGTTTTGTGGTAGTTTCTGTTGTTTTGGTGTGGTAGTTATCTGGTAGTTTCTGTTGTTTTGGTGTGGTAGTTATCTGGTAGTTTCTGTCGTTTTGGTGTGGTAGTTTTGTGGTAGTTTCTGTTGTTTTGGTGTCTTTAAGTTTTGTGGTAGTTTCTGTTGTTTTGGTGTGGTAGTTTTGTGGTAGTTTCTGTTGTTTTGGTGTGGTAGTTTTGTGGTAGTTTCTGTTGTTTTGGTGTGGTAGTTTTGTGGTAGTTTCTGTTGTTTTGGTGTGGTAGTTTTGTGGTAGTTTCTGTTGTTTTGGTGTGGTAGTTTTGTGGTTGTTTCTGTTGTTTTGGTGTGGTAGTTTTGTGGTAGTTTCTGTTGTTTTGGTGTGGTAGTTTTGTGGTAGTTTCTGTTATTTTGGTGTGGTAGTTTTGTGGTTGTTTCTGTTGTTTTGGTGTGGTAGTTTTGTGGTAGTTTCTGTTGTTTTGGTGTGGTAGTTTTGTGGTAGTTTCTGTTATTTTGGTGTGGTAGTTTTGTGGTTGTTTCTGTTGTTTTGGTGTGGTAGTTTTGTGGTTGTTTCTGTTGTTTTGGTACAGAAGTTTTGTGGTTGTTTCTGTTGTTTTGGTACAGAAGTTTTTCTGGTAGTTTCTGTTGTTTTGGTGTGGTAGTTTTGTGGTAGTTTCTGTTGTTTTGGTGAGGTAGTTTTGTGGTTGTTTCTGTTGTTTTGGTACAGAAGTTTTGTGGTAGTTTCTGTTGTTTTGGTGAGGTAGTTTTGTGGTAGTTTCCGTTGATTTGGTGAGGTAGTTTTGTGGTAGTTTCTGTTGTTTTGGTACAGAAGTTTTGTGGTTGTTTCTGTTGTTTTGGTACAGAAGTTTTGTGGTAGTTTCTGTTGTTTTGGTGTGGTAGTTTTGTGGTAGTTTCTGTTGTTTTGGTGTGGTAGTTTTGTGGTAGTTTCTGTTGTTTTGGTACAGAAGTTTTGTGGTAGTTTCTGTTGTTTTGGTGTGGTAGTTTTGTGGTAGTTTCTGTTGTTTTGGTACAGAAGTTTTGTGGTAGTTTCTGTTGTTTTGGTGTCTTTAAGTTTTGTGGTAGTTTCTGTTGTTTTGGTGTGGTAGTTTTGTGGTAGTTTCTGTTGTTTTGGTGTGGTAGTTTTGTGGTAGTTTCTGTTGTTTTGGTGTGGTAGTTTTGTGGTAGTTTCTGTTATTTTGGTGTGGTAGTTTTGTGGTAGTTTCTGTTATTTTGGTGTGGTAGTTTTGTGGTTGTTTCTGTTGTTTTGGTGTGGTAGTTTTGTGGTAGTTTCTGTTGTTTTGGTGTGGTAGTTTTGTGGTAGTTTCTGTTGTTTTGGTGTGGTAGTTTTGTGGTAGTTTCTGTTGTTTTGGTGTGGTAGTTTTGTGGTAGTTTCTGTTGTTTTGGTACAGAAGTTTTGTGGTAGTTTCTGTTGTTTTGGTGTGGTAGTTTTGTGGTAGTTTCTGTTGTTTTGGTACAGAAGTTTTGTGGTAGTTTCTGTTGTTTTGGTGTCTTTAAGTTTTGTGGTAGTTTCTGTTGTTTTGGTGTGGTAGTTTTGTGGTAGTTTCTGTTGTTTTGGTGTGGTAGTTTTGTGGTAGTTTCTGTTGTTTTGGTGTGGTAGTTTTGTGGTAGTTTCTGTTATTTTGGTGTGGTAGTTTTGTGGTTGTTTCTGTTGTTTTGGTGTGGTAGTTTTGTGGTAGTTTCTGTTGTTTTGGTGTGGTAGTTTTGTGGTAGTTTCTGTTATTTTGGTGTGGTAGTTTTGTGGTTGTTTCTGTTGTTTTGGTGTGGTAGTTTTGTGGTAGTTTCTGTTGTTTTGGTGTGGTAGTTTTGTGGTAGTTTCTGTTATTTTGGTGTGGTAGTTTTGTGGTTGTTTCTGTTGTTTTGGTGTGGTAGTTTTGTGGTTGTTTCTGTTGTTTTGGTACAAAAGTTTTGTGGTTGTTTCTGTTGTTTTGGTACAGAAGTTTTTCTGGTAGTTTCTGTTGTTTTGGTGTGGTAGTTTTGTGGTAGTTTCTGTTGTTTTGGTGAGGTAGTTTTGTGGTAGTTTCTGTTGTTTTGGTACAGAAGTTTTGTGGTTGTTTCTGTTGTTTTGGTACAGAAGTTTTGTGGTAGTTTCTGTTGTTTTGGTGAGGTAGTTTTGTGGTAGTTTCTGTTGATTTGTTTTGGTACAGAAGTTTTGTGGTTGTTTCTGTTGTTTTGGTACAGAAGTTTTGTGGTAGTTTCTGTTGTTTTGGTGTGGTAGTTTTGTGGTAGTTTCTGTTGTTTTGGTGTGGTAGTTTTGTGGTAGTTTCTGTTGTTTTGGTACAGAAGTTTTGTGGTAGTTTCTGTTGTTTTGGTGTGGTAGTTTTGTGGTAGTTTCTGTTGTTTTGGTACAGAAGTTTTGTGGTAGTTTCTGTTGTTTTGGTGTGGTAGTTTTGTGGTTGTTTCTGTTGTTTTGGTACAGAAGTTTTGTGGTAGTTTCTGTTGTTTTGGTGAGGTAGTTTTGTGGTAGTTTCCGTTGATTTGGTGAGGTAGTTTTGTGGTAGTTTCTGTTGTTTTGGTACAGAAGTTTTGTGGTTGTTTCTGTTGTTTTGGTACAGAAGTTTTGTGGTAGTTTCTGTTGTTTTGGTGTGGTAGTTTTGTGGTAGTTTCTGTTGTTTTGGTGTGGTAGTTTTGTGGTAGTTTCTGTTGTTTTGGTACAGAAGTTTTGTGGTTGTTTCTGTTGTTTTGGTACAGAAGTTTTGTGGTAGTTTCTGTTGTTTTGGTGTGGTAGTTTTGTGGTAGTTTCTGTTGTTTTGGTTGGTAGTTTTCTGGTAGTTTCTGTTGTTTTGGTGTGGTAGTTTTGTGGTAGTTTCTGTTGTTTTGGTGTGGTAGTTTTGTGGTAGTTTCTGTTGTTTTGGTGTGGTAGTTTTGTGGTAGTTTCTGTTGTTTTGGTGTGGTAGTTTTGTGGTAGTTTCTGTTATTTTGGTGTGGTAGTTTTGTGGTAGTTTCTGTTGTTTTGGTGTGGTAGTTTTGTGGTAGTTTCTGTTGTTTTGGTGTGGTAGTTTTGTGGTAGTTTCTGTTGTTTTGGTGTGGTAGTTTTGTGGTAGTTTCTGTTGTTTTGGTGTGGTAGTTTTGTGGTAGTTTCTGTTGTTTTGGTGTGGTAGTTTTGTGGTAGTTTCTGTTGTTTTGGTGTGGTAGTTTTGTGGTAGTTTCTGTTATTTTGGTGTGGTAGTTTTGTGGTTGTTTCTGTTGTTTTGGTGTGGTAGTTTTGTGGTAGTTTCTGTTGTTTTGGTGTGGTAGTTTTGTGGTAGTTTCTGTTATTTTGGTGTGGTAGTTTTGTGGTTGTTTCTGTTGTTTTGGTGTGGTAGTTTTGTGGTAGTTTCTGTTGTTTTGGTGTGGTAGTTTTGTGGTAGTTTCTGTTGTTTTGGTGTGGTAGTTTTGTGGTAGTTTCTGTTGTTTTGGTGTGGTAGTTTTGTGGTAGTTTCTGTTGTTTTGGTGTCTTTAAGTTTTGTGGTAGTTTCTGTTGTTTTGGTGTGGTAGTTTTGTGGTAGTTTCTGTTGTTTTGGTGTGGTAGTTTTGTGGTAGTTTCTGTTATTTTGGTGTGGTAGTTTTGTGGTTGTTTCTGTTGTTTTGGTGTGGTAGTTTTGTGGTAGTTTCTGTTGTTTTGGTGTGGTAGTTTTGTGGTAGTTTCTGTTATTTTGGTGTGGTAGTTTTGTGGTTGTTTCTGTTGTTTTGGTGTGGTAGTTTTCTGGTAGTTTCTGTTGTTTTGGTGTGGTAGTTTTGTGGTAGTTTCTGTTATTTTGGTGTGGTAGTTTTGTGGTTGTTTCTGTTGTTTTGGTGTGATAGTTTTGTGGTAGTTTCTGTTGTTTTGGTGTGGTAGTTTTGTGGTAGTTTCTGTTGTTTTGGTGTGGTAGTTTTGTGGTAGTTTCTGTTGTTTTGGTGTGGTAGTTTTGTGGTAGTTTCTGTTGTTTTGGTGTGGTAGTTTTGTGGTAGTTTCTGTTATTTTGGTGTGGTAGTTTTGTGGTTGTTTCTGTTGTTTTGGTGTGGTAGTTTTGTGGTTGTTTCTGTTGTTTTGGTACAGAAGTTTTGTGGTTGTTTCTGTTGTTTTGGTACAGAAGTTTTTCTGGAAGTTTCTGTTGTTTTGGTGTGGTAGTTTTGTGGTAGTTTCTGTTGTTTTGGTGAGGTAGTTTTGTGGTAGTTTCTGTTGTTTTGGTACAGAAGTTTTGTGGTTGTTTCTGTTGTTTTGGTACAGAAGTTTTGTGGTAGTTTCTGTTGTTTTGGTGAGGTAGTTTTGTGGTAGTTTCCGTTGATTTGGTGAGGTAGTTTTGTGGTAGTTTCTGTTGTTTTGGTACAGAAGTTTTGTGGTTGTTTCTGTTGTTTTGGTACAGAAGTTTTGTGGTAGTTTCTGTTGTTTTGGTGAGGTAGTTTTGTGGTAGTTTCCGTTGATTTGGTGAGGTAGTTTTGTGGTAGTTTCTGTTGTTTTGGTACAGAAGTTTTGTGGTTGTTTCTGTTGTTTTGGTACAGAAGTTTTGTGGTAGTTTCTGTTGTTTTGGTGTGGTAGTTTTGTGGTAGTTTCTGTTGTTTTGGTGTGGTAGTTTTGTGGTAGTTTCTGTTGTTTTGGTACAGAAGTTTTGTGGTAGTTTCTGTTGTTTTGGTGTGGTAGTTTTGTGGTAGTTTCTGTTGTTTTGGTACAGAAGTTTTGTGGTAGTTTCTGTTGTTTTGGTGTGGTAGTTTTGTGGTTGTTTCTGTTGTTTTGGTACAGAAGTTTTGTGGTAGTTTCTGTTGTTTTGGTGAGGTAGTTTTGTGGTAGTTTCCGTTGATTTGGTGAGGTAGTTTTGTGGTAGTTTCTGTTGTTTTGGTACAGAAGTTTTGTGGTTGTTTCTGTTGTTTTGGTACAGAAGTTTTGTGGTAGTTTCTGTTGTTTTGGTGTGGTAGTTTTGTGGTAGTTTCTGTTGTTTTGGTGTGGTAGTTTTGTGGTAGTTTCTGTTGTTTTGGTACAGAAGTTTTGTGGTTGTTTCTGTTGTTTTGGTACAGAAGTTTTGTGGTAGTTTCTGTTGTTTTGGTGTGGTAGTTTTGTGGTAGTTTCTGTTGTTTTGGTGTGGTAGTTTTCTGGTAGTTTCTGTTGTTTTGGTGTGGTAGTTTTGTGGTAGTTTCTGTTGTTTTGGTACAGAAGTTTTGTGGTTGTTTCTGTTGTTTTGGTACAGAAGTTTTGTGGTAGTTTCTGTTATTTTTGTGTGGTAGTTTTCTGGTAGTTTCTGTTGTTTTGGTACAGAAGTTTTGTGGTAGTTTCTGTTGTTTCGGTACAGAAGTTTTGTGGTAGTTTCTGTTGTTTTGGTACAGAAGTTTTGTGGTAGTTTCTGTTGTTTCGGTACAGAAGTTTTGTGGTAGTTTCTGTTATTTTGGTGTGGTAGTTTTGTGGTAGTTTCTGTTGTTTTGGTGAGGTAGTTTTGTGGTAGTTTCTGTTGTTTTGGTGTGGTAGTTTTGTGGTAGTTTCTGTTGTTTTGGTGTGGTAGTTTTGTGGTAGTTTCTGTTGTTTTGGTGTGGTAGTTTTCTGGTAGTTTCTGTTGATTTGGTGTGGTAGTTTTGTGGTAGTTTCCGTTGATTTGGTGTGGTAGTTTTCTGGTAGTTTCTGTCGTTTTGGTGTCTTAAGTTTTCTGGAAGTTTCTGTTGTTTTGGTGTGGTAGTTTTGTGGTAGTTTCTGTTGTTTTGGTACAGAAGTTTTGTGGTAGTTTCTGTTGTTTTGGTGTGGTAGTTTTGTGGTAGTTTCTGTTGTTTTGGTACAGAAGTTTTGTGGTAGTTTCTGTTGTTTTGGTGTGGTAGTTTTGTGGTAGTTTCTGTTGTTTGTGGTAGTGTGGTAGGTAGTTTCTGTTGTTTTGGTAGTTTTGTGGTTGTTTCTGTTGTTTTGGTGTGGTAGTTATCTGGTAGTTTCTGTTGTTTTGGTGTGGTAGTTTTGTGGTAGATTCTGTTGTTTTGGTGTGGTAGTTTTGTGGTAGTTTCTGTTATTTTGGTGTGGTAGTTTTGTGGTAGTTTCTGTTGTTTTGGTGAGGTAGTTTTGTGGTAGTTTCTGTTGTTTTGGTGTGGTAGTTTTGTGGTAGTTTCTGTTGTTTTGGTGTGGTAGTTTTGTGGTAGTTTCTGTTGTTTCGGTGTGGTAGTTTTGTGGTAGTTTCTGTTGTTTTGGTGTCTTTAAGTTTTGTGGTAGTTTCTGTTGTTTTTGTGTGGTAGTTTTGTGGTAGTTTCTGTTGTTTTGGTGTGGTAGTTTTGTGGTAGTTTCTGTTGTTTTGGTACAGAAGTTTTGTGGTTGTTTCTGTTGTTTTGGTGTGGTAGTTATCTGGTAGTTTCTGTTGTTTTGGTGTGGTAGTTTTGTGGTAGTTTCTGTTGTTTTGGTGTGGTAGTTTTGTGGTAGTTTCTGTTGTTTTGGTGTCTTTAAGTTTTGTGGTAGTTTCTGTTGTTTTGGTGTGGTAGTTTTGTGGTAGTTTCTGTTGTTTTGGTGTGGTAGTTTTGTGGTAGTTTCTGTTGTTTTGGTACAGAAGTTTTGTGGTTGTTTCTGTTGTTTTGGTACAGAAGTTTTGTGGTAGTTTCTGTTGTTTTGGTGTGGTAGTTTTGTGGTAGTTTCTGTGGTAGTTTTGTGGTAGTTTCTGTTGTTTTGGTACAGAAGTTTTGTGGTTGTTTCTGTTGTTTTGATGTGGTAGTTTTCTGGTAGTTTCTGTTGATTTGGTGTGGTAGTTTTCTGGTAGTTTCCGTTGATTTGGTGTGGTAGTTTTGTGGTAGTTTCTGTTATTTTTGTGTGGTAGTTTTCTGGAAGTTTCTGTCGTTTTGGTGTGGTAGTTTTGTGGTAGATTCTGTTGTTTTGGTGTCTTAAGTTTTCTGGTAGTTTCTGTTGTTTTGGTGTGGTAGTTTTGTGGTAGTTTTTGTTGTTTTGGTGTGGTAGTTTTGTGGTAGTTTCTGTTGTTTTGGTGTGGTAGTTTTGTGGTAGTTTCTGTTGTTTTGGTGTGGTAGTTTTGTGGTAGTTTCTGTTGTTTTGGTAGAGAAGTTTTGTGGTTGTTTCTGTTGTTTTGGTACAGAAGTTTTGTGGTAGTTTCTGTTGTTTTGGTGTGGTAGTTTTGTGGTAGTTTCTGTTGTTTTGGTGTGGTAGTTTTGTGGTAGTTTCTGTTGTTTTGGTGTGGTAGTTTTGTGGTAGTTTCTGTTGTTTTGGTGTGGTAGTTTTGTGGTAGTTTTTGTTGTTTTGGTGTGGTAGTTTTGTGGTAGTTTCTGTTGTTTTGGTGTGGTAGTTTTGTGGTAGTTTTTGTTGTTTTGGTGTGGTAGTTTTGTGGTAGTTTCTGTTGTTTTGGTGTGGTAGTTTTGTGGTAGTTTCTGTTGTTTTGGTGTGGTAGTTTTGTGGTAGTTTCTGTTGTTTTGGTGTGGTAGTTTTGTGGTAGTTTCTGTTGTTTTGGTAGAGAAGTTTTGTGGTTGTTTCTGTTGTTTTGGTACAGAAGTTTTGTGGTAGTTTCTGTTGTTTTGGTGTGGTAGTTTTGTGGTAGTTTCTGTTGTTTTGGTGTGGTAGTTTTGTGGTAGTTTCTGTTGTTTTGGTGTGGTAGTTTTGTGGTAGTTTCTGTTGTTTTGGTACAGAAGTTTTGTGGTTGTTTCTGTTGTTTTGGTACAGAAGTTTTGTGGTAGTTTCTGTTGTTTTGGTACAGAAGTTTTGTGGTAGTTTCTGTTGTTTTGGTACAGAAGTTTTGTGGTAGTTTCTGTTATTTTGGTGTGGTAGTTATCTGGTAGTTTCTGTTGTTTTGGTGTGGTAGTTTTGTGGTAGTTTCTGTTGTTTTGGTGTGGTAGTTTTGTGGTAGTTTCTGTTATTTTTGTGTGGTAGTTTTCTGGAAGTTTCTGTCGTTTTGGTGTGGTAGTTTTCTGGAAGTTTCTGTCGTTTTGGTGTGGTAGTTTTCTGGAAGTTTCTGTTGTTTTGTAAACATTTTGTTGCTTTGGCAACCAGATTCCTGTTGTTCTAGTAACACTTGTTATTTACTGATTGTTACTGTTGTATTGTTATATTGTTGTTTATGTTCCTTTAACGAAGGCTGCAGTTGCTTTGGTAATGATTTATCCCACAACTACTTGAGATAACTTTTGTATGTAAGATTTCCATTTGAACTAAATGTTCCTGGAGTTATTTTGCTGAACTACATTTATTTCAATCTTACAAATTTACACTTTTTCCTCAGCATTAAACCTTGAATGATTTTTTATCAAAAAGAATAACAATATCAGACCCCAGACTTACCAAAGATTTCATCCTGTGAAGGTTTAGTAACAATATCAGACCCAGACTTACCAAAGATTTCATCCTGTGAAGGTTTAGTAACAATATCAGACCCAAACGTACCAACGATTTCTTCCTCTGATGGTTTAGTAACAATATCAGACCCCGGAGGTTTAGTAACAATATCAGACCCAGACTTACCAAAGATTTCTTCCTCTGATGGTTTAGTAACAATATCAGACCCCGGACTTACCAAAGATTTCATCCTGTGAAGGTTTAGTAACAATATCAGACCCAAACTTACCAAAGATTTCTTCCTCTGATGGTTTAGTAACAATATCAGACCCCGGACGTTTAGTAACAATATCAGACCCAGACTTACCAAAGATTTCTTCCTGTGAAGGTTAAGTAACAATATCAGACCCAAATTTGCCAACGATTTCTTCCTCTGATGGTTTAGTAACAATATCAGACCCCGGACTTACCAAAGATTTCATCTTGTGAAGGTTTAGTAACAATATCAGACCCAAACTTACCAAAGATTTCTTCCTCTGATGGTTTAGTAACAATATCAGACCCCGGACTTACCAAAGATTTCATCCTGTGAAGGTTTAGTAACAATATCAGACCCAAACTTACCAATGATTTCTTCCTCTGATGGTTTAGTAACAATATCAGACCCCGGAGGTTTAGTAACAATATCAGACCCCGGAGGTTTAGTAACAATATCAGACCCAGACTTACCAAAGATTTCTTCCTGTGATGGTATGGCTGCAATATTGGATTGCTGTGGTATCTTTCCTTTCCCCTGTTTCTGAAGAAAGAATTCACAAAGCTAAGAACCAGTCTATGACAATGTTTATATTTTTGTCTTCTGTAATGTTATAGTACTGGTAATAGGACCAAATTAACCCTGTAGTCTAAATAACGTATTTGTGATGTTTGTTTAAGTTTCTTAATATAAAAATACATAAGCCAACAGTATATGTCAACATTTCTACAGTGATGTTAACTAATGAAGGTTGTTTTGTGTTTAGGTTTTATAATTCATAATAATAAGAAACCATTTTTACGATGTTTTTAAATTTGGAAAATTCAGTTAACATCATAATCATCAACAAATTCCCAACTCGATAAACAAACCATAATTCAAGTCCAAAACTACTGAAACATATGAACAAATGAAAAATTTAGCATGAGGCATGTCTGACTCTTCCAACACCCTCCCCTTTAATGTACAACATTCACTTGGCATGACTGACGCTCTTCCAACACCCTCCCTTGTAATGTTCAACATTCGTTTTGCATGTCTGACGCTCTTCCAACACCCTCCCTTGTAATGTACAATAGTCACTTAGCATGTCTGACGTTCTTCCAACACCCTCCCCTGTAATGAACAATAATCACTTAACATGTCTGATGTTCTTCCAACACCCTCCCCTGTAATGTACAATAGTCACTTAGCATGTCTGACTCTTCCAACACCCTCAGCTGTAATGTACAACATTCACTTGGCATGTCAGACATTCTTCCAACACCCTCCCCTGTAATGTACAATAGTCACTTGGCATGTCTGACACTCATCCAACACCCTTCCCTGTAATGTACAATAGTCACTTGGCATGTCTGACACTCATCCAACACCCTTCCCTGTAATGTACAATAGTCACTTGGTATGTCCGACGTTCTTCCAACACCCTCCCCTGTAATGTTCAACATTCAGTTGCATGTTTGATGCTCTTCCAACACCCTCCCTTGTAATGTACAACATTCACTTCGCACGTTTAACGCTCTTCATACACCCTCCCCTGTAATGTACAACATTCACTTGGCATGTTTGACGCTCTTCCAACACCCTCCCCTGTAATGTACAACATTCACTTGGCATGTTTGACGCTCTTCCAACACCCTCCCCTGTAATGTACAACATTCACTTGGCATGTTTGACGCTCTTCCAACACCCTCCCCTGTAATGTACAACATTCACTTGGCATGTTTGACGCTCTTCCAACACCCTCCCCTGTAATGTACAACATTCACTTGGCATGTTTGACGTCTTCCAACACCCTCCCCTGTAATGTACAACATTCACTTGGCATGTTTGACGCTCTTCCAACACCCTCCCCTGTAATGTACAACATTCACTTGGCGTGACCAACACTCTTCTGCTTTATCAACGCAGGTTCTTATACAAACAACAACAACTGAACGACCAAGTATTTTATCGAGTATCAAATACACCTAACATCATATTACATAAGGAAACAAGGTATTTTTCTATCAGATCAAGGTGACAAACATTCACTTTCTTACAGTTTTCATCATCCTTATATATCTCTCATTTCGTAATGCAAGTCTAACCGTAAGACTGTTGAAAGTAAACACACTTAATGAGATGTATTAAAGTACTCACTTGATCCCCTACAGGCGATTCCATCCCCTGGGTCTCATCCTTCTTGTTAACTGAAAAATCAAAACATATGCTTTCAAGTTTTCTGTTTACAAAAAAGGAAACGGTTTATTCATGTCTGAATTTTAAGCTTAATCCACAGTTGAACTTTCAAAATCTGAAACATTATGAAATTTTGACAATTTTCATACAAATGTAGTTGAATTTTGAAAAAAAAAAAAAAAAAAATTGAAACATCATGAAAATTGTCAATTTTCATAGTTGAGCTGTGAAAAACTGAAACCTGATGAAATATTGAGAGTTTTATTAGTGAGAAAAAATGAAAAAGCTCTGATCAAAAAGTGTATGAAATATTTTATTAAAATTAAAATGTTAGCTTAATTTTCTAAATCATAAACATAGCATGGATTATAACACAAGATTTTGTATTAATTATAACGAAGAAGAGAAATGGCTACAATAAGAGGGATTTCAGAGACCCTATATAACACAGAAATTTATGAATCAACTCATTACAGATTTGTTGGAAATATTTGAAAAAAAAAAAAAAACCTGAAAAAAATATAAAAAATTATTTTTTATTGGTGAAGTTACAATGCTTGTAGTAAACACTGCTAGGGCTTAAATGCTTATTACTAAATCTTCTCCTCAAGAAACAATGATGAAATGTATGTCATTAAAAGGGAAATAATGGAAAATGGTAAAAATTATTATAAGATTTATCAGTTTTTCAATCAGAGTTTATAAAACATTTATCTGACAATATTCATATATATAACACTAATCTACGCATGCAGTTTCTATGGACAAGAGAACCAAAGCTCGTGCAATGCCCTTAAAACACTCTCCCCTGTATTGCCCTTTCATTGAGAAAGAAATGCCTGACATGTTCAAACACCTTTCCAAAAACATCTCCAGCATTGGGAAATAGATACCTGGGCATTTCGAAATGCCCTTCAAAAACCCTTCCTTTCTGGTCAACATAAGCAAAGTATGTCTGATGCCTTTCACAAAACCTCCTCCACTGTATTTGAAAAATGGAGAAAAAAAACCATGACACAATAACCTCTCCCCTTCAAAATCTCTCCCCTTCAACAGATATTTAATATGTCTATATATCCATTACGAAACCCACCTCTGCTTTAAGATACATAAGTGTAATCACATTTAACTTCCTTCAGTAACCCTTCTCTGTACCGGACAAAAGAAACTAGGTATGTCCGATTCCTTTCCATAACCCTATCCCTATTCGGCCAGCATATATCTTATGCTTTCCTTAAACCCTGCCATGTATTGAGCAATGTCTTCAGCAGGTATTCATGATATACTTATTTTCTATAATTTTGAATATTCCATTGATGATATATTTACTATAATTTTAGATATTCCATTGATGATATATTTACTATAATTTTGAATATTCCATTGATGATATATTTACTATAATTTTAGATATTCCATTGATGATATATATATTTACTATAATTTTAGAAACTCCATTGATGATATATTTACTATAATTTTAGATATTCCATTGATGATATATTTACTATAATTTTAGATATTCCATTGATGATATATTTACTATAATATATTTGATATATATTTACTATAATATTCCATGATGATATATTTACTATAATTTTGATATATTTATAATTTTTCCATTGATGATATATTTACTATAATTTTAGATATTCCATTGATGATATATTTACTATAATTTTAGATACTGATATATTTACTATAATTTTAGATATTCCATTGATGATATATTAACTATAATTTTGAATATTCCATTGATGATATATTTACTATAATTTTAGATATTCCATTGATGATATATTTACTATAATTTTAGAAACTCCATCGATGATATATTTACTATAATTTTAGAAACTCCATCGATGATATATTTACTATAATTTTAGAAACTCCATCGATGATATATTTACTATAATTTTAGATATTCCATTGATGATATATTTACTATAATTTTAGATATTCCATTGATGATATATTTACTATAATTTTAGATATTCCATTGATTAAGTTCACAGACCTTCACTCTAGATCTTCAATGTGTATACACTACAATGAAGTACATAACAAAGCTACCAGTTAATTGGTTAGAGAGTGAGTATATTCTATCTTCTACAGTGTGTGTGTTAGTACTGTTTGTATGACATATTTTCGGATGTACTCTAAAAACATGAAAGTAAGACACGGCTGATTTTCTTTAATATTCTACAAATGCAGTTTTATTGATGTGATAATCTACACGTTTATTCTCGAGATAGTTTTTTTTCAGTTTTTATTGTAAATGAAAACATTCTGTTCTTGCATTGAATTAATAATAAAAAAAAATTCATGACAACTCCCTTCCATGCCCCATTCTGCCACAGACAATGGGGGTTAGAGCCAATGCCGTGACTTCTAGTATAGAGGTATAATGTTCCCTTCCCTTAGATACCTAGCCCGGTATGCAGGGTGATTGAGGAATAGGGGCAATCAAAGACAGTTATCAATCGCAACAAGTTCCAGGTAAGTTTTCGGTTATTTATTGATGTGTCCACCAGTTTTGCCCATACCATAGACCAAGGAAACTGATGTAGGAAACACTTCCTCAATAATTTAGTTTTCTGATAGGAAATATGAAAAGAAAACAAGATAAAAGAAAATTTCCTGCTTTTTCCCCCACAAATTCAGAAATACCTTCAGCAAAGTCATTATTGAAAATCTATCTCTAACATCCACAGCAGATAATAACTCAAAATGGATTGAAAACAGATTTTAAACCTTTTTTCCCCCTGAAAACTAATTTAAAAACTACCCTAAGATGAATTAAATTTAATTTAAACCACTTTTAAATTTACCTTGAAAGAAAATCATATTCTTAATGTGGTTCTAAAATTATCAGATACATGTAAATATTTATTGAATTATATGCTAATGCACCCCATCTAGATCTTGACTTTTCTTTTGAGTACTTTGGATTTTCCTCATTCATCTCTAAGACTTCCAATGTTAGGCTTTATCATCACTGACAAGTCCTAGAAGGACGAAACAGCTGTACGATATAGCATCACTGGAAAGTCCTAGAAGGACGAAACAGCTGTACGATATAGCATCACTGGAAAGTCCTAGAAGGACGAAACAGCTGTACGATATAGCATCACAGGAAAGTCCTATAAAGACGAAACAGCTGTACGATATAGCATCACTGGAAAGTCCTAGAAGGACGACACAGCTGTACGATATAGTATCACTGGAAAGTCTTAGAAGGACGACACAGCTGTACGATGTAGCATCACTGGAAAGTCCTAGAAGGACGACACAGCTGTACGATATAGCATCATCACTTGACAAGTAGCATCCTGTACGATATAGCATCACAGGAAAGTCCTATAAAGACGAAACAGCTGTACGATATAGCATCACTGGAAAGTCCTAGAAGGACGACACAGCTGTACGATATAGCATCACTGGAAAGTCCTAGAAGGACGACACAGCTGTACGATATAGTATCACTGGAAAGTCCTAGAAGGACGAAACAGCTGTACGATATAGCATCACTGGAAAGTCCTAGAAGGACGAAACAGCTGTACGATATAGCATCACTGGAAAGTCCTAGAAGGACGACACAGCTGTACGATATAGCATCACTGGAAAGTCCTAGAAGGACGACACAGCTGTACGATATAGCATCACTGGAAAGTCCTAGAAGGACGACACAGCTGTACGATATAGCATCACTGGAAAGTCCTAGAAGGACGACACAGCTGATGGTGCAGTTTAATTAAAGGGAATACATGGATAGATTTCATTTTTTTCCCATGCGTTTGATTTCAGGGAAGCATTGTAATACTTAAAATTAGACTCTTCACAAGATTATAACACTCTCTGAGAGAAATTTATAAAGGTTATCAGCTTCAAACTAACACTAGTCGACACTCGCTATTGTGTCTACCATCCATCGCTGTTTTGATCGGAGATAGCCGAGTTCATCATGTGACCTTTCGGAGCCTCGTTTTAACCTGCCGATTTGATATGATTTCTTAATATGTGTAATTATGTAATTAGCTAAATCTGAATTTTCCAGCCATGTTTACTTCTTACTTTGCTAAATGACCTTATGTTTCATACTACATGCGTGACAGAGCAAAATAAATGAATTTTAATTAATCTGAATCTAAAATTGCATGCACAAAGACATTGTTTACACTCTCCGAACGATAATGATATAAATTTGTGTTGGGTCACTCCTATCTTATTTTGATTTTTTGAAGTTGTTAATAAAATGGTTACTTTAAGATATCATAATTAACAGAGAGTACACAATCTTTAACAGACATTTAACTGTTATAATGCTTTTTATCAGTTATGAAATGAACATCTAACCATTTAGTCCCTTTAATTGTTTGTGTGTATCGTATATAACTTTAAAGTCATGTTAAAAGGGGATATTCAGATGTGTGTCCATTTATTGGATAAATATATCTACAAACAGATTTATGGTAATTAATTGTTCTAATACCACATGTGACACCAGGATAACAACTCGTTAAATACTTACCTTCTCTCATCTCAAAGGCTTAAAGTAACACATTGATAGTCATTAAAACAAAGCATAACATTTTAGTTGTTAAAACACCAACAATAGAGTCGAGGCATTAGGTAATGAGCGCACTAACACAGAAACAAGTTATGTTATTGTCTCTACAACAAAGTGGGTGTATTTGAAGCAATATCATTTAAAACATATTCGACAGTTTAAATGGCAACCATTTCATTCTATATTGAAAAGGGACAAAACGGAACAGAGACTATATTAGCTTAGAATATAGCTAGTAACATAAAAATTGTGATATTATTGCCAAATGTTATGTAGCATCATCATGTTTTACTAAATCCAATCATGCAAACAAACATGGGTTTCACTAAGTACGTTAGTTTCCTTCCCTGACATCAATGTTGTTAAGATTTTTATGTAAATAATGTTTTTTTTTTTTAAATTAAAAACCAGTGCTAGGATAGACAAAAATAGGACAGACTGATGTCAATTTCCTTTCCTCCCTAGTCCAAGATCATTGTTGACAGACAGACAGACAGGCAGACAGACAAATTTTAAGATTTAGTTTATTACAACAGGAAATAAATACTATGTTACTGCAAAATCACTATTTTTTATGGATGATTAATTATTGTTGATTTCATGGGTATATTTAATTCACAAGTTCATACATCTATGAACCACTGATATTAATATAAAAAGATTTATTGAACTATATCTTTCCACAAAAACAAATGTCAAAAAAAAAAAAAAAAAAATCGAAAATTGAACCTCACAAAAATATATGACATTACAGTAACTTTGATTTTAATTAAATTTAAGTTGTGTTAATAATTTTGTATTATAAATCATTGAAGCATTAAGATTAAAATTTCAATGAAGATTATAATATATATATCACGCTGTATGTATTATCAAATTAAGACAGAATAACTGGGGATAAAACAGATAAAACAGGTTTCAGAAAAATATTCCAGGTCATCTTGTAAGAAACAATTACCTGATGTATCAACATCAAATGCGATATGTTGTTTATCTGCCAGCTCCTTGATTAGTCTCATCCTCTCCGCCCTCAGATGTTTCTCTGCTTCTGCATATTTCTGGACAACATCAGCCAAATCCACCTCAATTTTGGCATTGATAACCTAATAATCAGATAATTGTATCATTGTGTATGTCAGCATAATCGCCATGGTGATGGTTTAATTTGCATCTATATTTGCCGCAACATAGTTACTTACATTGCATAATTTATGTATTGCTAAAATAACACAAGTGTATCACACCTACATGACACTACAATTTTAATTCAAATCAAATTCAAATTTGATGACACTTAGCAATATAAAGACAAGATAAAATTTCTGCATAGAGACCCCTGACCCCTGACCCCTGACCTCGACCCCTGACCCTTACGCCTGAAAATATACAAGAAATAACATCAGAAAGTCAAGAAGGGTCAGATCCAGAATTATATCTATCACATGAAGTATCTCTCAAATCATATTTCAAAATAACTGCTGTAATATTTATATTATGAAGGTGGTTTAAGGTGTCTGCAAACTTCAACCTTTCTGGTTTTTATCACCTATAATAGATTACAATAATGCACCAAGTATTCACCTTCTCAAAAGTTTGTACCTATGATTAAAGAATGGAAAATATGTTTTCAAATTTTTTTTTTTACAAATTTGTGGGAATATATGCAATCAGAAATGAGCATTTGTCATTTTACCTAAAAATGATTAGAAACATCGGAACAAGATTTCAATTCAAATGGACAGAAATATCTACATATGTCTTCCATTATGAAAATGAAGTTCCTTTCAAAATAAAGGAAAAATTTTACGAAGGGCGGAAAAAAGCAAAATAAGATGATTTTTTTTTCCAAAATGGAACATATTGCATTATCTCCCCTGAAATGAAGGACATAAAGTTTTATTTTGGAACGATTTGG
Organism: Ylistrum balloti; assembly: GCF_031769215.1. Classification (NCBI taxonomy): domain Eukaryota; kingdom Metazoa; phylum Mollusca; class Bivalvia; order Pectinida; family Pectinidae; genus Ylistrum; species Ylistrum balloti. The sequence goes on from NW_026781905.1 coordinate 553,251, forward strand.
CTACAATCCAAAAATTGCCACATGTTAATTTATAATTTCAAATCATTACTACTAGTTCAGCAGTCTATTATGTGTAGTATTCTTGGACAAAACAAAACAAGCCCTCCATCCCTCCCCTGCTACCTCCAACAACAACCTCGGTAATGAAGGGATGCACTTGAGCTCCAATTTATCTCCCAACATTGCAAATAGTTTTACTTACAGCGTCAAACCACTGTAACAGAGCAGCACATCTTTTTTGGTTAGCTACATAACACTGATTGGCATGATCGTTCCTGTCATCTGTCCACATATCATTGTAGATATTGTTGGCTGCTTGTTCCAGTGTTTGAATCTCTGCTAATTTACAGTATGGAAATGTGATATTTCCAAGGTAATTGTGTGTGCTTCTCATGTTCTGTGTGGCTGCGATCAGGTTGTTACGTGTTTTTGTAGCTTCTTGGAATTTCCGCTCCTTGTCACTAAAATTAGTTATATCTGTTATTAGTAGAGAAAAATCTCCAACTTTTCCCATCATTTCACATGATTTGTTATGTAAATAAGACAATCAGAAAGAAAAAATAATCTATTTTAAAATCAAATCAAGTTAAAGGACCAAGTAAGGAAAAAATAAAGATTGTCCTTCTGTAGGGATGTCGAAATTTGGTCTGAAGCATCATTGTGTATAACAAGTGACTATAGATAGATGTATCAGCATTAGTATGAGCCAGTCATGATGGAGCAAAGACTTACCAACAAAAAGGACGATCATGTGATGACCTTACCCCTAAAATATGGTAGGTCATACAGGCATGTCCATGTGTTAGTACTAAGGGTAGAGAACTCTCATTAATGATGGAACAAGTGAATATTGGGAACACAAAACCTTGCAGTGAGGTCTTCTTCAGCCAATGAAAGAAAGGGCAAGGAATTCTCATCAGACCAAACGAAGTGGGATGGAAATTTTCTGAACAACAAATAATGTAGCAAGATATTCTCACAAAGAATTGGGCCAATAATTAACTTCTTGTCAAAGGATGGGACAATAATTAACTTCCTGTCAAAGGATGGGGCAATAATTAACTTCCTGACAAAGGATGGGCGATAATTAACTTCCTGTCAAAGGATGGGGCAATAATTAACTTCCTGTCAAAGGATGGGGCAATAATTAACTTCCTGTCAAAGGATGGGGCAATAATTAACTTCCTGTCAAAGAATGGGGCAATAATTAACTTCCTGTCAAAGCATGGGCCAATAATTAACTTCCTGTCAAAGGATGGGACAATAATAAACTTCCTGTCAAAGAATGGGGCAATAATTAACTTCCTGTCAAAGGATGGGACAATAATTAACTTCCTGTCAAAGAATGGGGCAATAATTAACTTCCTGTCAAAGAATGGGGCAATAATTAACTTCCTGTCAAAGGATGGGCCAATAATTAACTTCCTGTCAAAGGATGGGACAATAATTAACTTCCTGTCAAAGGATGGGACAATAATTAACTTCCTGTAAAAGGATGGGGCAATAATTACCTTCCTGTCAAAGGATGGGGCAATAATTAACTTCCTGTCAAAGGATGGGGCAATAATTAACTTCCTGTCAAAGGATGGGCCAATAATTAACTTCCTGACAAAGAATGGGGCAATAATTAACCTCCTGTCAAAGGATGGGCCAATAATTAACTTCCTGTCAATGAATGGGGCAATAATTAACTTCCTGTCAAAGAATGGGGCAATAATTAACTTCCTGTCAAAGGATGGGCCAATAATTAACTTCCTGTCAAAGGATGGGACAATAATTAACTTCCTGTCAAAGAATGGGGGAAGGAAAATTTCGACCATCAAAACAATGAGGTAAGGAATTTCCTTGACATTAAATAACGAGGCAAAACATTCTAATACCAGCATGCAATTCTGTGACCATTAAATGATAAAGTACAAACTTCCTTTACGCCAAAGAAATTCTCATAGGACCAAAAGAGAGGATTTCAGTTTAAAGACTTTCAATTGGTGAGGCAGGACATTGTTCTCATCACCAAAGATCAACAGGGGCAAGGAATTGAAATTCAATAGACTGATTTTTATAAATTTTTATCAATAAATGTCAACATCACTATTTCAATTAAAGTCCTAGGAATATAAGTATGAGGGACACAGTTGGACGAAAGCATTACTGGTATCACTGTGTAAAAATGATTTTTTTATGTAAACAAAAAAAGTTGGATTTTTTTATGAGAGGTGGAGCGATCTAAAACAAAGTTAAGTCACATCAAAGGAAATATATTTTCTGTTTTACCAGCAGGTTGTTAAAACTGACATGAATCTAAGTTCTTATATTACAAAAATATCAGTTTTACCTTGCAGGAACCTTCATCATATCTCCCCAACATTGTACAGCCGTTGAAAGTTGATGTACCGCATGCTGTAGCAGAACATGTCCATTTGTCCATTTGTATTTAGCGTCATCTATTCTTTTTTTTTTTTCTTGTAGCATGTCTAGATCTGCCTCAAGTTTGTTCTCTAAGTCACTGCCATAACTTCCTTTGAAGATGTCATCTGACAAAATTCAAACATAATATTCACTTTTAAAAAAATGTTTGAATATAGAATTCAGGTAAATTTCCTATCGTGTATTGTGTTACCTGAACATCAAACTGTCCATGTAAAGTATTAAATCAATCTAAAAAGATTCAAATTATACAATCACAATGGGCATCAATTTATATTTATTACATATTCTAATGTTTCACACAACGTCTACACTACTCCCCTCACTAGTCTACACCAGTACACACAACATCTACACTACTCCCCTCACTAGTCTACACCACTACACACAACGTCTACACTACTCCCCTCACTAGTCTACACCAGTACACACAACGTCTACACTACTCCCCTCACTAGTCTACACCAGTACACACAACGTCTACACTACTCCCTCCACTAGTCTACACCAGTACACACAATGTCTACACTACTCCCCTCACTAGTCTACACCAGTACACACAATGTCTACACTACTCCCCTCACTAGTCTACACCAGTACACACAACGTCTACACTACTCCCTCCACTAGTCTACACCAGTACACACAACGTCTACACTACTCCCTCCACTAGTCTACACCAGTACACACAACGTCTACACTACTCCCTCCACTAGTCTACACCAGTACACACAACATCTACACTACTCCCTCCACTAGTCTACACCAGTACACACAACATCTACACTACTCCCTCCACTAGTCTACACCAGTACACACAACATCTACACTACTCCCTCCACTAGTCTACACCAGTACACACAACATCTACACTACTCCCCTCACTAGTCTACACCAGTACACACAACATCTACACTACTCCCTCCACTAGTCTACACCAGTACACACAACGTCTACACTACTCCCCTCACTAGTCTACACCAGTACACACAACGTCTACACTACTCCCTCCACTAGTCTACACCAGTACACACAACGTCTTCACTACTCCCTCCACTAGTCTACACCAGTACACACAATGTCTACACTACTCCCCTCACTAGTCTACACCAGTACACACAACGTCTACACTACTCCCCTCACTAGTCTACACCAGTACACACAACATCTACACTACTCCCCCCTAGTCTACACTAGTCTACACCACTAGTACACACAACGTCTACACTACTCCCCACACTAGTCTACACCAGTACACTACTTCTTCACTACTCCCCTCACTAGTCTACACCAGTACACACAACGTCTACACTACTAGTCTACACCAGTACACACAACACACTACTCCCTCCACACTACACCAGTACACACAACGTCTACACTACTCCCCTCACTAGTCTACACCAGTACACACAACGTCTACACTACTCCCTCCACTAGTCTACACCAGTACACACAACGTCTACACTACTCCCCTCACTAGTCTACACCAGTACACACAACGTCTACACTACTCCCCTCACTAGTCTACACCAGTACACACAACGTCTACACTACTCCCTCCACTAGTCTACACCAGTACACACAACGTCTACACTACTCCCTCCACTAGTCTACACCAGTACACACAACGTCTACACTACTCCCTCCACTAGTCTACACCAGTACACACAACGTCTACACTACTCCCTCCACTAGTCTACACCAGTACACACAACGTCTACACTACTCCCTCCACTAGTCTACACCAGTACACACAACATCTACACTACTCCCTCCACTAGTCTACACCAGTACACACAGTCTACACACACACCAGTACACACTACACTACTCCCCTCACTAGTCTACACCAGTACACACAACGTCTACACTACTCCCTCCACTAGTCTACACCAGTACACACAACGTCTACACTACTCCCTCCACTAGTCTACACCAGTACACACAACGTCTACACTACTCCCCTCACTAGTCTACACCAGTACACACAACGTCTACACTACTCCCCTCACTAGTCTACACCAGTACACACAACATCTACACTACTCCCCTCACTAGTCTACACCAGTACACACAACGTCTACACTACTCCCTCCACTAGTCTACACCAGTACACACAACGTCTACACTACTCCCCTCACTAGTCTACACCAGTACACACAACGTCTTCACTACTCCCTCCACTAGTCTACACCAGTACACACAACGTCTACACTACTCCCTCCACTAGTCTACACCAGTACACACAACGTCTACACTACTCCCTCCACTAGTCTACACCAGTACACACAAGTCTACACTCCCTCCACTAGTCTACATACACACAACGTCTACACTACTCCCCCCACTAGTCTACACCAGTACACACAACGTCTACACTACTCCCTCCACTAGTCTACACCAGTACACACAAAATCTACACTACTCCCCCCACTAGTCTACACCAGTACACACAACGTCTACACTACTCCCCTCACTAGTCTACACCAGTACACACAACGTCTACACTACTCCCCTCACTAGTCTACACCAGTACACACAACGTCTACACTACTCCCTCCACTAGTCTACACCAGTACACACAACATCTACACTACTCCCTCCACTAGTCTACACCAGTACACACAACATCTACACTACTCCCCTCACTAGTCTACACCAGTACACACAACGTCTACACTACTCCCTCCACTAGTCTACACCAGTACACACAACGTCTACACTACTCCCCTCACTAGTCTACACCAGTACACACAACGTCTACACTACTCCCCTCACTAGTCTACACCAGTACACCAGTACACACAACATCTACACTACTCCCTAGTCTACACTAGTCTACACCAGTACACACAACTAGTCTACACCAGTACACACAACTCCACTACTCACTAGTCTACACCAGTACACACAACATCTACACTACTCCCTCCACTAGTCTACACCAGTACACACAACATCTACACTACTCCCTCCACTAGTCTACACCAGTACACACAACATCTTCACTACTACCTCCACTAGTCTACACCAGTACACACAACGTCTACACTACTCCCTCCACTAGTCTACACCAGTACACACAACATCTACACTACTCCCTCCACTAGTCTACACCAGTACACACAACATCTACACTACTCCCTCCACTAGTCTACACACAGTACACACAACATCTACACTCTACACCAGTACACACACTACTCCCCCACTAGTCTACACCAGTACACACAACATCTACACTACTCCCTCCACTAGTCTACACCAGTACACACAACATCTACACTACTCCCTCCACTAGTCTACACCAGTACACACAACATCTACACTACTCCCCTCACTAGTCTACACCAGTACACACAACATCTACACTACTCCCCTCACTAGTCTACACCAGTACACACAACGTCTACACTACTCCCTCCACTAGTCTACACCAGTACACACAACATCTACACTACTCCCCTCACTAGTCTACACCAGTACACACAACATCTACACTACTCCCCTCACTAGTCTACACCAGTACACACAACATCTACACACTACTCCCATCACTAGTCTACACCAGTACACACAACGTCTACACTACTCCCACCACTAGTCTACACCAGTACACACAACGTCTACACTACTCCCTAGTCTACACTAGTCTACACCAGTACACACAACGTCTACACTACTCCCAACACTAGTCTACACCAGTACACACAACGTCTACACTACTCCCTCCACTAGTCTACACCAGTACACACAACGTCTACACTACTCCCTCCACTAGTCTACACCAGTACACACAACATCTACACTACTCCCTCCACTAGTCTACACCAGTACACACAACGTCTACACTACTCCACCTCCCTCCACTAGTCTACACCAGTACACACAACAGTCATCTACACTACTCCCTCCACCACTAGTACACACAACATCTACACTACTCCCTCCACTAGTCTACACCAGTACACACACAGTCTACACCAGTACACACAACATCTACACTACTCCCCGCACTAGTCTACACCAGTACACACAACATCTACACTACTCCCTCCACTAGTCTACACACCAGTACACACAACAGTACACACAACATCTACACTACTCCCTCCACTAGTCTACACCAGTACACACAACATCTACACTACTCCCTCCACTAGTCTACACCAGTACACACAACATCTACACTACTCCCTCCACTAGTCTACACCAGTACACACAACGTCTACACTACTCCCTCCACTAGTCTACACCAGTACACACAACATCTACACTACTCCCTCCACTAGTCTACACCAGTACACACAACGTATACACTACTCCCCTCACTAGTCTACACCAGTACACACAACATCTACACTACTCCCACCACTAGTCTACACCAGTACACACAACATCTACACTACTCCCTCCACTAGTCTACACCAGTACACACAACATCTACACTACTCCCTCCACTAGTCTACACCAGTACACACAACATCTACACTACTCCCTCACTAGTACACCTACACACAAGTACACACAACGTCTACACTACTCCCTCCACTAGTCTAGTACACACAACGTCTACACTACTCCCCTCACTACACCAGTACACACAACATCTACACTACTCCCCCCACTAGTCTACACCAGTACACACAACATCTACACTACTCCCTCCACTAGTCTACACCAGTACACACAACATCTACACTACTCCCCTCACTAGTCTACACCAGTACACACAACATCTACACTACTCCCCTCACTAGTCTACACCAGTACACACACCATCCTCACTACTCCCTCCACTAGTCTACACCAGTACACACAACATCTACACTACTCCCTCCACTAGTCTACACCAGTACACACAACGTATACACTACTCCCACACAGTCTACACCAGTACACACAACTAGTCTACACCAGTATCTCACTACTCCCTCACTAGTCTACACCAGTACACACAACATCTACACTACTCCCTCCACTAGTCTACACCAGTACACACAACGTCTACACTACTCCCTCCACTAGTCTACACCAGTACACACAACGTCTACACTACTCCCCTCTACACACTAGTCTACACACAGTACACACAACAGTCTACACCAGTACACACAACATCTACACTACTCCCTCCACTAGTCTACACCAGTAAGGTGATATGTAATATTATTTGATACTCACTTAGAGCTTGATCTTGCTCCTGACATAACTTGTTTAACTTGTCTACTTCAGCTTTTGCTGCAGGCATTTTACTCTCAGCTTCTTTGATATCTTTTGCATTTTTGTCGAGATCTTTTTGAACTTGATCCTGTTCTGCTAATGCCTCCATGTATTCTGCCTGTAACGTCAAAGGGCATTTAAGGATGGGCTTATACTCATTGGTAGATCTGCTTTCCTTTAAATATTGAAAAGTTTTAATTTAATCTTTGACTCTGATTTGTATAACTGATATCACAAATCAAACTTCAACTAATCACAGTTGTGATTGGTAAGGTAGCTTATAGCCTCAACTCTTAACGCATATATTTGACAGCATGTCACTTAAACTTCAACACAAATCATAGGCATACTATGTCAGATAATATATAATCCTATGTTGTAAGTATCGGATATTTGGGGCCTATTGACAGGGGATAGGTAAGATACAAATATATTATGGTAACATGTGCAGGGGAAAGCCATCAGACACCTGTTTATATGTATATATATTTGTGTTTACTTATTTTTTTTCTCTGTAATCAAACTACTACTACTACTACAGCATCACATCTGTACTTGTGGCTTTTTTGAGAAAGACTTTGTACAAGTGTGTTAATATGTACATATATATGATGCTTAATATATTATGTGAAGAAATATGAATGAAAATCAGAGAATTTATGTAAGATATTAATGCCTTCGCTGTCCTTGACCTTGAACCCATGAAATACAGCGATATTCAATGCATGCAGATAGGTGTACAGTTTGACCAAATCCATGAAAAGTTGTGAAGTATTCAAACTGAATCAGTTTGTGATTTTCTATTATAGCAAATGTGATCTTGCCCTCGACTTTGGGTTCCAGAAACACAGTGATGCCTGAAGTATGCTCATAATTGTTCATTGTAAAACTTTTGACCAAAATCATCAAAGAATGAATTTGCTAGCTGCTGACATTAAATCAGGACAGGTCATGACATTATGCTATGTGATGCATCGCAACAGGATTGTACAGACATGGCATAATGATATGCCCCCCCCCCCCATCATTTTATGGTAAGAGCATAAAAATTTTTTAAAAAGAATGTAATATGTAAGTGAGACAACAGGAATGCATTGTTGAATCTTCAGAAAAAATTTTTTACCAAACTTTTTAAATTTTATTTTGTGATGTGTGATGTTGATTTCATAAATGAAATTCTGAAAATACTTTATACAATGACACAATATCTAGTACTGAATGATATTATTGATTTTGTGTAGCACAAAATATAGCCATATAACTGAATTTGTATCAATGTGCTGACATCTAGATATGTCTTATATACAAATCTTACCTCTTCTTTTTTTAGTTCCTTGGTGAAGTTAGACTCCCCTTTAGATAGCACCATCTGCTCCATTGTCTGGGTGAGGTTATCCACATCTTTCTTCTCCTTTTCCCTATCACATTTGAAAAACAAAACAAAAAAATTATGACTTGGGAACAATTAAAAAGCACTATTTAAGGTTTTTCTTTAAACATTCTTCTTTTCAGGAAACTTCATTGCCTGGTGTTTTTTTTTATTATTTTATTAACAAATTCATAAATATATAAAGAATGATACACACAGGAATAAACTAAGTAGCATAATGATTTTTTAGATTTTATTTCAAAGCCTTTACTAGAATTCACATTCCCTTGCTTGCTAGTCTTACACTCAGCTGATAGAGCTTAAACAAAGGCGTCTTTAGCCAAGCAGTATTTTGAGAATAGTATTTCCTAGCCTCACAGTATATTGGACAGCCATGGGCTTATCACAAGAGTTTCACTTTATTGTACATTCTAGGATTTATTTCCATGGTAACAGTTTATTGTACAGCCCTGGGCTTATTACCAGTATTACTGCTTCATTGTAGAGGAGTATGCTTATTATCAGGGTTACACCTTTATTATACAGCCATGATCTTATTGCCAGGGTTGGCATTTTATTTTAGTAATGGGCTTATTGCCAGTGTTACACTTTATTGTACAGCCATTGGCTTATTACCTGGGATACAGTTTTATTGTTTAGCTATGGGTTTCTGAATTGATAAATATGGTATTTAAGCTTTTAAAGGGAGAACTTTTTGTAAAAATAATAATTGGACATCTTATTTTTCTTTGTGAAACAGAAACATCTGAGGGGAAAAAACACATACAGAATCAGAAAGATGTCAAGTAAAAACTTTACGTACGTTTTTTCTGACTTTTTCTTTAGCTTTTCTTTGAGATCTGTTTCCTCTTTCTTGAGAGATTGTAAACGCCCATCCAGTTGTTCGTACGCATTACGTAAGTTCTTGAGTTCCAGTTCATGGATCTGGTTGTCCAGTTTGACATAATTCTTTATTTGTTCAGCAGTCAATTCCTCTGACATGATTATTTTGTAGTTGTGTTTAGCACCAAGAAGATCCAATGAAGTTGTCAGTCAACTAAAACAAACACGAGGAAATTCTACAAAGGAGATTCACTGCTCTAATCTTTTAGCTGTCACTCAAAATATTACTGCACCGATAATCAGTCCATACATGTCTTTGTGTACGAACCTCTGATATATGCCTCTTCTATTTTGATTTTTGTGTAATTTATGCAACTCATCAAAATTTGTATTTTTTAATTTAAGAACACTTCAAAGAAAAATATTTTGCAAAGTATATATCAATTTCGAAACGAAACACAGAAGTAGTATATTAATAACTGATAATGTATCCAGGTATTTCGCAATATATAGTTCTTATTGATTAACTTCTGCATGAAGGTCAGTTGCTTCAATGAAATGCAGTAAGAGTTATCATTGTTGATGATCGTGTTTTTCGAATAAAATATGTTGTTTTAGGGTGAATTACCGACATCTGAGGGTTCTAAAGAACTGATCGACCGCGGTCTCCCATGGGATTCACACGATCATTTATGTCGGCGTCAGATAGTCAGTAAAATTATGTGCACTTTTCGCATGTTTCTAAAGCTTCTTTAACGTATCATTGTTAACCACTGATAATGAAAATTATATATATACACACAATCATGACATTACATATTGAAAATTAAACCGGCGATGTCGGCAAAAAATTAAAACTGACTGACAGGTGCCCGTTGTAAACTGCATATAATATCATTATATCTCAGTTGGGTGCTAAGAGAAGACCAAATTTTCACCGCATGTAAATGCTTAAAGGTTTAGAAGGTTTGATGTTTACCTTGGTAAAATAAATAAGAAGATTGCTGCAAATATTCCACAAAAATCCAGGAGAAAACTGCTAGCAGTCTACAATTGTTTACGGAAGTGACGTAATTGTGTACGCTCACCATAGAGATTACAACAACGCCTAAACTAATCAATAGGTCCTACCAAACCGGAATGGACGCGTTTTCCGGAACATATCCTAGCCATCAACTTATAAAATGATTTTGATTGTATCAAAGTTCCGGTAATTCAGGAGGGAAATGCACTATTACGTACAGACACAACAGTTTAAATATTAATGGTGTATTATTTGTATTTTATTATTATAACAAAAAAAACAAGCAAAACCGGAAATTAAATTGAAGTCTCATGCTTATTCAGGACTCTGACCTTTAACCTTGCAATGCATGACAGATGGGTGACACTGATGATTATTAAATTATTGTTCATGATAATAACGTTGTGTATAAAAAAAACACCTTGAGATTCCCACCATCGTATGATTTGTTTATGTTTGATTATCTCCCCTCTCACTACTTCTTTACTCTTACAGTTTATGTTCAGTGTGAGACTTACATGTGGAATTTGAGAAAATGTATTTGGTTCTTCACAACAAATCTAAAATGGAAGCTGTTTGTCGCCCATTTCATTCTGGCAAAACTATAAACCCTGAAATAACACATGAATGATTTTTTAACGAAGATATCTTCCTGACGGCCATTTTATTATTGTGTTTTGGATTTGTGAGGTAGTTGTCATTGGTCAGCTATTGTCATTCCAATAAAATGGATTTCCAAAATGGAAATGGTAACTTTTTGTATTGCATATAAATTTTGAGAAAAGATCCATCGGAAAAGTTTATATTGTACTTAAACTTTCAAAATCCAAAATGGCCACCGGTCAAGACATTTTTTTTCCAAATCAGTCACAAATCTGAACTGGCATAATTGAGAATTAAGGGCAACCTAAAACTGTACATCAAGTTTGAGAAAAATCCATGTAATACTTTGAAGATCTAAATCCACGAGGGACAACTGATATGAGAGTGTTTTGGTTTTTTGCATTTTGTCTCGAAATTAAACTTCAAAGGGATCAAGGGATAACTACAGAGGATATTTCAAAATTTATGATGGTTACTAGTCAAACTCTTTTCTTCAATCCAGTCTCATAAAAGAAATAACAAATTCATGGTAACCAAGGGGACCTACATATGTAATCTGGGACAAATACATGAAACACGGATCAAGTAATGGGAAAAGTCAAACTTTTAGTTTTAATGTCGAAATTGAAAATAGCATCTTGATGGTCTGTGATGTTTAGCGTAACTAGGAAACAAGAAAAACTTACATGTAAGAAGAATCATCATGCAATGCTCAAGAAATATTTACTATAAATGTTGTTTCAGAAAAGACAGAAAATCATGAAACAAACAAGAATTTAATTAGCTCACCCTTTGACCATCTGATGATGGTGGCAGTGTCACCAAATCATCTGCATATTGTAAATGCTTGAATTATCTGATACAAAGGCCATCATTAAGTATTTCAAAACTCAATTTTCGGACCTAACAGCATCAAAATAATGTTATTATTTTACGTTATAGCATCTGTACACACAGATGTGACAACTATATAATAGAATTGATTATAAGAACTTTTTCTTTAATGACCATGTAAAACACAAACATGTCATCTTTACTTTTGTTGGGCATTAATATAATATTTGATGACTAGAGTATGGTGACATTGGCAGATGGACTAAAAAGTGTGACCTTTCACCTTTTAACCTTGACTGATATTTGATAAATAGAGGTTACTGACATTGTCAGATGGACAAAAATGGTAAAGTGTGACCTTTCACCTTTTAACCTTGACTGATGATCACCAGAATTTAAATGTTATAATATTGTCATCTGTATTAAGTGAACATGTAAAAGGATTTTCAGATGTACATTTATCTGTACTTATTCTAATGAAGGTATACTAAATAAATGGGAAAACAAAATATAAACAAGACACAGAACTCACTGTAAATTCATTTAATGTAAATCACATCTTGACATTAGCATTTAGGAAGATATATATACATTTAAAAAAAAATTCAAACCAACTGAATTTACCCTAAAAAGTGTTCATAGGATCATCCTAATTATGTTCCTTATCATAAAATGCATCATCTTTAGAAACAAATGTATTTTTTAAATTTAAATATTGAAAAAAATTTTAATCTTACAACTGTGACAAAAGTAAAGATGCAGTAAGTTTCATATACCTCCGAGCTATCAATTCCATTGGTTAACATCACATAAACATATTCAACAAAGCTGTTAGATGGTGACTATTCCTGTACAAGGCTAAGTTATATAATCCAGGTAATTAGTTATCCCTTAATTATTTGACAAAGATGTGATCACATTTTTAAATCACTGAGTAAGAATGGCACCGAAGGTTGATATAACAAATTGTTAACCTGACATAAGACGGCTCCAGTCTGACTATAAATGCAGTTTTATTAATCACACTGTATACAAGGAACCCCCCCCCCTCTCCAGTTTTATTCAAAAAGTCATATATGTTCTATGACTAAATTTACACTGGATAAAATTGAACAGTTTTATATGAGGGCAAAAATAATACCCACAGTCTGAGCACAGAGGAAACTGCTTAATATCATGTTCCATTTGTCAGGGGAAATGTGATAATAAGTGGAATGTGACATTAAGTGGTTTTCACTGATAAAGAGATTACCTGTATATTGTTTCAATTTATCATTAAATTGTACAGTTACACAAAAATCCTCATCATTCAATCGTCACTCTGTTATAATCATCATATAATCATTTAATGAAATATGAGAATATTTTGTAGGAACACCATATAGTATTGCATCTTATACACAATGATATTAAAGCAGTTATTGTTAGCTTCAATTCTAAATTTTTTCTAAAATTTTATTTTGCTTAGTATTAAGCCTTTGTTACTTGTTAATAATTTTCAATTCATATATTTATCAAAATCTTGACAACCATTGAAATCATTTTCATTTTCTGTTGTGCAAAGTTTTGTGCCTATAATCAATAATCAGAGCTAACCACTGACAGAGATTTAAGTTTTTGTGTAAATCTGGACATCATTCATTCATTTTTTTCAATCAAATGATCAACATTAAGAGATTAAGAACCTGAAAACTTACAAAAACATCATTCAAATTTTGAATTATCTAGTGCAAAATTTAGAAAAATTTGAAATGCTTTTTCTAATATCTTCATGTTGTCTTACAGTCATATTGATGCTAAGTCTACAGAAATCCAGAGACTTTAATGACTCAAGTTGTTTTAGAATTGTTTACTAATTCTAGGTCCTGGCCTTGTTGCCATAACATCCTGACCCTCCAACAGAATACAGTTTTATCAGGAAGTCAATATCCCTAATATAGACAGAATGAAGTGATGAAAGCCTGGTGAATTGTCTGATGAAACACGATGAAGATCAGGGTTTCCAGAGCTTGAGAAGTCCGTCCTCTGAATATGTGCCAATCAAATTCTGATGTGGATGGTGTGCTATACCTATTACATCTTTTTCATGTACCTGAAAGGATGAAAATCAACTTTATAGCAACACTTAATATAGGTTATCATACACAGAAATAATGATTCATCTACCTGGTATTATCAATAAACAAATTACTGGAATTAAGCTATTGCCTTGGTGTAAGGCCATTCTACTGTATTTATGAAAGATGTTCCCACCCTCCTAAATGTTTCACCCCAGTATTTGATAAATTTCCATTTGTAGTTAAGCTGAAGCTGTCTTCACTCCCCTAAATGTTTCACACTATTATTTGAGATATATCGGTCTGTGGTTACACTGGAGCAGTCCCCACTCCCCTCAATGTATCACACTATTATTTGAGATATATCTGTCTGTGGTTACACTGGAGCAGTCCCCACTCCCCTCAATGTATCACACTATCATTTGAGATATATCTGTCTGTGGTTACACTGGAGCAGTCCCCACTCCCCTCCATGTATCACACTATTATTTGAGATATATTTCAAGGTTAGAAAAATACATTTTCAGCTACTAGTCTGTCGAGCAAGAGAAACTTGAAATTCACTTGCCCGAATCCAATATTCACTCACCCGAAGAAAAAAAGGCAACAACAACTTTTATTATCAATTTCTATATCAAATGTTTGAACTCAACACTTGCTTTTATTGTTTTACTCATATTTAATTCACTGTTAACGCGAGCTAGAACGTAGACTTTTTGACAGTAACTATGTACAGAAAACAACCTTGTTTACAACATTTGTGGTGACGTTATAGGTTTTCGCATAGTCTGGATCAGCCCGAGTCTTGACACGTGGTGTAAACAAGGATACTACATCTATGTATTTCATCGACTATCAGTGGATCTAAACTAGTTTTAAGAGTGTTTAAGTTGATAAACGTCATTTATTATGGAATATCCAATAGTCAGAACTACAAATTTCACTTGGCCGCCGGACAAGTAGCTGAAACAAATCACTTGTCCGCAAGTAGCTTTGAATCGTCTAGATGAGCGGACAAGTGGATTTTTCTAACCCTGATATTTGCCTGAAATTTTACTCTCCTCAATGTATAAACCTAATATTTGTTATAAATTCTTACCGTCAGTGTCCTCTCTAGTTTGCCTGTTGTCACACTAAAGCAGTAAAGAACCATATCCTCTCCTGTGCAGTAGATCCATTCTCCACGGGGAGAGACAGTGGCACATACAAAATCTCCGCCGTCTCGCTTACCACTGGAGAAACTCCTAACAATCTGAATTATACAAATGTTATAATCATTGTAGCCTCTGTTTGACAGAGATCATATCCATACATTGAGAAGCATTTGTGTTCGTGTAAATGTAATTTTAATGTAGCCTGAATATTTAGTCCATTTGATTACGATCCTATACATGCCATACCTCAAAATTTACCAAGGTATGCTATTGCTATGTCACCTTACTATGCAATGAACAACAAATCGAGCTTTACTTCCTTTACAACAAAATGAAAATGATCAATATAAACAATGCATAATTGAGTTTACCCTTATCCCATTGGCACTCATATGCCAATGAATGCCAACTGAAGGCTATTCAATGCTTAATTATATATTCCATCAATCAAATGCTCTGTGTAACGCAAGTCATAATTGACAGAACAAAGAAGCCATTTGCTTACCAAGTACCAGGGTTAGCATTATGTAAATCAGAAAGCAGTTCAGTCTCATTCCATTAAATAACTTTTTTTTCACGAAGGGGAGGTAATTCACTTGAGGGTTTTTCTCAGAAAGGGGAGATAAATCAGTTATATTCACCTGTCCTTGCATATTCATGATGACGACTGTGTTTGACCTGTTACAGACCACAAACTGTTCTGCCATCCTGGGTAGGAGATGTATACTATGTACAGTGATATCTGTTCCCGTACCCCCAAGGGGTTTAAACGTGTTCTGGCACTCAGTCGTCTTTACATTCCAAACCTTCACTGTACCATCAGAGCTGGCACTGAAAAGTAATGACAAAATCAAGACTTGTATCTTTTTAGGATTACAGAAATAAAACCACTACCCTATTTACTAAAGTTACACTAATTCAGTCGTCCCTTTGATTGCATTACCTTACCTGATGATATGGTGGCCGTCCGATGTGAAGACAGCATCATTAACAAAAGATGTGTGACCTCTGAACTCTTTCAAAGTTTTCCCAGACTTTAGACCATTGATTCTGCAATGAGAACAATTCCAATATAAAGAAGAAATATAAAGTAATCTTCAGCAGCATTATGTACTTTTTATCTTTACAATATGATTTCTGATTACTCGGCAACCAGTGAGAAGTTGAAAATATTGATTACCTAATGGTCTGGTCAAATTTTTCTATCTATACGGGTCAATGAAAGGTTAGAAATATTGGTCATCTGATGGTCTGGTCAAATTTCTCTATCTATAGGGGTCAATGAGAGATTGGAAATATTGGTCACCTGATGGTCTGGTCAAATTTCTCTATCATATTAATTACCTGATGGTCTGGTCAAAGGAAGCACTCAGAAGCTGACTGTTATCTTTAGAGAAACTAACACAGGTGATGCCTTTACTGTGGGCACGTTCAAACCTCCGCAAACATTGACCAGTCATAATCTTCCAAACCTACAATATAATATTGCATTACAATATTACAATTAAATATATATATAAGTCCTTCCAAAACCTGTTTATAGTAACACAGTACATAGAATGTTCATGTGTAATGTTGATATAAACATACCCAAAAATCATGAGCAACACAAAAAATAATTTCAACCAAAATAAATAATTTTCTTTCAAAAAATTACTTCAGACTGAATGCATGAGCCCACAATATACAAATTTTCATTTAGTAGGTCTTCAATAGAATAACCCATAAATCAATGTCCTTTAATAAGCCCACTCCTAGACTTTGGTCTAATGTTCAAAGGTTGGCCACTTTGTATTATCGTGGAAAACATATTTATAGGTATCTCAAAAATTTTGGTCGGAATGTGAGAACTGACTCTTAAACATGAATAACGAAACAGATTGCAATATGAAAATCCAAAATTTTGTGTAAGAAGCATTATATTTTCTTAATTTCTGAAATCTACAAATCAAATCAAATCTACACGACAGTTATAGGTCAAGACAAGGTCAAATACAATGTACAATTCATAAGTTAGTCCAGCTATGCTCAATGTAATACCACTGAACTAGAAAATATGAAATAGTTTTTGACTGTAGTGAAAAGTCTCATGAAATTAATATATAAACAGTACTTACTCCATAGTTAAACTATTATAAAGTTACTTACACAAACTGATCATACATTATGTGACTTCCTCAACAAATTATAATATATAAATTAATTAACTTTAATAATAGTTACTAAAATTCCATTCCTCTATGACAACGCATAACAATGGAGCAGTAAGACTTTGGGGTGAGATGTGAGTTTTGGCACACATTAGATCTGTATTATCAAAAAATTCCCTGATGATTTTGAAAATCTGATGAGTACACCAGAAAGAGCAGCTTCAAAAATATATAAATATATAACTGTGTTACAATGCAGTCTGTAAAAATACTTCCCTGAGATTTCAGAGTTGTAGGCCCCGTTTTATCCCAATAGAACCATCCAAAAGTTTTTTTGGCATGTATGCAAATATATGTTTGAAACAATCACCTTTATTTTACCGTCCTGAGCTCCTGTTGCCATCATTTCTGAGTCTCGACTGAACGTCATACACAACACAGCATCATCCATCATCATAAAATTGTCCTGAAAAAACATTAAATTTTCATTTCACATGAGCACAAAATATTCCTACAAAGTTACAAAGCAATTGAAATAGAACTCCATCGGCTGTAAAATCATATATTTTTGTGAGGTTTAATTTTTGTGGGTTTTCAAATATTACTATTTTGTGAAAATTTGATGTCATAGATACAAGGAACTTGACTTCTTGCTTGTTAGTATGCCTGGTAGTTTTGTTGTTCTCATTTGAGAACGTAACATTACTTTGACTGACCACAACTTACATGACCGATGTCATCTATGAAGCAGAGGACACTTAGACCTGGTCTTATTCTCCTTTTGTTTAATAAGGAGTCTTGGTTAATTCTCTTTTGTTCATATCTTGGCCTTATCATGTTCATATGTCCTTTTACTGAAATACATATTTTCCTTGATAAAGCAGTTATTTTCTCATCATTATTTACAAGTCTGGGAAGTCACCCTACACTAACCTGGGCTTGGTATCGCAGATCTTTTCTGATTTTACCAGTGGTGAAGTTCCAGACCTCTACAAATCCATCGACAGACCCAGTGACCAGGTACTGACCATCTGGGGAGAAGCGGGCACACTCTATATGGGCTTTCTGTCCAAACTGTGGTAACAATAATGAAGAGTATTAAAAGAAAGTTTCTAGCAATCAAACGAAACAGTTTGCTGTTTTGATATTCAGTAAATATACAAATATCAATGGATTGAAAGCAAATTTAAAATATCAAGTGAGTTAAAATTTCAATCATGTAAAATTCTTTTTCAAGGGACTACACCACTTTAGTTTCAACCTGCACTATGGTGAAAATATCTACATCAAATCCATTAATGATAACAATTTGAGGAAGCTATATTCCAGTAGCTGAAGAAAAAATCAGTTATAAAATCTTTTTATCTTGACACGTTACCTTGATGGTCTTGCTGAGTTGTGTGGGGAATTTTTCTTCTTCTTGTTCCTTCACCGCGGCCTTTCCTCTGAACACATCAATGGTTGTCCCTGTTAATTATACAGGTCTGTGGTCAGACACCTTTAATACTATCACTCTGTTTCTCAACATCATCAACATGTATTGCCCGGGATCAGTATTGGCACTCCTTATCAAAGTGTATTATTTTACCTGTATGTTACAGTCACCTGTGTTAAGGTAAAACTTAAACTGACAGCTAGCTCTATTGTCTGTAAAATTGATCAAATATTTCACATTTTCTTTCTTATGTATATATGCACATAAGTTGTAAAATAATGTTTGTATTTGAAAGCAAATTTAACATCATATACAGAAGACGTTCACAGTGATAAATCTACTTAAGATTCCAGAGTTCCGAGCATTTTGAGAGGACTCATCAAACTTTATAGTGTAGGACTCATTGATTTCAGCAATGATATTGAAAGGCGCTTGTGAAAATAAGATTGTAAATTGATCGCAGTATTCATGTAATTATAGACTATGTTTATGGAAATAAACCCCTTGATGATATCAAACTCATTGAGATAAAGAAATTAACCCTCACAGAAATAATATTTAGTAAATCTAAGACATTTTCAAGTTCTACAATCTTCCAAATACAAATAGGTTATTATAAACCATTGCTTATGAATATTACCATGATTACAATGATGATTTATGATCTGATATCATGTAATCAACATTAATATATAAATCACAGTTCCTGAAAAAACATAATGTGGGTACAAGTCACATATGTCGGGGTACAAATCACATACCTTGGGGTACAAATCACATACCTCGGGGTACAAATCACATACCATGGGGTACAAGTCACATACATTGGGGTACAAGTCACATACCTTAAGGTACAAATCACATACTTTGGGGTACAAGTCACATACATTGGGGTACAAGTCACATACCTTAAGGTGCAAATCACATACGTCGGGGTACAAGTCACATACCTTGGGGTACAAGTCACATACCTTGGGGTATAAATCACATACCTTAGGGTACAAAGTACAAACCTTGGTGTACAAGTCACATAATACGGGGTACATGTCACATACCTGGGGATACAAGTCACATACCTTAGGGTACAAAGTACAAACCTTGGTGTACAAGTCACATACCTTAGGGTACAAATCTCATACCTCAGGGCACAAGTTACAGACCTGAGGATACAAGTCACATACCTGGGGGTAGGAGTCCCTGATGCTGCTGCCACTTGAGAGATTGTCCTAACAGAGCCAGTAGACGGGAGGGTGGTACAACATTGACCTCTCCAGCCAAGGCTGTTGCTATGGCGTTCCTTCTCCTTTCTTTGGTCTGACCTTCTTGGTATGCCTTTAGAGTAAATAAAACGGTAAGTATCAAAATAAAAAATTTACAGGTTTACACAAGATAATGACAGATATCTTTACTCATATTCATGTACCAAGGTGTATCTCTTTACTACTTTTCCTTTCTCTCTCTTTTTTTTCTTGCTGCTTTGTGAATCTACTTCTCTATAGATTAATCAAAATTCAATTTAAGATTGTTCCTTTTAATTGGTGATAGGATGTGAATCTAATTAGTGTAGTAAAAGCACATGAAAGCTGATATAATTTTAACAATATCACTTGATCAGTAAATTCAAACAGATTATTTAGAACTAAAAGAGGCCTGTAGGACATAATAGCTCCCACTCCCATAAACACTTTGACCTTTGACCTTTTAACCTTAACTGATGACCAGTTTAATATAATACTGTGTATAACTTGAAGTTGTGATACTGTGGAATATGGTAAATATAAATCCAATCTGTCAAGATGATCTCCAAAGGTGATATAAATTTTGAATGGAATGCTGATGCAACAACACAAGTACCTTTACATACTGTATACCCAATATATACTGGCCAGGGAGTATAAAGAAGAGAAAAACCCGACTGACCATTACCATGGACCAATGACCACTGAGACCTAATCAGGTGTAGACTTCGTCAATGTGATATCAAGGTTTCTATCTGAACTAAATCTATCGTAGGGTTCTTGACATATCATGTATACAAGTTTTTTCATTAGAAAAAGTGGTCAAGGCTGACCTATGACCTTTCACTTTGACCACATAGATCTAATCAGGTGTGGAACTTGGCCGGTGTGATGCTATTTATTGTTAATACTGTATGTCCTGATTATTGATAAACCATAATTAATGGCGATAGATTATCCTTATCAGCTGGATTACCTCTCTGGGATCAAAGTAAGATCGTGCAAGCATGTTTTCCAGATGGATGTATCGGTCTGGCTGGTTCTGTTTCATCATTATCATGGGGTCAGTCTGTCTCAGTAAAGATCTGGCTGCTCCTAACTCTCGTAATTCTATCAGCTCCAGCACAATCTGTAAAATAATTAATCTACATTTGCATCATACTTCCTTAATTTTAGTAAACTTTGTGTAATTTCAATACAGGAAACTTGGTGTAGTGAAAATTGAAAATCTCTAAAACAAACATAACCATCTTTCACACAAAATATTTTGATGAACTAATTAGTTTTTTAAAGTCTTACCAATGATACAAATCAGGGGAAGCATTCTTACTCCTAGTCAGGAAAAATTGATTAAATATTTGTTAGGATAATTACACTAGAGCATATTTGAAAAAGAAAGTTTATATATGTATGTCCCCCTACAGCTTTGAACATTTTGGAAACTGAATTTAACACAGTAAAATAACAAGCTTTATTCTGTTGGTTAAGCCTGCAGAAGCTAAAAATAGGTCCAAAATAAATCCCAAATTCTATTATGAAAACCAATTATTATTATTTGCATTTCGTTTTGCTGAAATTTCTGGACTAAATGTATATTTTTAATTTTTGTGTCCCATTAAACACCATCCATTGAAGAATGACATACCTAAAAAATGTTTATGAATATATGAACCACACAGTTGTACAAGTAGTACCCTTCATTACTAGAGTTACCTGTTCATAGAGGTCGATAAGTTTCTGGTCAGGGAGCTTAAGAGTCTGTATGGCCTGCAGCACTGTGTCCCAGTGACCGCTGTTGATATCCGACACAAACCCATCCACAGAGTCGACAGTATTGAGTGAGATTCCACTCTCCTCTTGAAGCACTGACAATGTCCTCAGTAAATTGTTTTCCTTTAAGTACTGCTCGATCAGACGTACAACACTACATAGAAATAAATAAATGTTTCACGGGAAAATTACATGTAAAATTTCAAATTAAAAATATACTCTAAATCTACAAATCAAGATAGTTTGGTATGTTTAATTTACATGAAAATGTTAAGAGGTCTGATATATAATTAACTGTTAACCTTGTCTTATATCAACTGCCTGAATTTTATAAAGTACAAAAACTGGATTCTGCTGGATCTTGTGAGGAAAATTTAAAGAAAATTATTGTGAATTGACAAGAATTGATCGTCTACTCATTTCTAGTGCTTGAAACACTCTCTGTTAGTCTACCATGTGTGCTTCAAACAATATGTTGTACAAATATCTTAGCACTATAATTCAACTGATACAAATTTGATATTTCACTAAGTTCAGATTATATTAACAGCTGAGCATATCAACCATATCAGAACACTAAACTGAAAGAAGACCATTATGCGGACCATGAACAAAAAACTATCTTAACCAATTGTCTTACCAATAATCATAACAACACTATATGAATAAGAAAAAACAAAATTATTTCTAAGGTTATATCATGAATAATATTTTTTCAAGGCACGTTTCAGCGTCACTACAATTTGCACGTATTTGCATTCCTTCGGCTTCACTCAGTGTCTGTCAACTGTTCACGAATTACTGCGGTCCTGTATGGATTATAATTTTATAATAAACGTAAAATGAATAAACAATCTTATTTGTTTTTATCACTTGTTTCCTTCTTTGAAATTGTATTCATAAAAACATTATCAATCTAATCTCTAACTTGATTACTGAAGCAGTATGACTTCACAGCAGACAATCGATTGTTGTTATCACCAACCGAGAGTGTATTCTGAAGTAAATTCAGAGTGCATTCTTCTTTTTACTGAATCTTAAGACTGAAATAAAATAAATTCTAAGTAATGAAAGTTTTAAAAAGCTGATAAGATACACAGATCGTGCAAACACTCGGATTAACACGTCAACTTACTCTGCTGACTCTATTTCGACCGCCATGCTTGTGTTTACAGGAAGTCGGGATCTCCTAAACGCTTCCTTCTGTTAACTCCAATGAAGCGAAACAGTTGTGTGACTATGATGTTTATTGATTTTAGTAGAAGTGGCGGGTAGTTTAAACCTTGTTTTGAGGGGATAAAAAGTATCTGTCGAGACATGATATAACAGATATGGATAAACGAAAATGATCGGTTGAGTTCCAATCAACCAATGAACGTTTAGTATTAATAGCATTTTTGTGGGATATAATACATCCAAGCCTTTTCTTCTCATTTTTCTTTTCGTCATGCCAAAATTATATTTACTTTTCTGATTTTTTTCAGTTAAATATATTGTTATCAGACATAGTCTAATAAACATTCTATGTAGATGAAACTGTTGACCACAAATTGAACACTTTTAGCAAATATGTCAGTGAGATTATTGATATCTGTACATGTATACATGTAGCCCACAGTCGGATAGAAAAATCAAACCCTTAGAAAATGTTACTTTTATCTTGAAAAAGAACACCACCACCACCACCACCATCATCATCCGAAAGGATTCAATAATTAAACATTGTCTCATTTATCATTAACCGGTAACGTCCTTATGATTCCTTTCGTGTCTTTCTAATGATTCATCGTCGCAAGGATTCTACAAAATATTTGTCGGTGTTTCCCATCTGATCGAGTTGGAAAATCAATATATTTATCAACAGACATATGTCCTCTTCATAAGTATGTTATTGTTTAGTATGTAGAAAATATCGAAATGTCAACAAAATATTAATATATAAAATGATGTGGTTTTTGTTTTTTTGTGTAAAAACTATGGTGTCACAGTCATTTTTCGCTGATGCGACTTTTCTGAAGATGTTTTCTGTACAAACTATGGTGTCACAGTCATTTTTCGCCGACACGACTTTTTGTTGTTGTTGTCTGTAAAAAGCTATGGAGTCACAATTATATTTCGCTGACAAAACTTTTCTGAATATGTTTTCTGTAAAAGCTTTGGCGTCACCTGATCAGCTTGTCGAATTACGTGATAAATTACATTTAAGCAGGTTTTAACGTTTTTAATCAAGGGTCTCGTGATACCACTGATATACATACACAGGTAGATTGTGTACAGGTGATATACATACACGGGTAGATTGTGTACAGGTTATATACATACACATGTAGATTGTGTACAGGTTATATACATACACAGGTAGATTGTGTACAGGTTATATACATACACAGGTAGATTGTGTACAGGTTATATACCTACACAGGTAGATTGTGTACAGGTAATATACATACAAAGGTAGATTGTGTACAGGTAATATACATACACGGGTAGATTGTGTACAGGTGATATACATACACGGGTAGATTGTGTACAGGTTATATACTTACACAGGTAGATTGTGTACAGGTTATATACATACACAGGTAGATTGTGTACAGGTAATATACATACACAGGTAGATTGTGTACAGGTTATATACATACACAGGTAGATTGTGTACAGGTAATATACATACACAGGTAGATTGTGTACAGGTAATATACATACACAGGTAGATTGTGTACAGGTAATATACATACACAGGTAGATTGTGTACAGGTTATATACATACACAGGTAGATTGTGTACAGGTTATATACATACACAGGTAGATTGTGTACAGGTTATATACATACACAGGTAGATTGTGTACAGGTTATATACATACACAGGTAGATTGTGTACAGGTAATATACATACACAGGTAGATTGTGTACAGGTAATATACATACACAGGTAGATTGTGTACAGGTAATAAACATACACGGGTAGATTGTGTACAGGTAATATACATACACGGGTAGATTGTGTACAGGTAATATACATACACAGGTAGATTGTGTACAGGTACACATGTGATCTGGATATTTCCGTACGTAAATATTTATCACATAAAAGCGGAACAAAGATAGCACAAAAGGCACATCATCATCCTTTAAGAAAATTTAAAAATAGATACAGTAGTGTCAAAAAAGTTCAGTAAACAGCATCACTCAGCTGATATTTTCAAACCATTGTCGTCTCTTGTGGACGATTGTTGTATTTTATTTTGTGAATGGTTATTCGATATTACTGTATATCTTGTCAAATACGTTCTCTTGAATAAGGCTGCTGTACATCTCTTTGACATTATCAGTATCTTTATCAAGATCTTCCACGCTGAGCTGCAGTTCCCTATATAACGCCTCTATAAACACTTTGATGCAACTCTTAATGTAATAACGTCGCTTAATGTAATAATTATTACAATAAGCGTTATTTTTATTACATTAAGCGGGGCAACTGTTACGTTTAATGTAATAATTATTATATTAGCGCCGTTATTACACTAAGAGTTGCGTCACACCTAATCCTTGAACACTTATGGAATTGCATCTTCTACATGATGAATTAAAATACATCATATCTTCCCTGCAACACGAAATGATCCTATTCCAAACAGTAGCGTGTTTCATATGCAGACATATCTTCTTATTGAGAAATATTCTTTTTCTTTGTGTGACATGAAGCTGGACGTATTTGATGCTCGTTAGTTTGCCTGTTGGTTCCGTTGTTGTATACCTTGTTCTCATTTGAGAAGGAGACATTATATACTTGGATTGACCAAGGTTTTACATGACGGGTACCGTCGATGAAGCAAAAGACCCTTGCTTTTCCGCAACACTTGTACTTTTTCAGGAGTCTTTGTGTAAATCTTTCTTTTTTTCATATTTTGCCCTAGCTTTATGGAATTGCGCAATTTCCATTGTGTTGCAATGATGGTATTTCCGTGATTTTTTGGTAGAATTTTCAAATGATCCACGATGTAAAATATAATTAATGGTTAAGTGACAATTGGACTGATTTTTATCGGTTTTAAATTCTCTGCCAGGTTCCAATAGTTTTGGCTCCTGGCATCAGTGACGAATTCTGGAAGGATGACAAAACTGAATAATGTATTTTATGTAAAGTTGGTTTCAACATTTACTGTAACCGTTTATTGATCTGTATTGATTGTATTTCGTACAATTGTTCTACAGAAATTCATGAAATTAACAATTATATATAATATGTTTATATATAATAATATAATGAGGCTCAAGAATGTAGACTTTCGCAACGATAAAGAGGTTTGTAACTTGATCTCTCGGAGAGATTAACTATGATTGTATTTCGACTTACACACGGAAATATTAAAATTGTATTTACTAAATAAGCACAAAGTTTTCCATGAAGGAATTTATTAATCTTTTTTTGGAATGAGAATACACTATTAAGGACATTGTCCTTTTACACAAACAGTTAACGGGTTTTATATAACAACACATTTCATACGAGCGTGGTGTTACTTGTATCTACCAGAACATAATAATGCTTACAGTGTAATGCACTATTCTGAAATTGCCTTTTTAAAAACATTTATTCTGAAGTTTGTAAACATTTATATTATTCCAACAAGTGTAGAAACAGTATGTTTCTATAACGGATTGTAGTAGTATACCTTGTTCAACAGATTTTATTTTTCTCAAACCTCAACTGCTACTTTACTCATATGAATAATTTTTGAATTCGAATTTTGATTATATCTATTTTATTACTATATGTTCCAATCTACACAATACGTGAACACGACCTGGATGCAGATATCTTAATTAGACACTGTATTTGCCAAAGAATGGGATGAGTTTCCTCCCTTTTCATTCAATTAAAAGCGTCTGCGGATCGTTCGTTTACATTTCATGTGTGATTGAAGCTCTTTAATAAGCAGCATTGCATACTCAAGTTTGGTAATTACTTAGTTAAACTCCCCCGCTCCCTAATTTCATGTCGTGCACATTGTGTTAACTATTCCTGCAAGTAGCTTGATTTCTGAAAAGATTTTGATGAAACTATATTCTAAAGTCAAATATGAAAATACTTCTCTTGAGTTACAAGGAAAGGTCCAACTTCACTGCTAATTTAAATATGAAATTTTCGATTAATGGAAGTAATTTGCCCGAGCAGGATCCATTCATGTCCTACACTTTTTCTAGATTTATTAGTGTTTTCAAATCAATCCCCACCTTCTGATCATTTTGTTTCCAATGCCTCTTACATCAAATTTTATAATGGTCTATTGGATATTATCTCAGCTTTTAACGCTGAGTATTATCTATGTCCCCCAACCCCTCCTAATATTTCCATTAAAGTATAAGGCATGGTCAATTTGTGAGTGTTCCGTTCAGAGAGTTGATGAATAAGACATTGTCTCTGTTAATATTGTCCACCATTCTGAGTTCTAAAGGGATTTTCCTTTTTCAGTAATTTAACATATTATCTGTGCTTGTTTTCAAAAAAACATTACGTTACATAACCATTATTCAGAATGTTCCAATTCCTGACTCTGTCTTTTGCCAAAGATCTCGGAATAGTTATGGACCTCCTCTATTATGACCCCAAGATAGGGAGAGATCCTGTCATTGTCTTATTCTTTCATCTTAGCTTCAATCCTTTACATGTGTTCCCGTGTTCCTGTGTTAGGGGTTTTTACTTCTGTCTCTGTCTGACAGCACCTAACATCTGTACTTCTTCTTGCTCAGAATGTCTTCTATTCTCCCACTTCACCTTTCATATAGTTTATCATTCCATATCTTCACTCGTTTCACTTTTTGAGCTGTTCCACGATCTCAGACACTATTTCAGACTCCATCATTTTAACTTGTTTTATCGGCTGTCATTTCCTTCTTTGCTGAGGATCATACCAAATGCTTATTTCATAATTGGTTTTTATTGCTGGTTTTATTTGTTCACCTAGCTCGACATCTTTGGGGATTTGGCTATTTCTACTATTAAAAAGTAGAATTTTATAGTTGGGTATGGAATCATCTTGGTGAGACGGTTTGTTATTATCAAAAGTAGGTCACTCTGACATATATTGTTACATTTGACCTACATTACACAAAGTTTGGACTCTTCCTGTCTCAGAACGTGTTCCTGGAACTTCATACTTGGTGTACAGGTTTACCATGATGAGGTGTCGGTATTTCACGCAATGGTCTAATGTTATTGACTATGTTATACTGGAGGGGCGCTGTGATCATTTGTATCTATGAAGTGAAATCTCCTGTATATTGCAATGTTGATCCTTATTGTACTATTTAACCATACGTATATCCTAAAAATTCAATACCAGCAATGGTATAACAACAACGTCAATATTTTCCCCTTTCAGCGTGACAAAAGACCCACCAACAGAAAAATGTCTAATCGTTATCTGTTGAGTCAGAGCAAGGTGGTGTCAAACTGACCACGTGATCACATAAACTAGGAAGACAAAAACAGTAAAACGATATAGATAGCTAACAGGTTTTTATTAAAGTGAATCATAATAACACTGAACATTATGGCGAGTACCAGAGTTCTGTGGCGTGCCCAGGAACCTGTCATATATACGTGTTCTGTTTGTGATAGCGAAGACAACGTAAACTGGTTCTGTAATGACTGTCAGGAGGCTTTATGTGACCAATGTAAGGAATACCATACATGGTGGAAGAAATCTAAACACGATGACGTTGTATCGATAGGGAAGGTTAACCGTCAGATCGACAAACCTGTATCAGAGGTATGCAAACTACATCCCGGTAAATTATGTGACGGGTACTGTTGTGATTGTGACATGTTGGTGTGTTCGATATGTCTTTCACAGACACATAAACACCAGGACTGGAAACATTTGGAAGACGAATTTACATTGAAAAAACAACATATGAAAGAACACATGACAACAATTTCTGCGAAAATTACACATTTCAAGAACGACACTTTAATGCTCCATCGTGCTAAGAAAGAAATTGTTGACAATATTGATGGAATGCGAAAAGAGGTGAACTCTCAGAGGACCAAACTAAAGGCAGAAGTAGATGATATCGCGGATACAGTGCTGACAGAGTTATCGGCCTTGGAGAAAGAAGGGCTGGGTCAGTCCGATGAAGTCCGTCAACAATTCGAGAAAAATGTGAGCGAATTGACACGTCTTCTTGTAAAAGCGGAATTGAAGAATTCATCAAATGTGTCCATATTTGAAACGGAGAGGTCATTGAGGTCAACTCTGCCGTTGTATGACGTAAACGTGGGAAATAGTTCCCAAAAAATCCCAAGCTTTGTTACCGGAAGTATTAACCGCAGTCTGTTAACGGAAATGTTTGGAGTATTAATCCGTTCGAAACAGTACGCGAAGGTAGACATCAACAGTAACCACGTTAAACAACTATCTAAGTTCACTGTCGGTCAAAACATACTCAATATATGTGCAATAGACGACAGGCATGCGTGGTTATCAATTTACAATCACAAAGGTCTTGTACTGGTCAACAGGGAGGGTGTGGTCACAGAGGAAATGAAACTGGACTTTTGTCCGTACAGAATAGCTATGATAGGGGCAACCGACGTACTTATGTCTAGTGATCCATCCAGTACATCAGTGTATAAACTATCACTACACAACAAACAAGTGACAACATTTGCTGACATCAGTCCACATCAAGCAAGTGACATCAGCATCAACAAGACAGGCGATGTGTTTGTTACTACCGAAACACCAGACATAGTGGTACTGAATCAGTCAGGTACGATTGTAAGGAAGTTTTCCTGTGGGAAGGATATATCACTGTATATAACTAGTTTGTCATCAGGACGCCTGGGTGTGGTGGTAGGTGACTGGGGGAAAATGAAAATAGTCATGACAGATGAGTCAGGTACGGTCAAAAACAGATGGACAGGTGAACTGGACAACGGTCGATCAGCTCGAGATATCTTTCTATGTAAGATGTCATGTGACGAGTACGACAGACTATTTATACCAGACTACAGTAACAATCAGATATATGTCCTACCGAGTGATGAGAAACAGGCCAAGTGTCTTTTGGACCAGAAACATGGAGTGGTTTTACCTACAGTTGTGAGTGTGGACAAGTTTGGGAACGTGTGGATTGGATGTTTGGACGGTACTGTACACATCATACGACTGTAACAGTTATAACACCAGTGACGTCAGACTGGTGTAAACAGTGTAATGAAGACATTAACATCAAAAATGTAAAGATATCAGATACAAGTGGTAGAAACAATCACCTCGATCAGCAGACTGATATTCTGAATCAGATGACTTACATATGAAGCTGAAATAACGAACTCCTCAGGTTAAAGTTAAAGTCCGGGACTGGGACGTTTTGTGATTTGTTAAAAATATGTCATTTCTTTATCGGGTCGAATGTCCTTTTTCTAATCTGTCCATATACAAGCTGCAAGCCGACATATGATCTGATCCACCTGGGTTTGGTATGATGAGCGTATAATTCGGTACGGTGAGTACAGAAACCTAGATATCTCTTGTATGTAGAATGCAAGATTCTAATGAATATCGCGTTTCGGTAAGAAATGTTTCCATTTGTGGCAGATGAATTTAGTGACAATTTTATGTTGAAAAGTTTTCGAGCAGATTATACGATATTCTGAGACAGAAAACTGCACCCCACATCCTCCTCCATGACGTTTACGGCTGGACAGGCCGTTTAAGTTAGATTTTACCATGTCACCATTCTATACTGCTATTTTATCGCTACCGATACTTCTTAAATGGTGTTTGAAAAAGTTTCCTCGTTTGATTAAGATTGTCGAATTAAAACATATAATCAAGGTGGATGTTCTTGTTTGTTAATTTTAATTCTCTATTAAAGACTGTATTATGAAATATCTTAATGATTGCTGGCATTTGCCGAAGGAGACAGGCACAGATCGGAAGCAATTTAGAACATAACTACAGTCGAACCTTGCTATCTCAAGCTCGTAGAAATCAAAGACTTCGTTTAATTCGAAGCATTTCAACAGACCCTGTCTAACTTTCCACAAAACATTCGAGCTCACTTAAATCGAATACTAGGTTATGACGAAGTTTCCCCGAGTTCGAGATAACAAGGTTCGGCTGTAAATGTTCTTTAATTTGTTTTATTTATGGAATCTATAAGACAGCCGCTCAGTAACTATGCATGTTCTATGTCTCTAAGTTTACTCAGATATACACAGTATATGTCCAGTTACACTTAGTTATCTATACATTACAAAGGTCTGATACTGATCAATATACAAGATGAAGTCAAAGATGAACTAAAACTTCGCAGTGTCATGAG
The DNA here is from genome assembly GCF_031769215.1 of Ylistrum balloti. NCBI lineage: Eukaryota > Metazoa > Mollusca > Bivalvia > Pectinida > Pectinidae > Ylistrum > Ylistrum balloti. The sequence goes on from NW_026781905.1 coordinate 584,722, forward strand.
TATAGAATATAAGTATAAATGACATAATTATGACAAGTGTTCCCTTAATACAAGTGTATAGATTAGCACTAAACCACATACAAATGATCATATATGCCGACATCACTCCACATACAGCAAAAGACATTAGTATCATTAAAATGGCCGTGGTGAATATTCTAGTTCTTTGTGTGATACGAAAATGAAGGTGTGGGATGCTTGTTAGTTTGCCAGCTGGTTCCATTGTTATATACCTTGTTCCAGAACGTTACATTACTTACTTGAATTGACCCATATTTACATGGCGTAGATGAAGTAGAAGAGGCTTATTCTCCCGGTCTCCATGGCTGGTATCGCCGATGAAACAGAAGGCGTTTACTCTTAAGGGCTCCATGCAAATTTCGTCGATGAAGCAGAAGGCATTTTCTTTATCGTTCTCCATGGCTGGTGTCGTCGATGAAGCAGAAGGCGCTTTCTGTTCCGGTCTCCATGGCAGGTGTCGTCGATGAAGCAGAAGGCGCTTTCTGTTCCGGTCTCCATGGCAGGTGTCGTCGATGAAGCAGAAGGCGCTTTATCTTCCGGTCTCCATGGCAGGTGTCGTCGATGAAGCAGAAGGCGCTTTATCTTCCGGTCTCCATGGCGGGTGTACCCGATGAAGCAGAAGGTGCTTACTCTTCCGGTCTAACTATCCTTGTACGTTTTTTTAGGATTCTCCCTATGAACGTTTTGTTAATATTTGTGCTACTTATATTGAATTAGAGTTTGGATAATGATTATGTTGAAATGTTTTTATTTTCTTGTTTTAGTACCCTGACATCAGATGGTACTCAATATAGCTGGTACGATAGTTGTCCTGTCCGAAGGACTCACTCTAATACGTAATATATTTGCCATATAGATGTGTTTAAAAGGTGAATATTGAGGTAGGGACATGATGATAACAACAGATGAATCTGGTGCGATCCTACACAGATGGATTGGTATGCTTGTGGTATGTGTGTCTGGAAAATATCGGACCAGTATAATAATTAGACGCATGGTCTATCACATGATTAAGAAACCCTTCAAATGTCTTCTGGTCTTCTAAGTGACAATTTAAACATGATTGCTCTTAATCTTTACAATTTGAAGAAATATCCGTCCGATGCATGTGATGGATATTGGACAGAAAATCAAAACGACTAAACTTTAATTTGAACCGAAAGTACAGAACAATAGACGGATAGAGGTTTTAGTGAAGGCTCCTTCTGTGATGTTTGTCATTAACAGAAGCAATAACGTTATTCCCTAACTGCCGACCCTATCTCCTGAAAGTCTACAATCTACAGTTACAGGGATTGCTGTGAAAAGGGAGGCAACTTTTCCTCATATCACTAAGCATTTTCCTGATATTCATGGCACATTATTCATTAATCGAGTTAATCTATCTCACTGTTATTGTTTAGATAGGTTTTCACCGTTTTATCTTTTTCACAATAATATACTTATGCGTGTTAGGTTAAGGTTGTGTTATATAAAGTAAATTGTTACCGTCAACAAAAACTAAAAATGATGACGTCGTATCGATAGGGAAGGCTGACCATCAGGTTGACAAACCTGTACCAGAGGTATGCAAACTACATCCCAGTAAACCACGTGACGGGTACTGTTGTGATTGTGACATGTTGGTTTGTTGATGTGTCTTTCACAAACACATAAACACCACGATTTGAAGCATTTGGAAGATGGGGAAGGTTTAATCTAGCATTATCGGTGTCTTGTCCTACAATAGCTTAGACATGATTTTCGTGTGGAAACGGTTATTTTAGGTAAAGATGGACCTTATGTTGCACGATCATTCACACCTATCCTCATCCTTAAAAAAATTATGGAAAATTTCAGTTTTACTACTTTACAGATAAGCTTTCCGTGGCAGCGTGTCGAGCACCGATACCAATACCCTCTGTCAATAAACTAATACTAATAGCGCGTATTGTTACCCATTCAGTCTAGTGAACGAGCCAATGTCGGGATTTCGTATTCGGATTCTTGCTAGTCATAAGAGACATATAAAGATTTTAGTCTGTCATTAAAATTGTATACAATATAGTGGATATGTGATATCATACAAAAACTTAAAGACTTAATGGACAGAGTGACGGGGATGTGGAACACCGTACACTCAAGGTATCTGTTCATTTTGATATATAACATGCAGAATTAAGTCATTTTTATGTACTTTTATTCCATGAATATTTTATTTTTTGTTGTTTGTATGCAAAATGCCGCTCTCTGATTCATCGATTTTTCTATTTATTTCTCGATGAAAAACAAAATAGATCCGCCTTTTTGATAATGATTGGAAGAGTCAATGGCAACACGCGGGTCTGTTGGAACTTCTTTTTTTGTGTGTGAATGGAATATCTGTTTACACATTCACCAGGCATCAGGATCATGAAACTACCTCAAGACTAAAAGTGTCAAAATGTTTAGACTTAACCAATCACTGATAACGTCACGAAAAGAGATGTCATTTGTGATTGGCTAACTAAAGTTTGAAGTTTAAGATTTACGTGTAAGACTTACGATTACAGGATGGATTTCAGTTCTGATAGAGCCTTTGACTTTGGTGCCGAAAATAATCTTCTGAAAAGTGAAGCAGCTTCACCTAATCTGCTGTATCAGTATCATCGATGATTCTAGCCAAGATCCTCTTCTCCCACTCACCATTGTCACAAATCACAACTGCTTTTCTTTTATCAGCACTATCTGGCTGACGATGTAAACAAACCACTTGTCACATTTACATCCCTTCGCTTTTTGTCCGACACGATACATTTCTGTTTGGAATGTCATGGACCCACTCACGAATTCATTTTGAATGACTGAAAATGGCGCGAATAAATACTTTTTGTAAATGTTGTAAATGGTTACTTTGCTTTGATGGCCTTAACCATTTTTGAAACAGGCATGGTAAAATGTATACGCTTTTCAAGAGGAACGTCAAGAATTGAAAACAAAGCACGATTTCGTGTATTGAAATTGAAAAGAACGGAGAAAAAAACAGTTCAAAAGTAGTCCCATATTTAATCGCTGTTGGAGCCATCCTGGATCTCTTGTGGGTGCTCTACAAGTAGACGCATTTCACGTATAAAAGTGAAAAAACGACAGGTGTAATCTTTCCCTGTGTAACACCGGTCAACAGATGAAAGACTCTTGGTGTATGTTTAGAAATTTATTGGTCCGAGGAGAAAGACCTATAATATAAATAAAAGACTTCTTACGATCACTTCCATACAGTTCATACTCGTTCTTGCACACAAGATCTCGCACCACTGATCAGACAAAATCGAGGTAAGAATTCTGCTGTGTACTTACCAGGGTCTGTGCTGGGGGTCCAGAAATATCAGATCGCGTCCGTCCACCAGCATAGGCAACGTAAGAGTGAAGCCTATACTGGTAGCATCACTTAGGTGGCGGGAAAGGGTGAAAGGGTAACATGCGTCCAATCACACGCTCACAGTACATATATCCCTATGTGCACTGGTGACCCTACGACCCGAATATATTTAACCCAGGTTACATACTCCCCCGCAGAAATAAATGTCTCAAGCATTTACCACGCTTAAATATATTCGCACTTACTACTGGAATAGGTAAGACAGCGGAACAACATAAGGTATGATTTGCCAAATCACCAATATTGTGCTAGCAACAATATTGTTGTTGCACAGGGTTAACAGATTCCTGATACTTATAGGGAAGATACTGCTAAACAAATCCCTGTCCATACTATCTAAGAGAACAGAACAGAAACTATACAAAGTTTGACTCTACAGCTAAGCTTGAGTTTGCTCTGGAGAACCTCTTATCAGAGAGACATATACACAGGACTCCCTTCAGTGTGCCATTCTCCTTAGTAATGAAGAAATGAGATCTTAATCCAGGTAAAACAATCACAATCATTTGACCTTGCAATCTTTGCAGTTTGCAAGTAGACATACCGCTTATGACTTGACATTTCATCACTATAAAGTTGCACAGGCTTCCAGGTCAGACATCGATAAGATACGGTGGTTGGGGAGGTCCCTACCTTAAACCACTCATCGACATCTGCCCCGAAATTAAAGGTAAAACAACTGGTTTACTAAAAATAATATTTCAACAACTACTGTATATGACTAGTGGTTGGGGAGGTCCCTACCTACTAGTGGTGATCATACAGTTCACAACCATAAAAATGTAGGTAATTATAACAGATAAAAACATTCACACAATATAAAAATATCTAACAAATTGGACAGCCAGGGAATAACGGACTTAGACTACACTACAGTTTCCCGATAGACGGTCTGATTTGTCTGCTGGGCATATGCCCACTCACCCAACCTGTTTGGAGGACGACGATTACGTGTGGAACGTCGTAACCCAAGGTTAGTGGACACCTCCGCCCGAGGATCTACTGCTTCCGGTTCCGGTTCCATCACCTCCTGAGGCTCAATCCCAATATCGGACTCTGATTGCCCCTCTATTGTCACAGGTTCGTAAGATGACAGGTTGATAACTTTAAGCTCAGAGGGCGAGTTCCGATGGGTGACAACCGGACCTAGCTTGTTTTTCCTCTGATGCTTCCTTGGACGAGGTGGGGGAACTGGTGTAATACCCTCACTACTATCCGAGTCTGTTGTCTCCGACTCGGTCTCTGACCTCATGTTCACAGACTTAGGCTGAGATGGTTTCACCTTGCGGCGAGCACTCTCAATGGGAACCTCTAGGGGTATACTATTGAAGGGCAAAAGCATGTTTCGGTGAAGGGTTCGCGACTTCCCTTTTCCCGATTCTTGCTTAACTTCATACACAGGAATGTCACTGTTTGGTATATCTACAACCAAACAAGGTTCCTGTTCCCATTTGTCAGCCAACTTCTGCTTGCCTCTGAGACCAACATTCCTGACAAGGACACGGTCTCCTACCTCGAGGCGAGACTCCCGAATGGAACGATCATACCGTTCTTTGTTCCGGGATGCAGCTTTTGAAGCCTCATCACGGGCAACCTGGTATGCATATTGCATCCTTTCCTTTAGTTTGCCAACATATGAGGATGGGTCTGCTGTCTCGGAGTCACGAGGATCAGTCCCAAGGAACGCATCAACAGACAAACGTGGATGCCACCCAAACATAAGGAAATGTGGGGAAAAACCGGTGGCATCGCTTTTAGTGGCATTGTAAGCTTGGACTAGCGGCGCAACAAAAGATTTCCAATCCTTCTTTTGCTCAGCCTCCAGAGTGGCGAGCATCCCCAACAAGGTTCTGTTAAACCTTTCTGCTGAGCCATTCCCCATAGGATGATATGGGGTGGTTCTGGTCTTCTGGACTTGGGCTATCTTGCACAGCTCCCTTATCACCTTACTTTCGAAATTACGCCCCTGGTCACTGTGAAGCCTCTCGGGAAAGCTATAGAACACTATGAAATGTTCGTAAAGAGCTTTTGCAGTGGCCTTTGCTGTTTGATTACGACAGGGGACCGCTTGGGCGTACCGAGTAAAATGGTCGGTGATAACCAGAATGTTTTCAACACCACCCTTGGAAGGCTCGAGACCCAGGAAATCGACACAAACCAACTCCATGGGACGAGTTGACTTGATGGGCACTAGTTCAGCAACTGGTTTGATTGGGGCTTTTCTTCTGATGCAGCGACCGCATGTCTCAACTCTTTCGTTCACATCCCTTTCCATATGTGGCCAGTAAAAACGCTGTCTCGCCAACCAAAGCGTCTTTTCTTTCCCCTGATGACCGACATCATCATGCAGCCCTTTTAAGGCGAGGGAATGGTACTTCTTTGGAAGGACGAGCTGGTTCACCTCTTGACCATCCAGAAAAGTGGTTCTATATAAGACACCGTTATGTAAACGAAACTTCTTCCAAGCCCTTAAGCATTTCTGAACATACGGGGTTTCCTGTTGGAGTGGTTTCCCCCTGGGATGAAAACCGCTTTCAAGGAGGTCACAAACTCTTGCTATATCCAAGTCCTCTCTCTGTTTGGTTGGCCAGTCCATCGATGCAAAATTGCCCTCAGTCTGTGCACGCTCACTGGCCACATGATGTGCACAGGAAGAGGCAACACTGTCCACAAGTGGAATATCAACAGACATAGACTGGCAAACTGCCTTAATGACTTCAGAGCTTGCAAAGGATATTCGAGAAAGACCATCTGCATCAGCGTTGTTTCTCCCAGCTCTGTACTTCAAAGTGAAGTTATAATTAGCTAAAGCGGCAACCCACCGATGACCGGTAGCATCCAACTTAGCTTTTCCCAGCACATAGGTTAGGGGGTTATTATCAGTCACAACCTCAAACGTATTACCATAGAGATAGTCGTGAAGTTTATCTGTCACCGCCCATTTGAGTGCTAGAAATTCAAGCTTGTGAGCCGGATAGTTCCGCTCGCTCGGCCTCAGCCCTCTACTAGCATATGCTATAACCTTTTCTTTACCATCCTGAATCTGGTAAAGTACTGCCCCAAGACCTGTGCTACAGGCATCTGTATGGAGAATGAAAGGTTTAGAGTAATCAGCATAAGCTAATACAGGTGGTTGCATCAACTTCTCCTTAATTAGCTCAAAAGAGTTTTGCTGAGGGTCACCCCAAACCCAGTCAGCTTTCCGCTTGGGTTTCTTTGACTTCCTGGACTTAGGTAAGTCTTTCAAAGTCTTTCTTTTCAAGTCATGACCTTGAAGAAGTTGATTGAGGGGATGGATAATCTTAGCGTAATCCTTGATGAAACGCCGATAATATCCACAGAAACCTAGGAATTGACGCAACTCCTTGACATTTGAAGGCTTCGGCCAGTCTTTGACCGCTGAAACTTTTTCAGGATCAGTAGCTATGCCCTCTTCGGACACTACATGACCGAGGTATGTTACAGATGTTTTGAAAAATTCGCACTTGGAAGGTTTCAGCTTTAAGCCATGCTTTACAAGCCTATCAAATACTGACTCTAGTCGACTGAGATGTTCATCAAAAGTCTTGGAAAATATAAGGATGTCATCGAGAAAAATGAGACATTCCTTCAGGTGCATATCTCCCATGCATTTTTCCATAAGTCTCTGGAAAGTGGCGGGTGCATTTGTCAAGCCAAACCCCATACGAACAGTTTCGTAGAAGCCAAGGTTGCCAACAGAAAATGCTGTTTTTTCCTTGTCAGCTTCAGCCAATTCAACTTGCCAATAACCAGCTCTCAGGTCAAGTTTAGAGAAATACCTGGCACCATTTAAAGTGTCTACAGTATCATCGAACCTTGGGAGCATATAGGCATCTTTACGAGACTTAGAGTTGAGCATACGATAATCTATGCAAAACCTTAAGGAACCGTCCTTCTTCCTTACCAAAACAACATTTGAAGAGTAAGGACTCGATGATTCTCGTATGACCCCAGCATCAAGCATTTCCTTGACATGCTGTCGGACTTCCTCGTACATACCTGGTGGTATTTTGCGATAAGGTTGTTTAAATGGCTTATCGTCTACGAGGTCGATCTTGTGCTGGACCAAGTCGGTGTGTCCGATATCAAAGGCGCTTTTAGAGAAAGCACATTCCCATTTACCAAGAACTTGCCTTGCACGCAATAACTGCTCCTCTGATAATGTATCAGTGTCAATCCTAACACCAAGTTCCTCAGGTAAAGACAAGTTATCTCCCTTGTCACTAACTGGCAAATGAGATGCCAAGTTATCAACAACTTTCACCTGAGCGACCTCACAAATAACTGATTTTGGAGGTATAATTATAGGTTTACCAGTAGTGTTACAAAGTTTCACTGGTATTTTAGCACGTGAAATGCCATTTTTCACTTTTATAACACGAGGGCACACCATATAGTTAAGAGCAGAATAGCTGCAATTTTCAGTGACTAGACTGGTTATATCGGGACTAAGTCCCCTGGCTATCCCATTAACAATGGCAGCAGAGTATGGTCCTATCTTGACAGGTTTTTTTCCTAAGGCATGTACACTATAGGAACAGGCAATAGTATTAAAGGCTACATACCACTCAGATGGAACAAAGACGTCACCTGGTGACATATCTTTAACAAGCCTAATGATGTTGGTACTAACAACGACAGGACATGATTGATTTTGTTCCGTGTCTGGTACAACCAACATCAACACATCCAAACTTATGGATTTAAGGTATGGTATTTGAACACTGCATTCAATATACCCCAAATAATCCAACAAAGAACCATTTGCAACAGTCACCTGTAAATCCAGAGTATCTAAAGGTTGAATATTAGGTCTATTGTCCAACGAGTCATATAATGACCTAGAAATGGTAGAAACACTGGAACCACTGTCGACAAGTGCATTTACACTTTTACCACAAATGGTAATTGTACCTGTATTGGATTGACCAACAAGTCGTGATAATAAATCAGGCTGGCCACTGTCATTCTCGACCCCTGATTGGCCGTCAACAGAGGCCGCTAGGCTTTTGGGTTATTATTTCCCGAATCCTGACCTGATTTCCCGTCAGAACCCTTGCCTCTGTACTTGCCTCGACCACGACCTTGACCTTGACTTTGACCTTGTCGATAATTTTGACCTTGTCGTTGACTTTGACCTTGTCGTTGACCAGACTTGTGAAAAGATTTACCAGGCACAGAGTCTAACTTGCACAAAATCTTTTCAAATTTGGCATCAACTTGGTTCGACAGTTTTTCCTCTAACTTTTTCAACTTTTCATCAAAAGTTTTTTCTAGGCTGGAAGACCCAACAACAGCCTGACTACTCTCACATGAGATTGCATGGTGACCAGCTTTTTTACTTTTAGTAGGGTCAGGTTTAGAGAAACCTGTAGAAGAAATGTTTAATTCCTTCTCAACCACCCTAATCTCACGCAACAAATGGTTATAGTCTGTGATGCTGTCGTATTTATATCTCGTCTGGCTTTTAAGTTTATCATTGTACAGTGATGTCCAAAACTTATGCCGGAGGAGATCATTCTTTGAAGATGACTGTAAAGAGCCATTTTCTATGGCTGTCTGGAGTAATGTCTCCAATCGACAACCAAAGGCTGTAACTGACTCATCTGGTCTCTGAGAACAGTTAAAAAACTCTTGCATTACCATGCCATGAGTTGATATGTCACCAAATAGCATGTCCAATCTATCCAAAATCTGGCGTGGTGTAGCTGAGGAGCCTATAGAAATCAGCATCCTCCTAGCCGTACCTCTTAAGGACTTACGTATGGCCTGAATTACTGCCGTTTCTGGTATCTCTGGGTCATCAATATACCCGGAGGTCTCGAATCGCCACTCAATATAAGAAGCCTCACCCTTTTGGGGTGGATCATCACCAGAAAACACACAAACAATGCGAGGGCGGTTGGCACTATTGGCTGCATGACTCAGTGTATGCCCTAAGTTTGAAAAATCGAAAGCTACAGACCCTTGTACAGGATCACCCTCCTTGACTATAGGAGTGCTAGCTTCCTTGGGTCCTTTGGGAATAGCTCCAGGACCTTTCATGGGTTTGGGAAAAACATCCCAATTCCCAAACGCTTGAAGCGCCTTGATTAAGTCCTTCTCAGACATCTTACTGACATCAATTTTGCCAGTATCCATGTCCTTGTCTTCAGTGACAGGACCACCTGCTGCCATGCCTTGCTCGGGCTTAGTTTTACCCTCAGTAGACATTGTACTAAACGTTTATCTCAACCACAGTAATACTAAAACTGTACTGATGTCAAATAACAATAGCCAGTTTATAATATTAACTACAGTTATGGAAAACTTTGGTTACAAGTCTTTTAAACCATACACGTGCGAGTAACAAGTCAGGATGTATACCATCCTTATACAGGTCAAAATTTACTGTAGGGTCCCTGCCTTTCCTCCTATAAGTCAACAAATCTTTTCGAAAGTTCAATGATAATGACCCGGTTTCTGAATTGACTTTTGACAAATAAGAATTTAAAATATTTATTCTTTCCAGCAACACAATATCCTGCTCTGTGAAACTGTCAGGGTTACTATGACCTTTGTACTCATTCCATCTTACAATAGAGTATGGTGGAATTTCTAGCCAAATCAATTCTACAGTACTGTACTTTGATACAATATCAGTAATTTTGTTAACATAAAACTCTACATACTGCAAACAGTCCTCATTGGTTTGATGGTAAAGCGAAATGAAAGGACCTTTTTTTATTGTTAGGTCACATGTACCTAACCAGATGTACAAAACAGCAGGTTTTCCCAAACCACCAAGTTTGTCCAAAAGTTTGGTCAGTTCTTGTAAGGAAGTATCTAATCTTCTACCAGCTCTACAATCAAATGTAATGTCAAACCCAAAATCACGAATGATATCCACATTCCTCTTTAAAGAAAAACCTTTGCTACTAGTAAAAAAACAGGATGTTTCCTCAAGGATGACGGAATATCAGAAAAAGGTTTATCGAGAAACTTTTGCAACTTTGAAAAACTCATAGGGCAAAGGCAGTATATAAACTAAGGAAAAATAAAATCAATCTATCAAAACCCACAACAAATATAAAATATAACTGAGATTCAGGTCATAAGGCCACCGGCAAGGCACAATATTCAATTTAAAACAAAAACCATTCTTTCCTTTTCTAACAAATACGTACTCACATTACTGGGGTGTGACTGGAAATAGCTGTGATACTTATACATGCCATTAGTCAGGTGCAGGGTATGTCTCTATAGGTAGTGATGATCCCTGGTAATATTAGGTTACCTGCAGTATAAAAAGTGCAACATGAGTATTATACAACAAAATCAAAATATCACAAATTTATAGGGAATTATATAGACACATCACTTTGCAACTAGCACAGCTCTGACAACCAATTAAGGATATAGAAATAACACGGTACAGTTATAATATACATGTATCACAATGATATGTATAAGGATTATCAAAGTCTATGAAATAATTCAATGAGTCCAAGATAATTAAAGTCTATGAAACAATTTAACAATTCCAGAAAAAAATAATAATCAAACGTTCGTGAATGGATCAGGTTCGTCAGTCACATTCATCTGACAGTTATATATCCGAATCAGCTGATCAGGCTGACACCGGTCCGAGGTCAAACAAATCATTTGTTACACAAAACCTGAGTCAGAAAAGTCAGGAACAGAATTTACATGGTCCTGCCAGGCAACAACACTTTGACGATCCCACCGTGAGCAGAAAGTAGCTGTAACAGCTGTCTAGAAGTGCTCGTCGTTATTTGTAAACAACAAAATCCCCATTACCGGAAGTGGATGGCTGGCGCGCCATCTGTATGCCGAACAAAGCTACAAGAACGGAACGCTGTCAGTCTCCCGAGGCTGGGACCTTACAGGGAATCAAGTATATCGATCCAGCACCCTGGTCTTCTTATAACCCGTTGGGCGCCATTTGTAACACCGGTCAACAGATGAAAGACTCTTGGTGTATGTTTAGAAATTTATTGGTCCGAGGAGAAAGACCTATAATATAAATAAAAGACTTCTTACGATCACTTCCATACAGTTCATACTCGTTCTTGCACACAAGATCTCGCACCACTGATCAGACAAAATCGAGGTAAGAATTCTGCTGTGTACTTACCAGGGTCTGTGCTGGGGGTCCAGAAATATCAGATCGCGTCCGTCCACCAGCATAGGCAACGTAAGAGTGAAGCCTATACTGGTAGCGTCACTTAGGTGGCGGGAAAGGGTGAAAGGGTAACATGCGTCCAATCACACGCTCACAGTACATATATCCCTATGTGCACTGGTGACCCTACGACCCGAATATATTTAACCCAGGTTACACCTGCTTCTAAACAGATCTGTCGAAAACGTACCTTAAATGTTGTAGATTTTCTCTGTTGAGGTATTAAAGAAGACGACGTCAATGATCACTTAACTTCAGTGAATAGATGATCAAATTAGCAGAAATTCGTTTTGGGCTTTTCGTGAAGGACACTATCTGTTATTTGTTTCAATATAAAATCTATTTTGTTATCGCAGGGCTTTGTTTTCCTGTCCGATATTCCGCTTTAGTTGCTTTATCAACAAAGCGTTTTGATTGTTTTCACAGTGGCGGTTTGATAATTCTGTGCTTGTGGGAGTAATTAGTTGCCATTAGTTTCTTCGCTTGAAAAAACACGTTTTTAATTTAAAAAAAAAAATGCGGGTCGGTCTTGTACGTCCTTACAAAAGTTTCATTTGGAAGGTGGAAAATGAAACAAAATGACAACGAAGCGCTCATCTCTAAAGAATCAATGCATTCTCTGAGGTACTATAATATAAGCCGAGATAACGGAAATACTGGTTATTCATATATAATAAACAATACACTGATTATGGCCAAAATACCCATTTCGGATTGACTGAAGAAATACGAAATGTTTGAGAATGACAGAATAAGATTGCTGTAGATACTGCACCCAGACATGCCCTACCTTCAACGATTTTTATTGAAGACATACATCTATGAATATTGCCAAGACCTCTGTAGCTATGACCATCCATTGGTGGTAACCTTATTCGACTTGTATTCCTACCAAGCCAGTCAGCCTTCGATACCAGCGCAACAAAATACGTACCAGAGATCACAAGGGTAAATCACCAAGTTTCAAAAGAAAGTCCACGAGTGCTTTAAAAAAAAAGGAAAACCCAAACTCCAGCACGAAAAGTTGGATCAATAAAGCTGTTGGACTGAGGTATGTGAACAAACTTTGGCATGTGCGAATGTGCCAGAAAACTTTGTAGATGGGAAAAGTAGGTATTTTTAAGAAATAATTACCAATGCATGACTTTTGGAGATTGTTGAACTGTGTTTATTTGAATTATAATCAAGACCAAGGCATACTCGATAATGATAAAGCAATGTGACAGGAACTACCTATAGTTCTTTTGGGTAACGATGTCTATCGTTTTAAATATAATGGGCTCACGTGTGTTTACAAAGCTACTCATTCCCATTTTCTCCTCTGTAGGGAAATTCAGGCATTCTTACATTTTAAATTAAAGAACGAGGAAAACTTGTCTAGAATTAAAAAGCAAATACGTGTCGAGAGGGGAAGGATTTTTTTCAAACCGGATTTACCCATGATTATAAACATGACTGAAGACACAAATCCGCTTAAAAAATAAATACAGGCGGTACATTTTTTCGCCCGGGGTTCGGAACCCAGAAACTTCCCCCAAAATCCGGCCCCTGGTGATCAAATGTCCAATTTCAAACACAAAATTGAAAACACTTCCTTTCAATATTTCAACACTCGTGTGACAACAAAAATTATATTTTCTCTTTTCAGCGGGACTAAATAGCCTCAAATTGAAAAGTGCTTTATCGATTACAGTTAGGGCAGAGCAGTGCGGTGTCGAACTGATCACGTGATATACCTGTAAACCAGGGAAAATATAGCAGAACGTGTTTAGACAAAGACACAATAACACTGGAAATATGGAGAGTGCCCAGGAACCCATCACCTACACGTGTTCTCTGTGTGACAGTGAAGACAATGTAAATTGGTTCTGCAATGACTGTCAGGAGGCTTTATGTGACCGATGTAAGGAATTACATACACGAGGGAAGAAAACTAAACACGATGACGTCGTATCCATAGGGAAGGCTAACCGCCAGGGTGATAAACCTGTACCAGAGGTATGTAAACTACATCCCGGTAAATTATGTGACGGGTACTGTTGTGATTGCGACATGTTGGTTTGTTTGATGTGTCTTTCTAAGACACATAAACACCACAACTGGAAACATTTGGAAGATGAACTTTCCTTAAAAAAACAACATATTAAAGAGCACGTGGCAGCCATTTCATCAAAAATAACACATATCAAAAACGAAATATCAACGCTACGCCGCAATGCCAAATATATTGCGGACAATATTGACGAAATGCAAGAAGAGGTGAATATTCAGAGTATCCGCTTAAAGAGGGAAGTAGATTCTATAGAGTCCGTACTGCTGCATGAGTTATCAACCTTGAAGAAAGAACAATTAAATCAATGTAATAAGGTCTGTGAAGAATTCGAGAAGAAAAGTGGAGAGCTAACGCATCTTCTAGAACAAGCGGAAGCGAGGGACGCATCAAGTCTATCCATAATTAAAACTGAAAGTTCAATGAGGTCAAATCTGCATCTGCATGACGTAAACGTTGGAACATTTTCAAAGAAACAAACAAGCTTTGTTCAAGGAGGTATTGACAGGGATCTGTTGACAAAAATGTTTGGTGCATTGCGCTGCCCAAACCAGTACGAAAAGATAGACATAGACAGTGACCAGGTACAGTGTGTTTCTCAGTTTACTTTCGATCAAGAAGTAGAAACATTTAAATATGGTATGTGTACAGTTGATGACCGTCACGTATGGTTAGTATCAATACATGAATACAAAGGTATGATAAAGGTCAACAGAGAAGGTGTGGTCACCGGGGAACTAAATCTGAAATTTTGTCCGTTCAAAATCGCGTTGATAAGTAAATCAGAAATACTTATGACCACTGATCCACACACTCCATTAGTGTATGAACTCTATGAAAAGAATTGTGTGAAAACTTTTGCAGACATCAGTCCACATCAAGCATGGGATATCAGCATTAACAAGACAGGCGAGGTGTTTGTTACCACCGGAACCCCAGACATAGTGGTACTGAATCAGTCAGGTACGATTGTAAGGAAGTTGTCAATTGGGAAAGAAACACCACAATACATTACCTGTTTATCATCGAGACGTTTGGGTGTGGTGGTGAGTGACACGAGGAGTACGAATATAGTCATAATAGACGAGTCAGGCACGACCTTACGTAGATGGACTGGTGCATTGGACAACGGCAAAAGTGCTGTTGGTATGAAGCTGTCGAGGTTGTCATGTGATAAGTACGACAGACTTTTTATACCGGACTACAGGAACCATCAAGTGTATGTGCTACCAAGTGATGAACAACGGGCCAAGTGTCTTCTGGACAAGAAACATGGAGTGGCTAATCCTTTGGTAGCGAGCGTTGACACGTGTGGACAAGTGTGGATCGGGTGTCGGAAAGGTACTGTACATGTCATGCGACTGTCGCGTTTTTAAACAGTCATAACAACGGTGATGTGATGTTTTAGAAACATCTAAGGGACAGGACCTGCATAAATGTATTCAGGGATGGAAAACTCTTATTATTGAAGGATTATTACTAACATTGTAGAACTGGGCCTTGGGTTATCAGTTCAGATATCAATTTTGCTGCTGTATTAGCAAAGAATATCATGTCTTATGAGGTAGAAAGTAAGATACTTTATGTCTTTACAATGATGACATTACAAACATTACTTGGAACAAACCGAATACGTCCGGTGAATTTTTTTTATTGTTAGGTAGAAACTAAATGTGATAATAAAGTATGAAAAAAGTAATGTCACATTTAAACATATATATACATATCTAAAGAACATGAACGACAATTGAAAATATATATATCATTATCGAAATTTCATTCTTCCTGAAACTACTCGCCGGTTAAGTCCACTATTCGGAGGAGGATGAACTTAAGACAAAGAGGGATTCTCTAAACATATTACAGTCAGTAATTTAAGTAATTTTCCATGGCTGTGCTACTCAAGAGAACACGAATTACTAGAGTAGCTAAAGGAGCTATGAAGTTAAGATACATGTGACTATCACTAAAACTCATAGCATAAAACAGCATAAGGTCTCGAAATATTAGTTTTTAAACAACAAAATTTGTAAATAAATACGCCTACACCATAGTTTTTACTTTCATTCTCATCAAACGTATTACTCAACAAAACAGCGTATCAGTCAGGAAGTTAATGTTAACGCTATGGACTTTCTTATCAGTTATTGATAATGCATTGACACTAGAGAGACTAGATGTGTAAATTCTGGAATTGATAAATTAAATAAAGTCACTTTGACAAATAGGTTTCGTGGGATTCCCAACAACAAAGCATTCTATGGTGGGTAGTTCGACGTTGTAACGTATCCGCCCGTGATTGATTTACGTTAAACGTCACTCTATAATCTTGACGTACTCCTTGGATATACATAATGATTTAAAGGCATTATCAACTTTGAAATGCCATTGCGTTTATATTTATGTTTTATGATAGGACACGTGTAGGGAAAGATTGGTTTAAGCGTGATTGTCTGATGTCCTTCAAATAACAATTATTCTTATGGAATACACGTCATGTAAGGTACAAATGATAGAGACTTATAGCCGCGATCGTGCACACATAACGGAATAGCTTAGGGAGAACCTTTTTCATGACAAGGTGCCAAAACATAGACTAAACTTTTATGAGGACACATCCAGGCTACAGATAAGAAACACTTCGGAAAGAGTTGACATTATGTGATCTACAATCTTGTATTCTTTAATATCGCTTTTATTCTAACATGTCAGTAATCAATGCTGCTATTTCTCACTACTGAGACTTCCTTGTTGGTGTTTAAAACTTACTTATGTTTGATTGAGATAGTCAAATTAAAATATACAATGAAGCGGACTGCTTTTGAGAATTCACACGTGTTTGTTGATTTTAGATATCTACTAAAGACTGTATGATGAACTACCTTAGTGATGATTGGTGTCTGTTGAAGGAGCCAGTCACACTCGGATCTCGTTATCTCGAACTCGTATAACTTTAAGACTCCGTTTAATTCGAAGCATTTCGTCCGACTCAGCCTAGCTGTTCACAAAACATTCGAATACTCGGTTATCTAGTAGAAGTTTCCTAATTGTCCGTCAGTGTTCGAGATAACGAGGTTCGACTGTAAATGTAAACTGTAAACATCCGCTTAGTAACCATGCTCATGTTCTATGTCGCTCTAACTTTACTGTTACTTAGACAGGTGCAGTATATCCCAGTCATACTTTGTTATCAATACAACGGTACAAAGGTCTGATACTGATCAATATGCAGGATGACGTCAAAGAAGTAAAACTGAACTTCGCCCCGCGTAGTGTCACGAGGTTAAGTATAAATGACATATTTATGACTAGTGTTCCCCTTAGTATATGTGCATAGATTAACACTACACAACAAACAAGTGAATTGGAATTGATCAAGATTTATATGGCGGGTGTCGTCACCTGGTCACTATTTGTACGTTTTCAGGATTCTCCGTGTAAATCTTTCTTTTGTTCATATTTTGCCCTAGTTTTACTGAATTTCAGTTTGGATTATGATTATGTTGACATGTTGGTGTTTTCATGTTTTAGTTCCATCACCCCATTGTTTCTGTCTTTGTTATCTAGTAGTAGGGAAACTTTAATCAAGAATCATAACTATTAAGGTTTCGGTTTTGCTTTCATTTTATACCCCATCAAATTTCTGGTACATGGCCTCTCCTCATTTCATCTCCTCATCTCTTCTCTCCTCTAACTCTTATATCCCCTACTATGTCCTACTACTAAATCTACTTAACTAAATTCTCTAATTCTATTTGAAGTCTCTTGATGACCATTTCCCTATTTAAAGTCCAAGATCAAACTTACTGATGAATAAAACAATATGAACCTTACATTCAGACACCATTGTCCTTCATCCCCGCACATAGACATCCAAAACACCCTGCTTCCTTTAAGCTCTAACTACCATCTGTGTCCTGGTCTTCTTGGTAAGAATTGCTATCTTTCTTTAATTGCTTTCTTCTAACTCTTTTGATATTATTCACTACCATCTGTCATGGTACCGTGACATCAGATATAGTGGTTCTCAATATAGCTGTTACGATTGCAAGAAAGTTGTCATTGCAGAAGGACACACCACGGTATGTAATCTATTTGTCATCGGGACATCTAGGTATTGTTTTGGCCAACTTTCAAAAAGTTCATGATGTGTGAGTCTGGAAAATACCGGTCCCTTATCATAACTTGTGGTATATCCTACCGCGAGATGAGAAACCTGTCAATTGTCTTTTGGATTAGAAATATGAAGTGATGGAGCCGTTCGTAGTGCTGAGCGTGGAGAATATATGGATTGGGTATTGTTTGTCAAGGGACTGTAACTTTCGAAAACAATGATTTTGATAATGATTATCGTGTAGAAAGATAACAGTGACGACTTTAACATCTACTGAGACTCAACAATTACAGGGATTACTGTGACAAGGGAGGCAACTTTTCCTCACATAACTAAGCATTTTCCTGATATTTATGAGCATCTTTTCAGTATCATTAGTCGAGTTATTGTTTAGATAAATGTTCGTAGTTTCATCTTTTTTACAACAAAATATATTTGTTAGGTCAAGTTAGTGCTATAGTAAGTACATAATTGCTACTTTTGAAATATGTTTTCAAACAATAAATAGACAAACAAATACAGAATTGTAAACAAATGACCTACACTTACTTTCTATACTATTATCTGTTTGTTCAAAATTTAATTAAGCAACTTTAAAACTGATAAGAATATTCTAGTCTGAAAATCGTTACCTTGATGAACTCGATAGGTTTAAATATGTGTGTTTTTTTAATTGATGATTCTCAATCATAACCTAACAGGAATGCAACAATTAATGTGTTTATGACTTTGTGATCTACAAAATCACATCTCCATGTATCATGATATTGCTTACATAATCACATGGTGTCGGATGATAGACATCAGTGAGGTGAATTATCTCCTGTGTAAAATCAATAATTTATAATGTTGTAAATTGATACTGTGTTATTATTGCATTAAACGCCCTTGCAACAGCGGAGAACAGATGAGAACGAGTTCCAAAAAGGACACCTAGACGGATGGAAAACAAAGCTTAGAAATAAAGAGCAGGCGGGAAAGGAACACGATCAAGATACCAAATATTTCAGTGGTGACAGCAGATGTATTTGGTCTTAAGTGTCCGTACGGTAGATGACAGGGGAAAGCCCACAATTCTTCAGGAGGATCACGATAATCACCATCTACAATCATGCAGTGGAAAACAACAGACATATCTCTTGCACTGTTGAATATTCCCTTCAGGAGACATCGGAGAACCTCCCCCCCCCACAGTCTGCTGAATTGTCGTCTCCTACAGTCTCCTGCTCTGCTGTAAATGTACAGTGGGCTTAGTAAGTATAAACCAAATATAACTGTAAATAAAAAAATACATTATGAATATTTAACTAATCTCACGTTAGTTGTTATTTCGTATGAATCAAGTCTCGTGCGTATTTTAATATAAAAATAACTTCACAGAGACTAAAACTTTACCAGCAGTTTCTACTTCTATGTTATAATAAGAAACAACATTTGGGCGATAATGTTACCCAATTATATACCCCTTTTCACTATATGTACCCGTACCCTACTTAGATAATACGAACACAGGTACAGTTTGGTAATTCAGTTTGATTCGTGTTTTCAGCCTTGTCAGCTTAATTTCATTTAGGAATTTCTGACGTTTAAAGTTGGATATTATGTATTAGATAGACTAATTAGCATTTTCCTATTTATGTTAAACACACTAGCTACAATATAGCTCCTTTATGCAGGTAGACTCTGATGTCGTGTAACTGACAAGCGGAAATACAATCAAAGCTGTCCTTGCCTTGAAATTGTCATGAAAATAGATTAAATATTTTACAACGTAATATACCTGTAAAGCAGGATGTATCTATATATAGTCTACCTGTACAGACAAAAATACAAACTGTCGAATCGTCACCGTTGATTAGAAGGTTGATCAAGCATGTTTAGAGGTATACGTAAACGGAGAGATATAAAATGGCGACAGTCCATTGTTCCTGAGTGCATTTATCACAATAACATTGTACATTATGGCAAGTTCAACATCCGGACGGAGTGCCCAGGAACTCATCACCTACCCGTGTTCTCTGTGTGACATTAAAGAAAATGTGAACTGGTTCTGTAATGATTGTCATTGTTCCTGGGTGAATTTTTCAAAATAACACTGTATATCATGGCATCCGGACGGTCAGCCCAGAAACCCGTCTCATACATGTGTTCTCTGTGTAAAAAAAGAGACAACGTAAAATGGTTCTGTAACGACTGTCAACAAGCTTTATGTGACCGATGTAAGGAATTACATACACGAGGGAGGAAAACTAAAAACGATGACGTCGTATCCATAGGGAAGGCTAACCGTCAGGATGCCAAACCAGTACCAGAGGTATGTAAACTACATCCCGGTAAACTATGTGACGGGTACTGTTGTGATTGTGACATGTTGGTGTGTTTGCTGTGTCTTTCACAGACACATAAACACCACGACTGGGGTCATCTAGAAGACGAACTTACCTTCAAAAAGCAACAAGTGAAGGAACACATCAAAGCAATTTCTTTGAAAATAACACATTACAAAAACGAGACATCAAGGCTCTATCTTGCTAAAAAAGAAATTGTTGACAATATTGAAGGAAAGCGAAAAGAGGTGAACTCTCGAAGGACCAAATTAAAGGCCGAGGTAGATTCTATCGCGGATACAGTATTGACAGAGTTAACGGCCTTGGAGGAAGAACAGCTGGACCAGTGTGATAAGGTCTGTCAACAGATCGAGAAAAAAACTGGAGAGCTGACGCGTCTGCTTGAAAAAGCGCAATTGCCAAATGCATTAAGTATATCTGTATTTGAAACGGAAAATACATTGAGGTCAACCCTGCCTTTGTATGACGTAGAGGAAGAACATTTTATACTCAAACAACTGAGCTTTGGCACCGGAGGTACTGATCGTGGTTTGTTGACGAAGATGTTTGGTAAATTACGCTGCTCAACTCAGTACGTGAAGACAGACATCTGCAGTAAACACGTTCAACGTCTGTCTAATTTTACTGTTTTTCAGAAAGAAAAAAATATAAACGATATATGTCCAATAGACGATAATCATGCGTGGTTATCAATAGATCATTACAAAGGTCTTGTGCTGGTCAGCATTGAGGGTGTGGTCCCGGAGGAATTAGAAATGGACTTCTTTCCGCTACATATCATGAGGATAAATAAAGACGATATTATCATGACAAGTGTTCCACGTACAACATCTATTTATAAATTAACAACACACAGCAAACGAGTGACAATATTTGCTGACATCAGTCCCCATGAAGCAGTAGATATCAGCGTCAACGAGACAGGCGAGGTGTTTGTTAGTACAGGGACACCAGAAATAGTGGTATTGAATCAGTCAGGTACAATTGTAAGAAATGTTTCAAATGATACGGGCACACCACGATATGTTACCTGTTTGTCATCGGGAAACCTGGGATTAGTTTTAGAAGGGGAAGACTGGAACAGGAACATAATCATAACAGATGAGTCAGGTGCGATCCTCAACAGATGGACTGGTGAACTGGACAACGGTAAAAAGGTCCTTGATTTGTGTGTCTGGAAAATGTCATCTGACCAGTACGACAGATTGTTTGTACCGGACCCATATAGTAATCAGGTGTATGTCCTACCGTGTGATGAGAAACTGGCCACGTGTCTTCTGGACCAGAAACATGGAGTGAAGAAACCGTCAGTGGTGAGTGTGGACACGTTTGGGAACGTGTGGATTGGATGTTGTGACGGTACTATACATGTCATGCGACTATAACAGAGGTCATTTTTATTTCAATGCCTCCGCTAAGAATCGAACCCGGGACCCCCGGGCTTCCTAGTCTGACGCTCAACGAATCGAGCTAAAGAGAAATTCTCTCTAGCCGAGTGGTATATTGTGTTTAGTATTTTACCAGGGTTACGTAACTATAATCTGCAGGAACAGTAATCATACTGATGATGTCACGCTTGTATGAAGACAGTAATACTGACTTAAACAACAAATTCCTCGAGATCATAACGTTTCAAAACGTTTGTTGTCTTTTGTACAACAATATACATATATTTAAGGTAAATTTTGTGTGAAATAGTTAACGTTAGGTTGGATATTTGTTTCACTCTAAAATTAATGCATATCAATGGTAATATTTTTATGTTATTATTTGTAAGAAAAAACAAAATACAAAAATAAATCACTCCATACTGATAAGCCTATTCTAGCTTGTAAAACTGTACAGCGATTCTTGATCTAAATGAACATGATAGGCTTTTTGTTTTTGGATGTTTTGGTTAAATAAATTGGAAAAATCTACGGTGTAGCTTATAATTGGGCCATAACTCTGATCACTAGCAAGTTATTTTATTCTTAATTAGAAAATCTTTCCAATGTTCACGTTAATCGGTGTTTACCAAAACATCTTTTCATTGCTTCTGTTCTCGGGTAACCAATGACATCCTGGTGAGGTCACACGTAACTGTAGTTTATTGTCATTAAACAATCAGTAACGTGGTTGATTGCCTCCTGTAACTAGTGACATCCTGTTAAGGTCACACGTAACTGTACTTTAGCGTCATTAATTAATCAGTTACGTGGTTGATTGCCTCCTGTAACTAGTGACATCCTAGTGTGGTCACTCGTAACTGTAGTTTATTGTCATTAAACAATCCGTAACGTGGTTGATTACCTCCTGTAACTAGTGACATCCTGTTGAGGTCACACGTAACTGTAGTTTATTGTCATTAATTAATCAGTAACGTGGTTGATTACCTCCTGTAACTAGTGACATCCTAGTGTGGTCACTCGTAACTGTAGTTTATTGTCATTAAACAATCCGTAACGTGGTTGATTACCTCCTGTAACTAGTGACATCCTGTTGAGGTCACACGTAACTGTAGTTTAGCGTCATTTATTAATCAGTAACGTGGTTGATTACCTCCTGTAACTAGAGACATCCTGTTGAGGTCACACGTAGCTGTAGTTTATTGTCATTAAACAATCAGTAACGTGGTTGATTACCTCCTGTAACTAGTGACATCCTGTTGAGGTCACACGTAACTGTAGTTTATTGTCATTAATCTATTAGTAACGTGGTTGATTGTCTTTACTTTATTTTAATTATTAAATCAGAAATGCAATATTGCATAAAATATAAAGTCTTTGTCCCCTATCTATACTTCGGTATCTTCCACATTTATGTATGTAAACTCTTCTTTATTATTGATAATTTTCCTCTACAAACCCGAAGCCTCCTACTGTGTGGTAATCTAAATCGATTAATGTTTACAGCATGGTTAGCTTCATATCAGAAAGGATTACAATTTTTTTTAAATATCTAAAAGTTTAGCTAGTTAAGAGAAAACATACTTTGATGAAATCATTCCTTATTTTAGTCACACAGAAGCGCCCCTTGCTGACGACTCTGATATTGTGAGAAAACAGCATTTTCAACATTGATGACATTTGATATAATTACTTAGTTTTACTACATAAATCTTTGTAGCAAGTATAAAGAGCCTAACGACGAAATATTTCTGTTCACCTGATAAACCTGTAATTCAGGAAGCATATGTTTAGAGGTATCTAAAAGTTTAGATGGTTAAGAGATAACATACGTTGATGAAATCATTCCTTATTTTAGTCACGCAGAAGCGCCCCTTGCTGACGACTCTGATATTGTGAGAAAACAGCATTTTCAACATTGATGACATTTGATATAATTACTTAGTTTTACTACATAAATCTTTGTAGCAAGTATAAAGAGCCTAACGACGAAATATTTCTGTTCACGTGATATACCTGTAAACCAGGAAGCATATGTTTAGAGGTATCCGTACATAGAAAGATATGAAATGGCGACAGTTCATTGTTCCTGGGTGAATTTTTCAAAATAACACTGTATATCATGGCATCCGGACGGTCAGCCCAGAAACCCGTCTCATACATGTGTTCTCTGTGTAAAAAAAGAGACAACGTAAAATGGTTCTGTAACGACTGTCAACAAGATTTATGTGACCAATGTAAGGAATTTCATACGCGCGGGACAAAAACTAAAAGCGATGACGTCGTATCCATAGGGAAGGCTAACCGTCAGAATGCCAAACCTTTACCAGAGGTATGTAAATTACATCCCGGCAAACTATGTGACGGGTACTGTTGTGATTGTGATATGTTGGTTTGTTTGATGTGTCTTTCTCAGACACATAAACACCACAACTGGAAAAATCTGGAAGACGAAGTTATTTTGAAACAACAACAAATAAAAGAACACATTACGAAAATTTCTGCGAAAATAACACTTTTCAAGAACGAGACGTTACTACTATATCGTGCTAAGAAAGTGGCTGTTGACAATATTGACGGAACACGAACAGAAGTGAACAGTCAGAGGATAAAACTGAAGTATGAAGTAGATCAAATCGCGAATGCGGTACTGGCAGAGGTATCGTCCTTGGAAAAAGAACAGCTGGCCCAGTATGATAAGGTCTGTCAACCATTCGAGAAAAAAATAGGAGAGCTGACGCGTCTTCTTGAAAAAGCTGAAATGGCAAATACATCATGTGTATCCATGTTTGAAACGGAGAGGTTATTGAGGTCAACTCTGCCTATGTATGACGTAAACGTAGAGAATGTTTCACGACAACTCCCAAACTTTGTTGCCGGAAGTATTGCCCGCCATTTGTTGAAGGAAATGTTTGGAGTATTAATCCGTTCGAACCAGTACGAGAAGATAGACATCGACAGTAACCACATTCAACGCCTCTCAAAGTTCACTGTTAATCAACAAACAGATATATACGATATATGTCCAGTGGACGACAGACATGCGTGGTTATCAATTTACAAACACAAAGGTCTAGTACTGGTCAACAGGGACAGCTTGATAGCAGCGGAAGTTACATTGGACTTCTGCCCGCGCGGTATCGCCATGGTAGGGACGACTGATGTGCTTATTACCCAGGACCCTTGTAGAACATCTATATATAAAGTATCTCTACAAAACAAAAAGTTGACAACATTCGCCAACATCAGTCCACATCACGCACGGGATATCAGCATCAACAAGACAGGCGAAGTGTTTGTCACCACCGGGACCCCAGACATAGTGGTACTGAATCAGTCAGGTACGACTGCTAGGAAGTTTTCCTGTGGGTTGGATAAATCACTATACATTTCATGTTTGTCATCAGGACATCTTGGAGTGATGGGAGATGGACATGCGGGTAGACACATCATCCTTATAGACGAGTCAGGTACGGCCATACATAGATGGACTGGTGAATTGGACAATGGTCAAAAAGCTCGTGATATGTTCCTATGTAACATTACATGTGATAAATACAACAGATTGTTTATACCAGACCTCTATAACAATCAGGTGTATGTCCTATCAAGTGGAAAGAAACAGGCCAGGTGTATTCTTGACCAGAAATACGGAATTGACAATCCTTTAGTGGTGAGTGTGAACACGTGTGGGAACGTGTGGATCGGTTGTCGTGACGGTACTGTACACGTCATGCGACTTTAACATTTGTGAAAAGGTATTATAATAGCGGTGACGTCAGACGAAAAATGTCACATGATCACGTTATACACACCCAATACCATCAGATACCAGTTTCAGTCCGTAGAAATATTGTAGAGTGAATACGCTTGTGTTAAATCAACCCAGTAATAAACTACATGACAAAATTACATGTATGTCATTGAAGAATTATGAAACAAGTGTGTGAGACTGACGCCTTCTTTGGTGTTTTAATTTACACCAGGAACGATTATTGTATAGCTTAATCAGTGTGTTGTGTATTCTCGATATAAAAAATAACATTGATAATCAAAGTAATTCTAAATAATAAAGGATTGTGACGTCATTATAATTGTGACATCATAAACATAAGCTGGAGCTAACTAATTACGTCAGCTGAATGGTCCATTGGCTGATAGAAACTGACGGTAGTAACTGATTTTGAGTAAGAAATACATTTAAATGTCAATTTTTAAAAATATCTGAAGATGTTAATATGATTAATGAACTTTATTTTGCATTTTTTACTATTAATGTGAGGAGGGTGAACCGTAGACGGTCACGTGTTCCCTAAGTTATAAATACCCGGATTACTAATAATTATGAGGGAAACTCTAGGCCTATAATGCTAATTAATACATTTTTTTTACAAACATTGCAGATCTTTTTTTATTAAGATCTGGTTAAACAAATAACACTTTTATGATATAGAAGAACAAAAAGAAAGGTGCATACATGGATATCAATACCATGCCCTGATTTTATTAGATAAAACATTATTCTGCTGCATTGTACCAAGTGTAGTAGTTTAAGTAGTTTAAGTTTTAGTCTTCAATCAGCAGTAACTGAATCACTTTATGTATAGGTTTTCACGTGTTTGTAGAATCTCCTGTGCGTATGAGTGTAATGGTCATGCTGATACCGATTATATTTTGGTATTTGTTGTTCGTGTTTAGCTCCAAAAGAATGGTCACACACACACACACACCCTTACACACACACACACACACACACAGAGAGAGAGAGAGAGAGAGAGAGAGAGAGAGAGAGAGAGAGAGAGAGAGAGAGAGAGAGAGAGAGAGAGATACATTACACATGTAGAAGTAGTGAGTTCATTGTACTTCCGCACTGTTAAATCATTGTGTCTGTCATGTGTTGTCAGAGTTCTGATATTCCATGTTTGTTTACTAGGGATATTCCCTTTGGGGATTCCCTTTTATTATTTAGACGGCTCTGATTGGTTAATATTTTAGGCACTTGTCACCACACCTGTACATTACTATACCTACTCCGGTGACAGGTCGCACGTGTAATTCATGGCATACTATTAAATTTAGCTATATAGCAGAGTGTTCGGGTGCTATTAGTCAGTCTGGCAGTAGCTTTCATGTAGCTGGTCAGCTCTCTTTCTCCCTAGAAAGGTAAGTAGGACTCTTTCGGCCTTAGACCTCTAAATTACTCTGGGTTGGGTGGTATTTTCCCCTAGCAGGCAGTTGTTTAAAGTTATTATTATGTTCTGTTAGGGTTTACGGTAGTGTTACATATCCCAGGTTTGGGCAACTGGGTGGCAGTTGTTTTAGGATAGAAGAATTTACAACTGGTAGTGTAACCAAGTAAAGTCATAGCCGTCGTCGGAGCCGGTGTATCATCATTGTAAATATCTCCATGTTTATTTGTCTGTTGTAACTAATAAACTCGTTAACTTTTATTCCTGTCTTGAGTTATTTGTCTGTAGCCATGGAATAATAAGACAGAACCACAGAGAAGACGAACTAGAAAATATTCCACTATACGATCACTCTGTCAGGAGTACCTGTGTACTGTGACGAATTTAATACTTTTACAACCCACACACACACAGATACATTACATACACACACACAAAGAGATACATTACATACATACATACATACATGCATTTAAGCCCTTAGCATCTCTGACTAATCCTACAAGGACGAAACAGTTGTATAATGCAATCTGATTATTTTGTTGGCTCTACTGTATCTAGCTCTAAAGTATGTAAAAGTGTGTCATTTAAACAATATATATTGAAACAAGAATAAGCTAGTGAATACAAAAACGTATGATTGTTTATCTAAAATTAATTGTAAATAAAAATTATTTAGAACAACATTGATATGGCTTTGTTTTGTTTGAAGCATAAAAAAGATATGCAATAACAAGTATTAGGCGATGTTTACAAATACGTGATTCTATAACGTTCGTACATAATAATATTGCCTGTATCTGGGACAACATCGATGCTTTTTTACTCGTCTGACTTACACGTTCAACATACCACCCCCTTGTACTAGTTGTGGTCAAATATAGCACTTATTTCTAAAACAAGGCAATGTAGATTTTGGTACGCTGCAAGAAAAAAAGCACCGCAGGAATCTTAAATGTTGGCACAAAGTGTTCATGGAGGCTGCTATATTTGTTCCGATTTTGTCAGATTTGAGTTTGAATTATGATTTTATTTCCATGTTGGTAGCTACTCAGTGTTTCAGAAAGCCAACGATTGCTGGGTTAGATACATAAACAAGGCTAGAGATGGAAACTCCTCTTTATAGCAGATGCTCGGGAACAAGAGACTGTATGGATAGTTTGTGGGACTACACTGGAATGTACAAATCGCGTGCAAATATATATGCTCTAATTTTGAGGAATAGGTCTTGGATGACTTACAAAGAATGTAGGTGTTTGTTTCATATTAGCTGTAAGCTATGCTATAAGTATGTATTTCACGGACAGCGATAAAATTAGAGCAGGCAATATCCTGGAACAGGAAATCCGAAACATTGTTAAACAAAATGAATCGCATTTTAGAATACAGTAAACTGCACCATCCACTTATTTTGTAGTACTTCGGTACTAAATTATGAAACCTAAGAGGCGACTGAGGAAAAAACAAAGTCATACCAGCTGCAGTAAGGACTTTTGTAAAGTGATCTTAGTATCATTGAACGGATACAAAATGTCTGATGCCCTATCCCTTTACCCTTTTTTGAGCAATGAAATTTGTTGAAATTGAAACAGATACAAAATGTTCCCTTGGCGATATCATGTCTGCACAAGCAAGTTTCTGATCGCAGGGATGTCGTTGGCTGTGCAGGAGAAATCTCGTAAATATTCCGACTTACATGCTGATTATTTCTGTCAATGAACACAACTGTGAAAAGATTGAACTTAAATAAGTTGGATTCCAAATGACACCGACTTATTGGATACTATACAACTAACGCAGCTTAGAGTTGGATAAATATCTGTTCAAACTTTGATGGTGGTAAGAACGTGCGTGAGATGCTATGCCGGTGATCCGAGGCTCATTTTTGGGTCATGGTAGTCTTATTTGGCACGAGAACAGTCAACAGTTTTGTATCCGGAGTAGCATCTTTTCTGTGAGCATATCAACATTTTGATGTCAAAGATAAAAGAAACTGGGGTTGCAATCAGAGGGCAATCGATTTGTGGTATGTGGAAGGAAAAAAGGACAAAAGAGTTTGCCATAATCGAGGTTTGGCCACGTTGTTACGAAAAATCCGAAGAAAAGGTTTGACCACTGGTCACTGGTACAGTAAGTCTAAGGGCTGGTCTAAGAGACATGGTACAGTAAGTTTAGGGGATTGTCAAACGGACATGGTACGGTAAGTTAAGGGGATTGTCAAACAGACACGGTACAGTAAGTTTATCTGATTGTCAAACAGACACGGTACAATAAGTTTAGGGGATTGTTCAACAGACACGGTACAGTAAGTTTAGGGGATTGTCCAACAAACACAGTACGGTAAGTCTAAGGACTGGTCAAATAACACGGTTATAATTAGTGTGAAAGAACCTTGGCGACCGAATTAGGCATTACAGAAGAAGAACAAAAGAGAATGACATCTTGGTGAATATAAAGTCTCAGATTCTGTATTCTTCCAACAGACACATCTCTGGCTGTTAGCTCGTGTGTACAACTAACTGCTATTTCTAACATCTAACATCTGGTGCCAGCATAAAAATCATACAAATGTTTTCATGAATGATAAACTACGTTTCAAATGTGATCGTAAATATTATTACTAACGTCGACAAAGTTAACTTAACATTGCTAAAATTCTGTGGCTCTACTTGATAGTGAAAACAGAAAATCCGTACCAAATTTATATCAAGAAAATTGAAAAGGATTCCACATTCTGGAATGACGTGAAGTCGCTACAGCTTGACCGTTTTCATATGATCTTTTTCTTCAAGAATTAGTCATTCGTGTAGGGGTAATGAAAATATCGATGTCACACAAAAATTATCTTGTAATAGTCAAGGCTATACGTTTGGTAATGTCACTCAGGGCTCCTCTTTGATGGACTAATTAGTTATTGTTATGATTATAAAGGACCTCTCACAGGAACAACAGAATTTTTTACCAAAAACTGACCCTTGGTGTACACCTGTGGTTCATTACATTAAATGAGTTATATCACAGGCCCCTGGGGCCTTTTGGATTTTTTATACTGATTTTTTGGTTTGCCTCTCAATGTGATACAAATAGCAACCAAATTGGTTTAAATTGGTTCGTGAGCAAGATTTTGTGGTTTCTATAAGAGGTCCTTTCACTTCCGGTTGTTATGGGTATTCTCCCCTTGTAGTTGGTGTACTCCAGTAGTCATCCAGTTTGTTTTTGTTGCTGTTTAGTATGTTTGCAATTACTATGTGATCAGGGCAACTGTTCCACATAGCTGTTGTTCTTATAGAGAATGACTTTTTACGTAGTGATGTTCTTGCGTGCTTTGGGAATATTTTCAAGGTGTTTGTCCTTGTGCTAGTTCTTTCTAAGGTATCAGATTACACCCTTATAAACTGTTTTGTCCCCTTGTCGTATTTCCCTTTCACTGTCTAGAACATCTCTATCATATCACCTTGTATACGCCTGTAGGTTATGATTTCAACATCTTCAGTCTTTCCAGATGTGCAAGGTTTTCCATTCCAGGTAGATGTTTTGTTCCTTTGTACACCTTCCAATTGTTCAATATGTTTTATTGTATGGTTTCCTAACGGCACTAGTGTATTCGAGGTAAGTTCTAACTAGTGAATTGTGAAGTGGGATAAATAATTTAGAATTCATAAACTTAAATATTCTTCTTATCAATTGTTGTGCTATTTAATACGGAAGCAGGCAGTGTTTCCTTTCTTGTGCAATATGTATGAACCTACACTTGTCCTCATTAAATTTTAGCAGCCAAGTCTTGCTCCACTGAGATAGCCTGAGTGGGTCTTCCTGTAAAGATTTCTCATTTTCTTTAGACTTAATAACATAATCGTGACTTTTGCAAATAAGTAGCCAGTTGAATCCACGAATCCCCTCAGCAGCATTACCATTTGATATAAATATGTTGAAGGGTCGGTCAGGATCGCGGATTCGAACCTGGGAACTCTGACTATATATAGAATCACGCTCAATAGATCGAGATAAATGGTATTTGTAACAGAGATCATCATTTATTTCAATGCCTTCTCTAGGAATCGAACCCAGGACAACTGGCTTACTACTAGGACGCTCAACCGATCGAACTAAAGAGAAGTTCTCTCTAGCCGAGCGGTATGTTGCGGCTTGTATTTACCAGAGTTTGGTATTATTCCATAGTCTTTTCATGGGCACCAATGTGACAAGAGTCATTATTAATTCGTCTTTCCGCTTTGTTGCCCGCGAAAGGAGGCCGGGCGAAAAAACGAAATAACGAAACGACGAAATATCATATATAAGCCCCCATACGGTACCCCTGGCTTGCGTTCTACCTATAGAGCTAAAGAGAAGTTGCCTAACTGGTTCTAGCCGAGCGGTATATTGCCGCTAGTATTTATAAAGTTTACACCGACAAGAAGTCCAAAATTACCTAACAGAAACTTCAGGAACCGATAAGAAAAAGAAATGATGACAAAAAAGAACAAGCATTTAGTAGCAAATCAAAGGAAGACATGTGGTAAAATACAGTTATGTTTTCCAGAGGTGCAAAGGGCGAAAGTGATCGAAACCCCTGGAGTATGGGAACATGTTCCAGGGGTGCTGAGAGCGAAAGTGATCGAAACCCCTGGAGTATGAGGACATGTTCCAGGGGTGCAGAGAGCGAAAGTGATCGTAACCCCTGGAGTATGAGGACAGGTTCCAGGGGTGCAGAGAGCATAAGTGATCGAAACCCCTGGAGTATGGGAACATGTTCCAGGGGTGCAGAGAGCGAAAGTGATCGAAACCCCTGGAGTATGGGAACATGTTCCAGGGGTGCAGAGAGCGAAAGTGATCGAAACCCCTGGAGTATGAGAACAAGTTCCAGGGGTGCAGAGAGCGAAAGTGATCGTAACCCCTGGAGTATGAGAACATGTTCCAGGGGTGCTGAGAGCGAAAGTGATCGAAACCCCTGGAGTATGAGGACATGTTCCAGGGGTGCAGAGAGCGAAAGTGATCGAAACCCCTGGAGTATGAGGACATCTTCCAGGGGTGCAGTGAGCGAAAGTGATCGAAAACCCTGGAGTATGAGGACATGTTCCAGGGGTGCAGAGAGCGAAAGTGATCGTAACCCCTGGAGTATGAGAACAAGTTCCAGGGGTGCAGAGAGCGAAAGTGATCGAAACCCTGGAGTATGGGAACATGTTCCAGGGGTGCTGAGAGCGAAAGTGATCGAAACCCCTGGAGTATGAGGACATGTTCCAGGGGTGCAGAGAGCGAAAGTGATCGAAACCCCTGGAGTGTGAGGACATGTTCCAGGGGTGCAGAGAGCGAAAGTGGTCGAAAACCCTGGAGTATGAGGACAGGTTCCAGGGGTGCAGAGAGCGAAAGTGATCGTAACCCCTGGAGTATCGAGGATGTACTTTGGGGCACACCAATGGTGTCTTCAACTGGAATGGCCCTCTCGCCATGATTGAATTTATGTTGTTTTAAATCGGTCGGTCTAGTTAAAACTTCACCAGTAATATCATATTCTTTTTTTTTTAGTTTTTAGTAACCGTTTGTGTTGAACTATCTCGAACGCTTTGCTAAAGTCCAAATAAATTGCGCACATATTTCTCCTTTGTCAATGGCCTTAGTCTAACTTTCAGGGATTCTATGTAAATGCTGTACATAAATATGTAGATTTAAAGCCATGTCCGGTAAACAAAGTATTGATCTCAAAATTTATCTTTCAAGTTAGTTGTTTGCCACGAATCGATAATTTTCTACTGTGCTATGCTTTCTACTTTTACATATTGGCGTCACGTGCGCGATACACCAGCTGTGAGGTATTTGCCTTCTTTTCTATTTTTTTTTTAAATATGTGAAGTGAAACCGTGATCTGTTTTGAGGTTTCTTCGACTAGTTTGGGATGAACTATATCAGGCCCTGATGATTTGTTTGGATTCTATGCTTTTATTGCATTCCATTTGTTTCCTTGTTTATCTCAATGTATGACAGCTCAGTATGATATAGTCTTGTTAGAAAATCTGACGATCGTCATCAGAGGGACTGAACACTATCCCAGCGTAGTTATTTACTTCTTCGACAGTTTCCTGGTGTGATGAGGCCAAACTACCATCCCTCTTCTCTATGTTGTTTACAGACATGCATATTTGTATTTTCCCTCGTTACATACCGATTTTTTTCTATTTTCTTTTAGGTCTCCTGTCCGATATTTTTATAGCGATAATAGGACTGCCGAATTTTACTTCTTGTAATTTTTCTGACCAATTGGTATTCGTTGAGGTTTTCTCATATACTCTCTCTCTCTTTAATTTAAACGGATGAATTTCAGTGCCTCGCATCCAGATGTGATTTCCATTGAGTTCGGTTTAAAGATGTCTTTTTTTTCACGGGTAGTGTGTCATCTTTTAGTTTAGTAAGTGTTATAGAAAGACTAAGCTGATGATTTCTTTTCGGTTCAGTTCCTCATCTGAGACAAAGAGTCTGTAAAAATTTCCTTTAAAACACTACTGCTGCTTAACGCCTTGGCTGATTTCAACCAAATTAGGTCTGAAACATCATGTATTGATAGGGAATTGGTTGTAAAATTCAGAAAGTTGATTTGATCCCTAAAGACCTGAGAGCGGGGCTCAGAACGCTACTCCTCCTTAATGCTTTAATGGATTTAATTCAAATTTTTTTTTGATCATAATTAGAAGGGGGCAATTAATTCTTAAATTTGGGAAGTTGATTCGTCCCCTACGAGACTTAGGGGCGGCGCCCATATGTGTGAAATTAAGCCGACTGTATTTTGATTTAAAACGATACTTTTATTAATTCCTGTGCAGATTTCAACCAAATTTGGTCTGAAACGTTATTAGGAGTGACAATAATATCAAACCTGTTGAAACAGTCTTAACTACTTCTCCAGATTCACATCATTAAGAACAATATTTGGATTTTCATTTGCCAAGGAAACGAATCAGATGATATGCTGTTACATTAGTCAGTTACAGTGAAAACTTCGCCATAAACGCCTCAGCAGCCATTTGGTAATTACACCGAGATTCCACATAGCGGGCCATCGTAAATATTGTGGGATGTAAAGTTGCTGAAGAAATGAGTGGAAATAATTTGTTCGCAATATTTAATTGCATTGTAACATTAGTATTATTATTATTATTATTATTATTATTATTATTATCACAACATTCATAACGGCCCGTCAACACATAAAAGGTCATTAGGGCCATCAACCGGTAAAACACACAGCGATCCAAAAAAGGAAATAACATCAAACAAACTAAAAGGTAAAAGACAAATACTAAAATTCTTAAATATAGTTATATTATCACAAATTATTAAAATAGTTAGGCTTTGCACTCTAATAGGAAAAAGGTTTTATCTTTCAGTCGAATCATTATGTATAGCTACCGCTTCGTAAAACAATATATAAAACATTAAACGAATGCCGATACATGGGTCGCTTAAATTTGAAGTTGGGATTTAGGAGGATTTCTAGCTATCGACCTCGACCAAGACAAAATAAAAAGTTGCGGTACATGACGTTAACCCTTCGGACTATAAGAGCAGACCCGAAGACGTATAAAACGTATATATACTCTCTGAACAGACGATATTTTCGGATTATATTAGCAGACCAAAGACGTAAATAATATATATATACTCTCTGGACAGACGATTTCTTTTTGGTCTATGAATCGGACGATAGTAATACAAACGAAGAAGTGACACCATGTCTAAAAGCGTGGTTCATTTTATCCAAAGTATATATATATATATCCTTACTATATTGCGTAACGTCATATTTCCTTGTTAATACGTAGGCATCTCGTCAGTTAAAGCTCTGTGTACGCCAATTTTCTGTTAGCTGTAACGTGGTGTTTTATTTAGAGTCGGTGGTTAACGTGCCTCAAGCCTTCTGCAACGTGTCATCGGATTACAGCCCTGATCTCCGCCCTTTTGTTCCACTGTCGTGGGCAACACAGGATTATCATTCATATTTTGACAGGTGCGAGTAATTGAGAGTTATCCCCCTTCCTAATTTTCAGTGTAAGAGGCGCTTACTGATAATTTCCGGTTGCAAACCAAAGATGTTGTGGACGGTGCTCCTGTTTTCGCTGTTTTTTACAGCAGAATGCGTAAATTGGAAACCACGATTTGAATACAAGTATAGTTTTAAAGGTCCACACTTGGTGCAAAGTGATAAAAGTGTGCCATTTTGGGAATATTCCGGAGGTAAGTTGTGAAACTACGAGATGTCCATCAGCTGTTTTGGTTTAGAGTTTAGTACACGTGTAACGATATAATGAAGAGTTACCGGCGAACATATGGAAGGACCAAAATCAAAATTCAGAAATGATTTTATGTTATATCATAGTAATTGGCTTACACTGTGGAACAGCTAGGTCTAAATTATATGAAATTTATAACTATAAATGCATTTTTATCGGTGTACAATTCACACATTAACAGATGCTGAAAAATAGACGATTTGAAATTCTGAAGTATTTTCGTTTGCGGTCTTACAAGTGCTGCACGTTTAATAAGTAAATGTTCAATGTATTGATACAACCGGAGATAACAATACTGCCAAATACACACAAAAAATCTATAAGTTGATATTCAGTAGTTTAAAATATTTTCTTTTAATAAATGTTTCCTTGTATTTTGAAACTGCCATTACCAGTAACATACTGATAGACAAAACCGAGGACTGGGAGATTGGGGTGTTGGTTCCTCATTGATGGGTAATGATGAGCATGTATTGTATGTGCTTACTGACTCTTATACTTCACAGTAAATCCCTTACCTTCAATTATTAATTTTTAGTTGTCTTTGAGCATACAAGAGATTTATCATTATAACATGGTGATCAAATTTTATCCTGATGATAAAGAAAACATCATAAAATTACTGAACAAAACTTAAGACCTTGTGTATAAATTTAATAATCATGATCAATCTACAACTTATTTTTTAACTTTAGTACTAACGACAATGGGCCCCAAAATGTAAAGTTAACATCAGAATTTTACGAGACAGGACTTGGAGTTCGCACATAGATTTATCACTGTTAAGATTTTGTTCCTTTTCATTCTACATACTACAAGTCATAGTAGGGTGACACTGAATACACTTATTAAACATTTTAAACTACATTTTCATATCTGTTCTGTAAATGATAAAAATACAAACTATATATAAGTGTAGACCAGGCACCAGCTGTTTAAAGGCTGGTTAGACATAACCAGGTGTTAGTGAAAATTTTCCAAAATTGGAAACATTCTTCATTATTTTACAATTGTAGGTTTATTGAGACAGGTCAGATATATTTTTAGTGTTGATTTTACATTTGACAGTGTTAATTGTCCAGTGTCGGCAATATGAATTTTCCAATTACTACAGGTTAGTTCTAACTGGGAACCAGGGCCTGATAGACTAATGCTATGATGATCAGTAGTAAAGCCTTATCTGCCCTTAAGCCTATAGAGGTTTTCCTTTAGGGTTATGGTCCACTATTATTCCTTTGGTTTGACATGTTATGTAATTAACTTACTTTATCATGGTTAGAGTAGCTGGAAGGTTATAGGTATCTTGTCTGGGTAATTTGAAGACCTGGAAATTCAGTATTTTATTTGTTCTTATTTTGTATCCTGAATTTTACCAAAATTACCCACATCTTGTTTTTTGGGTAGATACTGATGCATTTTGTTTGTATAGAACAACTTGATGAATTTGACTTTATAAATAAAATTCATAGGAAACAGATCAAGATGATCATAAATTCACTTAACACTAAATAAAAGATATCTTTCTTGAATATTTGCTATCTACTAAGTTTGATTTAGAAATATTTTACATTGTATGATTTTCTTTTAGATGTAATTAATTGTTTTTATTTCTTACAGATGCAATTGCAAGTGATGAGAACATCAGAATTACACCTTCATTAAGAAGCAAAAAAGGTAATTTTGTATGACCTGTACCATAAACTTGTTTTACCAAATATTTTTTTTTTGTATCAGAATAAATTTAGCTGTTTATGTCTTTGATAAAGTTATATTGTTTTACATTTATTTGCAATTTTATTTCTGATAAGTACCCAGAGTATGATAAAGGATTGGAAATGTTGATATGATATACAGTGATACATCTCAGGAATCTGTTATTGGGGAGAAACTACCTAGTAGTTCCCAGAATTACGTGTGCGAGTGTAATTATTTCAATACTACCCTCAATATACTGCTCA
This sequence comes from Ylistrum balloti, assembly GCF_031769215.1. Lineage (NCBI taxonomy): Eukaryota > Metazoa > Mollusca > Bivalvia > Pectinida > Pectinidae > Ylistrum > Ylistrum balloti. The sequence goes on from NW_026781905.1 coordinate 621,672, forward strand.
GCTACAGGGATTGGCTCATTAGTTCAATCAAGTGAGCAAAAATAGGCAAACAAAAGATCTTTGAAATCCTTTTGAGACAAAATGACCTCTTACATTAGCACCATGGAGGAACTCAGAAATTATACTTAGCAGTGCTCCATAAGCATCATTGTAATCTCAGGAAGCTCAAGGTGGAGTTGTTTCCAGGAAGGGGGATTATGTAACCTAGCTGCAAATTCTCCTCTGATGTAACACAAGGCTAGGAAGATCTTCTCTTTTGCTTGATCAGTTGGGGATAAGACTAGTAAGACTGAGGTCCCAGGTTTGATTCATTAAAGGAATTAAAATAATGATCCATTATATTGCTATAGTACTGAGATAATGACATTTAATATGGGCTTTGATAACTTTCACATACCAACAATAATTTAATTGTTTTGAACAAAAGTGGTGGACTGCTCCAGTCAAATGGCTTATAAATTAAGACTAACACTTGATTTCACTCATTCCTATATGATATTCAGATGTATATTATGGGTTATCTCCCCATTGTGTACACTTCCTTTTTGTAGATATCTGTCATATGATATAAATTGCTGAATGATGGGACTCCATAACCTGTCGTTAGTTTTTCTGTTGACCTTTCACTGTATATTGAATTTTTTGTAGGACAAGTATGGGCGAAAAATCCGACAACATTTGCCATGTGGTCTGTAGAAATGGTTTTCAAGGTCACAGGGAGAGGCCGTGTAGGTGCCGATGGAATGGTAAGTATTCTTTTGTGGCACCGATTTATATATAAATCAAAGGAATTTTAATTGAAGTGTTGATAAAAATATACGTATTAAGACTGATATTTTAGATAAAATATTAATCTGTGTGATTAACATGCCTATTTAAATAAATTAGGCAAGTTATACAAACAGATGGTAAAAAGTGATAATCACCATTTGGTCCTGTCAGAGGTGAACATATTTCAAACGACAGAATAGTACACTTAGATGAAATTTGCAAATTTTGTATTGAATGTTGATATTTTCTTTTGAAAAAAAAATAGATTGAACTTACACTTTGAACAATGACTAGGTAATTTTTATGTACTACAGACTAAAAATCTACAGGGAGACGACAAGGCTTTCATTTGATGTATTGAGATAAGTATTAACCACTAAAATTTAACATTACAGGCACTTTGGTTTTCGGAGCAGCGAGGCGTTGAGGGGCCAGTGTTTGGCAGTAATGACCAGTGGAAGGGTCTGGGAATCTTTCTCGACTCTTTTGACAATGATGGACAGGTAAATATAAAACAGATAATATGAATTGGCCAGAAGACCAGAAGAATGTGGAAATGCTTGCTGTGCCAATACATTATCACGCAGTGACATTTTTTCACCTTAGTATGTCTTGACTATTAAGTAACTTTTTTATCATTATAAAATCTGTTGCAAGTTTGATCATTGTGTTAATTGTGATTATTGTGATTATTGTGATTATTATGATTATTGTGATAATTGTGATTGTTGTGATTATTGCGATAATTATGATTGTTGTGATTATTGCGATAATTATGATTGTTGTGATTATTGTTAAGCTTTGACACGTTTAATACCCACAATTGTAATTCACAAGAAATTTAATGATGTATCCTTTTCCTCTGATTGGTTATTTCAATATTGCTAGGAATTGCTTTTGTATATCTACTTTCTTTTATTAACAGCACAATAATCCCTATGTGATGGCCATGGTTAATGATGGAACCAAAGTGTACGATCATCAAAGGTTAGTACCTCCCTGAGTTTTATTATCATAGCTGTGTCATATCACTATACCCAGTAACTGCTATAGTTTAGTGTTGACTTAAACGTGAACCTATGTCTGCAAATGAGTATACAATCAAATTTATTTTCAGTACAGAAATCAGTAGGAGATTCATTTCAGAACAATTTCCTATAATATATGTATGGAGAGGGACAAAACCCTATGATATATGTATGGAGAGGGACAAAACCCTATGATATATGTATGGAGAGGGACAAAACCCTATAATATATGTATGGAGAGGGACAAAACCCTATAATATATGTATGGAGAGGGACAAAACCCTATGATATATGTATGGAGAGGGACAAAACCCTATGATATATGTATGGAGAGGGACAAAACCCTATGATATATGTATGGAGAGGGACAAAACCCTATGATATATGTATGGAGAGGGACAAAACCCTATGATATATGTATGAGAGAGGGACAAAACCCTATGATATATGTATGGAGAGGGACAAAACCCTATGATATATGTATGGAGAGGGACAAAACCCTATGATATATGTATGGAGAGGGACAAAACCCTATGATATATGTATTGAGAGGGACAAAACCCTCAAACTATGCTGGTAAAATCTCAATAAATACCATGCTGATGCGTTTCTGGAACAAAGTACTTTTGATCACAACACATGTAGATATTAAACTATCGGCTATCAAAAATGAAAGTACTTAGACATATTAACAAGTCGACAGTGTGATTGGTGAATTGACGTATTTTTACACAATGATTTAATAAATTTAGAATAAAAACTAAGAAAGTTGTGATGTTGTTTCAGTGATGGTCTACAACAGCAGACTGGTGGATGTTTACGTGACTTCAGAAACAAACCATACCCTGTCCGCATCAAAGTGGAGTATTACAACAATATCCTTACTGTAAGTCCCACTGTACAGGATGAACTACAACAGGGCTACACATCACAAAGGCACTTCTTTGTAGTATACAGGGACAGTTAGGTTATTTCTATCACTATCAAAACTCATTTTTGGTGATATTAATTTGTGATGTAGTGCATCAGCCATTTTGTGAATTCATCCAAGTTGCTATTCTGAAATACAACTCGATAGCTGATCCACTGATCTCGATAGAATTTGAATGCAAATAGGCTTGTGCCCGAGTGTTATTTTAAGATTTCTTTTTTGACATTTGTGTTGCCAGTGAAAGCAATGTAAGATGTTCAAAAAATTTGCTATTTAAAACCTTTTTCAGGTACAATATTTTTGCTGTTGCTAAGGAAACAAAAAAAAATACAAAAATTTACAATTTGTAATCTATTTTTTTCGTCTACAACTTGGATACTTTTCATCTGATCCCTACATGCTTTAAACATTAACAATGGAAGACACAGAATTGACACCAAAATATAAATTTACTATGTATTAGATAGATAGATCAACATTTGTTTGAGTGTGAATACTAATAGACAGATGAATGGAATAATGCCACACTTTGTGACTTCTTGGTAAACATAGATGTCTGAGTGAGAGGTGTAATAGACTGAAGTAGTTAATGTAATTGGCTGGGTAAAGCATGTCCTATGAGACTCTCTCACTTTTCATGTTTTGTAAAAACTGTTTTTTTTAACAGATGATTTCTTTATTTACATTTTTATAATATTTTTGTTTCCTTCATTTCTGAAACATTTGTGTATTCATGTTCCTTTTATAAAAGATACATTACAGAGAAGTTTTAATATGCTGCAATGTTTTGAGAGAAAAATAAAAAATACTTGTGTTAACAATTACTTGTTGGTTTTGGGACAGATATTTGAGGTGTTTATGTTTATGTTTGCAGGTTTTCTTTAACAATGGACTTACAAGTAACAAAGATGACTTTGAGTTATGTCTGAGACAGGAGAATGTTGTTCTCCCAGCTTCAGGATACTTTGGAATCTCGGCAGCAACTGGAGGTCTAGCAGGTAAGGGAAATTTCTTTGTTTTTTGTTTTGGTGTTTCCCTTTTATTAATCTTATTGTTTCTCCACAGTACTTCAATTAAGCTTTTATTGTAGATATTTATAAACTCCCCATTTCAACCACTTAAGTTGAAACTGGCTCAGCTTTCACCTCATTGATTGAGTTTGAACCCTCAATTGGTGGTGAAGAAGTATGAGATCACACATTGATACAGTGGTAACTGGCTGGCCTTTCACTTCAGTGATTGAGGTTTGAACCCTCAATTGGTGGTGAAGAAGTATGAGGTCACACTTTGATACAGGGGTAACTGGCTGGCCTTTCACTTCAGTGATTGAGGTTTGAACCCTCAATTGGTGGTGAAGAAGTATGAGTTCACACTTTGATACAATGGTAACTGGCTGGCCTTTCACTTCAGTGATTGAGGTTCGAACCCTCAATTGGTGGTGAAGAAGTATGAGTTCACACTTTGATACAATGGTAACTGGCTGGCCTTTCACTTCAGTGATTGAGGTTTGAACCCTCAATTGGTGGTGAAGAAGTATGAGGTCACACTTTGATACAGGGGTAACTGGCTGGCCTTTCACTTCAGTGATTGAGGTTTGAATCCTCAATTAGTGGTGAAGAAGTATGAGTTCTCACTTTGATACAATGGTAACTGGCTGGCCTTTCACTTCAGTGATTGAGGTTTGAATCCTCAATTAGTGGTGAAGAAGTATGAGTTCACACTTTGATACAATGGTAACTGGCTGGCCTTTCACTTCAGTGATTGAGGTTTGAACCCTCAATTGGTGGTGAAGAAGTATGAGGTCACACTTTGATACAGTGGTAACTGGCTGGCCTTTCACTTCAGTGATTGAGGTTTGAACCCTCAATTGGTGGTGAAGAAGTATGAGGTCACACTTTGATACAGGGGTAACTGGCTGGCCTTTCACTTCAGTGATTGAGGTTTGAACCCTCAATTGGTGGTGAAGAAGTATGAGGTCACACTTTGATACAATGGTAACTGGCTGGCCTTTCACTTCAGTGATTGAGGTTCGAACCCTCAATCGGTGGTGAAGAAGTATGGAGTCGCCTGTCAAGTCACATGAGTATAACCAGGGTATTTGATATCTTACTACATGGTTAGTTGCTTTGAGCTTGACCAGCAAGTGTTTTGAGATATAAATACTATTTCATTATTTGGTAATAACGTACAACATCTGCGACACAATGTTTAGTTAATCTCATGATGTTGTAACAATGTTTATAAGCCATCTGATTTTACCACATACTCTATACTATAACTGCACCTATGCCCAAATACCCTGAAGTGGACGTCCTTATTTTATTCTGGGCAAAAGAATGTATGCCCTTAAAGTCCACAGTGATAATTTATTCAGTGTGACTGGTCCAGTTACTTTGAAGTGGATGCCCTCATTATATTCAGGGTAAAAGAATGTGTGCCCTTAATCATTGCCCATAAAGAGCTTACTTTGCTGGCTCGATGACACAGTTTTAAAACTTTAAAGCAGTACAAAATAAGATCAAAATAAATTATGAATTTAAATTTGATTTAATAGTTTACCAGCATTCTTTATAACTGGGTGACATTTTTGACACTAAATGTTTTTGTTTTGCAGATGATCATGATGTATTGGCGTTTTTGACTCATTCGCTGATTGACACAGACAACCAGGTAACCCTGACAGAGACTTCTTGGCTTCCCACTATATAGAATAACAGTATTTGTCTGCATCTGTACTTGGTTAAACCTGGAAAAATATGTTAACATAATTGATCCTTAGGTATAGAGCTTGTTTGTGCGACTCCAAAACCTGTTAATTTGGGTTATCTCCCTTACTATAGTAGACCTTTCTTACAGACAGCCGAGTTATAGCAATATTCCACTTTGTGACTATTAGATTATCTCCCTTGTTCTCTCAAAACTTAAACTGTATAGATCGATAGCTATCTGGGATTATTTTTTTAGTCTTTACATTGTTCGCTGTTCAGTCTGGAACATTTTTATTATCTCCCTTATTCTTTGTTAAATTAATTGGTTTAAACTGATGACTTTTCATCATGTTTGCTGTTGTCAAAGTAAGTAGTAACTGATAAGATTTTATTTGGTGTTGATAGCCCGACATGCAGCAGGTTCCTGAGCAGGAGAAACAAAAATATGAGAAAGAATTTGATGACTATTATCAGCAGCTCGAAAAACAAAAACAAGAGTAAGTATATAGATACAGTATATGATTTATCTTTGACCTGATAAATGATATCCCACTTATCTGTGTATTGATTGAAAAAAAGAATTACATTCAGGAGAGACAACCACTTCAGATCTGATGAGATAATGCAATACTCTAACAGCACAACTAAACAAAAAAGTTACATTCAGGGGAGACAACCACTTCAGATCTGATGCGATAATAAAATACTCTAACAGCACAACCAAACAAAAAATTACATTCAGGGGAGACAACCACTTCAGATCTGATGAGATAATGCAATACACTAACAGCTCAACCACTAAAAAAGAATTTATTTCAAACTTTCTCTGAATAGATTGTTGATAGAAACATCAAGGTTACAGTTAATAATTATTAATAGTACCTTGGTAAAACATACCTACATAAAGAGAATTTTTAAAAATTTAATGAATTGCAGTAAAAATACGACATACTATTTGTAGTTAATGGCTAACTTGCCCCTGACATTCGCTTACTTTAACAACATATCTATGGTATTATGATATAAAATACAATTGATTGGGTAAAAATCGATAACAAAAGTAATTCAGGTGAAGCCCTGTCCCTAAAGGTCAAACTGTAAACAAAAGATATAGTTAAGTGTTTTGTTATTATTAAACATTTTTGTTTTATGCCCTTTGCCATAAATTGTTAGGGGGTTGGGCAAATAGTGTTGCCCATGTTCCTCCTGATCTGTCCCATCCCATCACTATCACTGTCCCATCTGATCCAGATTCAATGTAAACAAAAAATAACTTTATTCTTAACAGATTTTGGTCAAACTTTGACGCAAAGGTTAAGATATCTGATATTTTTCTTTTTTTTATTAGATTCCAGCAGCAGCATCCCGATCGTGTCAGCCCGGATCTGGATATGCCAGGCATGGTATGTCTGTCTTCTAATATAACTAGGACATTCTAATGTAACTCCGATATTCTAAATGATGTGGACATTCTAATATAACTTATTCTAGTATCACTCAGATATTCTAATGTAACTCAGATATTCTAATGTAACTCGGACATTCTGATATCACTCAGATATTCTAATGTAACTCGGGTATTCTGATATAACTTGGACATTGTAGATGAAGTCAGAAGAATGTGAAGAAAGATGTTGATATGGACAGCATTGGAAATATGTTTTTTAGAAATATGCTGATATTGATCTACAAACATACTTATAACTTTAAATCAGTTCTGTGAAAAAACAGGGTACTGACCTGAATTTATCTGTTGTACATCCATTGAGTCATTTGTGCTCACATCCGGTGTTTGTGCAGGTTAAAGTTGTAATTCAAGTATTGAAATTGATTTTGAATATGACTTTATAAAGTGGGGAAAGTTGATCAATTGAGGTCCAGGCCCCAGTTATTCAAACATAAGTAAAGGCTTAACCAGTGGTTGGTGAAAATTTTGCAATGTTGATCATAAAAAATTGGGAAGATACATTATCATATCGTAGCTGCAGATTTGTTTAGATGGGGTTGATAAATATAGATGTAAACCTTCAAACAACCAACATAGAGATCAATTTACAATTCATTTTCATAAGTCCTTTTCATTTTTATTGCTAAAAAGAATGGTATTTACAAAAAATAAGAAATTACTGCAAGGAAGGACACTTCCAATTCCTATAATATTGAACACACAGTCAGCCGATTGGGTATGTAAATCAATTAACTACATCGAAAAGCCTGTCCAATTATAACTAATAAGCAGTTATAGATTTAAGTTGATATCCCAGTACTACTGGTATACAATGGATGCTGGTTTTTGTAATTTTGTATCTTTTCTCTAAGGTTTGACAATCATTCAGTTTTCTTCATTTTTACAGTTTGAGTCCCAGGGGGAACAGGAACTGAAGATGATATTTGACGGCCAGAATGAGATGCATAATTCCCTTAAATTATTAAACAGGAAACTGGACGAACTGTTAGGAAGACAGGAAATGGTGCTATCCAAGATTAGTCAATTACCAAGTGGACAAGGACAAGCTTTACCACCAGGACAGGTTTGTAACTTCTAGGATAATCCCATTGTAACTAGTAACTTAGATACTGGTCTAGTAGAGAATTGTATGTGATTAGGATCCTTTTGTGTCTGAAGTAAAAATTTGTTGTCATGACACACTTTGTTCAATAATTTGGTCAAGCAGATCTGTGATTAGCTGTTATCTTCCTTTGCATTTATGGTTTGAAATTATCTTAAGATTTGTGATAAACAGAATCTTAGCCTTGTTGCCATTACATATGAGATTTATGAAATCTATGCAAGATCCTTTATATAATAAATTAGAAGTATAATAAAAGATTTGATTTTTGTATTACAGGCCGGTAACCAACCACAGCTCGGTTCTACTATACAACGACACGAGGTGGACAAAGTTCTTAATAATCAAAATGACATTATGACAAACGCTAGAGAAATACGGTGAGTTTGATAATGGAATATTAACTGGTTAATTACAAGGTACCAAGATCTACAGTAGGCCTGCTGTTCCAATGTATTAATATAAAATCATATATTTTTGGGGCTCAATTTTCGAGGTCTATTTTAAAAAAATACTTCTTTTTGAGTACCAACAAAATCATTGAAAATAAATTCCCCACAAAAATCAATATTTTACAGTATTCACCAAGAAAATGTTATAGATTATGATAAACCTGCACTTTAAGTCTAAATACAGTATTCTTATCATTACGTTGATCAAGGCTTACAGTAAAGTTTTATATCTATATCATAATTGTTTGGTCTTCACTAAATCTTCTGTTGAATTTATTTGATAAAGAGTTAAATAAAATAGGTAAATAAATGTTAAAAGATTTAAATGATTAAAACATCAATAAAATCTTGTGATAAAATTTAATTTCATGATGTCTTTTTTTCAATAAGTCTTTCTTTTAATGCTAGTTATTTTGATTTCAAACAAGTGTTTTTCCTCATCAGTCTATTTAGGATTATTTCTGTTTTCAGACACTTAGCTCTTTAAGTTAGTCAAAGCGAAATAAAATATTAATTCTGTGGATTATTTTGTTTAATGTTCAATTTTCTCTGTTACAGACATATAATAAACGACGTACAACAAAAAGCTAATTATATACAGAATAATGTAGGGGCTGGAGGGGCCCAACAAGGGGGCACTGGTGGAGGACTCCCGGCCGACATAGACCAGATTATAAGAGAGCTACATAACAATGTCCGCTCAGTAAAATCTGATACGCTTAATATGATGCAGCGTCCGATGGTGAGTGTTTGATACTGTAAAAGTACAGAGGAATTTAGTAGACTGCATACGCAATTAAAAAAAAATCCCAAAAATTGATAAATGATTTTTTTTTATTGAATATCTTTGACACCCACAAAGGTTAAATCAGCTTTCAAAATTCTTTTGGCAAAAATTATGATAAACCTTATATTTTTTTTCCATGTCATCAATTAGATCTAGATGCAAGTTTAATTGCATCAAAATTCATATTAAGATAAAAGAGGCTAATAGTTTTAGGAAAATGGCTGCCTGTAGAGTAAAATCCAAACCAAAGTTTTCTCTAAATGTAGTCACTTCAGTCACATGATTTTACAGTAGGGTTGGCCTCACTTCCTGTAAACCCTGACACTTTATTATTATTGCAACCTACAATATTGTTGGCCTCACTGCCTGTAAACCCTGACACTATATCATTATTGCAGCCTACAGTATTGTTGGCCTCACTGCCTGTAAACCCTGACACTATATCATTATTGCAGCCTACAGTATTGTTGGCCTCACTGCCTGTAAACCCTGACACCTAATTATTATTGCAGTCAACAGTATTGTTGGCCTCACTGCCTGTAAACCCTGACACCTAATTATTATTGCAGCCTACAATATTGTTGGCCTCACTGCCTGTAAACCCTGACACCTAATTATTATTGCAGTCAACAATATTGTTGGCCTCACTGCCTGTAAACCCTGACACCTAATTATTATTGCAGTCAACAGTATTGTTGGCCTCACTTCCTGTAAACCCTGACACCTAATTATTATTGCAGTCAACAGTATTGTTGGCCTCACTGCCTGTAAACCCTGACACCTAATTATTATTGCAGTCAACAGTATTGTGAGCCTCACTCCCTGTAAACCCTGACCCTTTATTATTATTGCAGTCAACAGTATTGTTGGCCTCACTGCCTGTAAACCCTGACATTTTATTATTATTGCAGCCTACAGTATTGTTGGCCTTACTCCCTGTAAACCCTGACACTTTATTATCATTGCAGCCTACAGCGGGAAGTTGTCCACCAGTAGAATCAGGATGTGTATCTCCCTTCCTTTTCTTTGTCGCTCTTGGAGCCCAAGTTATGGTACTCATAGGTTACATGGTTTATAGGTAAGTCAGTTGTTTCTTGTGATAAATCACACAACAATCACACAAGAATGACATAAAATCACACAAAAACCATAAAGAAATCTATACAAAATTTACAAGAAAATCACCTAACTGCTTTTTCAACAGAAAGGATACGTAAGTCATTGTCTTGCTCACTTGTTGGAAACTGTAAAACACTTATTGATAATTAAGTGAAATTAAAATCAAGAAAATGTGTGTAATCTTATTTAAGCAATGGTCCAGGGGAAGACACAGATAAAAAATTAAATTATCGAAGCAATGTTTTTTTTTCTGATAACTTCTGTCAAATTATTTTCTTTACGTGGAATAAAAATGACTTCTGTTTTCTTTTTCAGACAAAGTAAAGAAAATCAAGCGAAGAAATTTTACTAGGTAGTCAAGGATACAATTAATGCTTTTAAAAATTTCACTTGTTAACATCTCATATTGAATTCTGAAAACATTAAGATAATCATTAATCTATCTCTTAATTCTACATTTTGTTCATCTAAGTTTGTAACTGACCTTAGTATTAAAGAAGTTATACGGAAAAAGTTTTCTTTTTTCACACCTTTTAACTATACACATTTTTTTGGTGTGAAATAAAATAAAGACATTTTTGTTTAAATACAAATGGATTAGCAGGGTTTAACATACAATGGACACCAATATAAACTAAACAAATAAATCTGTAGAGGCCACTTGCTTTGGTTCCAAATTCAATGGCATTCACAGTATCATAAATATTGTTTGCCTATTGAGGTATTTTTCTTAACTGAATTTTTTTGTGTTTATTTTGGTCACAAATCTGTTCTGTTTATTTGCCAAATAGCAAACACCCAAATATTGTTTTAAGTTTGGTTTTGCTAGAAGTTACCCTGAAATTTCATTTTTTTATCAGACATTCAGTCATGTGTGTTACAATGGTATGAAATATGAATTATGAAGATATGATTGCTGCCATTTTCTATACCACAAGTTGTTACTTAGCTCAAAGTTTTAAACAAATTGAGTCTGTCTGTCTAATTCATATTTTAGAGCTGGGATTTCAACATTAAAAAAAAAACAACAACAATTAATAATGTTATAAAGGAAATTTTGTGTCTCACAGACAATTGACAGTAGTAAAGTAATTTACAATTAAATTTCTGAAATCCACAGATTATAACAAAATTCTCAGCTCAAGTAAAAACAGCAGTGTGGGTTATCATTGTATGGAAGTGATAAGTGATATTTTTGTATGTTTGAGAGTGTATCTGAATGTTGAAATCATCTGCTGGATATTGAAAACATCCAAATTGCATGATGGGTTTTTTAATGTATTAGTAAAGAGATGAAACATCCATCCAGACATTATCAATTTTTTTCTTTTAAAAAATCATTGAATTTTATTAAATATTTGAGTCATTATACTGCTGTAATGATCTGTTGAGAATAAGTCTTTATTCAGAAGTCATGCATTCCTTGTTTAAGTTTTACAATTGGAAAGTTATTGATATTTTTGTGCAATCTATAGTCTTTACCTTGGTTTCAGTTTAATAATGTCATGCCATATTAGTTTTCAATTCAATAGTTGTGAAACATGTACATTTACTGTATACGTGCCTTGGTTGGCAGATCTAGAAAAAAAAAAACGAATGAAAATTTCAGGTAAAATTTCTTTCTTTAAGGGACGTCTCCCTCTTTTTCACTCCAATGTGTTCCTTTTTAAATTCTACATTGTTAAGATGGTCTTGCTTTTTATAAAAAATAAAATTGAGTATTCCACTTTAATTAGCTTAAATTTGGAACATTATCCCATGAAAAGGTTGGCGGTTTCTTGAAATTAAAGACACTGTAAAAGTTCCCTTTATACTCTCTCACTGCTATCAAAACTTCTAGATGCCTGATTGAAAAGCATTAATATTTAACAGAACAAAAAAATCAGTAAATCAGAGTATGCATCTGTTTAGGAGGGTTAACTGACAGAGAATGAAATCATTGTCCAGCCCAGTGTTAAAATCTCATTCTTGGAGGAGGGTCATGATTGTCTTATCTCTTAAATCAAGGGAGATAATGATTAGCGTTGAATTAACCGACAAGTTGTATTCTGAGTAAACATTAATCCTGATAATAAAGATATTACAGATTTTGATTATAAAACTAAGTACTAGGAATCTTCAGATTTTATTCTGTTCTTATGAAGCTATTACAAGTGAGGTGTGAATATATTGTTGATTTATTTGTTTAACTTGCAAAATTGTTGAAAAGTTTATTGGGAATGTGCTTAAATTCGTATTTCGTGATAACGCTGAAAATTTCAATTTCATTTATTTCTGACTCTATATGTTTTTGTTTCTTTATTTTTCTTGTTTGAAATACAGTTTACATTGAAATTGACAATTTACATTCAGTGGATCCTGTTGTATGATTGAATTGAGTTAGTTGAGAATGGAAAGTAGGGTGTTTACGAGATCTGGGTGAATAAGATGTTTTATCAAACTATTAAACTATCTGTTGTTATCAAGCTTTTGATTAATGTTTGAATGAGATCTGGGTGAGTCAGATGTTTTATCTAGCTACAAAACAACATGTTGTTGTCAAGCTTTTGATTAACCTGACATTTTTCATGATAAATAAGGAATATGTTTAAGATTCATCATGAACAAGTTAATCAATTTTATAAAATGAAATGGGAGGTTATGACTTCAACATAATTGTTAGAAATAGTTGGTGACAAAAGGAAGAACTTGGTACATGTTTAGGTGTGTAGCTGTGTATGTTTGTATGTGGAAACAGTTTATTATGGTTTGTGTTTGTGAATGTCCTCCTCCCCACCCCTTATCATTACCCACCATGATCCTTTTATCATTGTTATGTAAGTTTAGTAGTTTATCAGGTCAGTTAAGTCAAATACAAGTGAAATCTAGACAAACTCAAATATTATAATTTCCTTTGAAACAATCTTTGAAATTTCTCATATTTATATTTTATACTTGTTTTTATCGTGATGAGTAGTTTGTGT